>NW_027442040.1:0-300000 GCF_048569485.1 Anomaloglossus baeobatrachus | reverse complement strand
GTCAGTAGTCACCCTCATAAAGTCAGCCTGAAGGATACCTGGTTCCCACCTGGTTCATCTCAGCTACGCCCGGGCTACTCACCCTGCCATCAAATGTGAGTAAAGCCCTTGAAAGACAGTTCTGCCTGTGTGAGTCATTCTGCGACTTGTGGTACTACAAACCTACACAGGGCCCTGGGGCTTGCCTCACTCTCAGGAGGCTACTACATCCGACTGCACCCACCATCAGCCCCAGGCGTCCCCTAACCTGCAGTGGCGGTCCCCACTGACCGCAATACTGAGAGTGGCGTCACGATCAAAACCGAAGATTCCCTACCTGTGACCAGCACCAGCTACGTGGAGTCCCTGAAGGTATGCACCGATACAACACCTGTGGGGCTTCACATCTGGCGTCACGAACAGGATAAGGACTAGACCTGTCCAGACAGGTGACCATGTGCCTGGGCGGTCCGCTTGAAAAATTGGAAGCGCCGCCATATTGCCACCATGAAAAGCGCGCTGAAAAACAACAGCAGCCCGCGCTGGAAGAAGTTACCGCCCACGAAGAGGCGTGGCTACCCAGAGATCCCCTGCAGAGTTCTGACCTTGCCAGCTATGAGAGTGGAAGCGTCCAGAGACGGCGGGAAGGAAAGGAAGCCACAAGCCTGCTGCTGGGAGAGGAGCTGCTGAAAGAGGCAGAGCAGAAACTGAACAGCTTGCTATCAGAGGCAACGGCGAGTCCACAGCTGGAGAGTCGTGCAGAAGAGGGCGCAGAAGAAATGGCGTCTGACCGCAGAAATCCAGAACCGGGCTCCGCTGCCTGGTGGTATCGGGAGCTGGCCCAGTTCTGCGACCGACTGGAGACCCGGGTTGTGGAGCAGATCCGGGAAGAACGAATGGAAATGCTGGAGATGACCGCGGCGGTTCGGGCCTATGAAAGGAGAGCCGCGCGCCGAGTGCCAGACAGGACGGCGATGACGCAGACCCCGATGCTGCCACCGGTGGGTGAGTCAAGTGATGCCCCGGCCAGCGCAAGTGCCCCGACCCCTGCTGCCACGCCCGCGGTCCCCGAAGAGGCGTCCGGTGCGGCGACGCTGAAGCAGGCCGCAGCCACGCCAGGTGCGGCCTTCCAAGCCCCAGCGGCCGCAGCGATGCCCTGCTCGGCCCACCAAGACCCGGTCCCTGCAGCAACGCCCAGTCCGGCCCGCAAAGAACCGGCTGCCACCGCGACCCTCATCCGTGTCGCAGGCGTAACGCTGACCCAGGCCGCCGCCCTGCTAGGCCCGGCCCGCCGAGACCCCACCGCCGCAGCAACGCTCGTCCGCGCCGCAAGTGAGGTGCTGAACCAGGCCGCAGCCACGCCAGGCGCGGCCCGCCAAGCCCCGGCCGCCGCAGCGATGCCCTGCTCGGCTAACCAAGACCCGGTCCCTGCAGCGACGCCCAGCCCAGCCTGCACAGAGCCCCCTGCAACAGCGACACTGATCCAGGCCGCCGCCATGCCAGGCGCGGCCCGCCAAGACCAGGCCGCCGCCATGCCAGGCGCGGCCCGCCAAGACCAGGCCGCCGCCATGCCAGGCGCAGCCCGCCAAGACCAGGCCGCCGCCATGCCAGGCGCGGCCCGCCAAGACCAGGCCGCCGCCATGCCGGACGCGGCCCGCCAAGACCAGGCCGCCGCCATGCCAGGCGCGGCCCGCCAAGAGATTACCTCATCATTTACCCCGGCCTGCAAGGCCAGAGCAGACACCGCTCCCCAGTCCAAAGAGGTCCCTGCTAGGAAGACCCTGATAGGAGAGGACCCCGAATACTGGAAGCTGAAGGCTGACCTAGAGGCCCAGTTCCCACAAGAGATGGTGGATCGGTATCTGCTCCCTCCGCATACCCCCAAGGAGATTCAGGCAACCCCTGCAGCCGCGTCAAAGAGTCCCCCGCCTGGGCCTGCTGAAGAAAGCCCATCCCCAGCACTGCCACAACCAGAGTGCAGCGAAGAACTAAGGGGGAGAGGAGGCCAGGAAGCTGAGGAGCTGACTCCGGAGCCACCAGCAGTGGATCTATACTCAGAGCCGGAGATGTTACCCTATTCCCGTTGGGATGAGGAAGACTTGACACCGTCCGCTGACGAAGATCTGCCTAAAAGTCTCACCTGGGAGTTTGCAAGCTGTACCACGCAGAGTTCAGGCCGCAAGACAAGGCGTCGCAATAGAACAACGCTGTCCCCTGCACCGCCATCTCCAGAGCAGAGAGAAGTCACAGCCAGAGACCTACAGGAGAAAAGGTTCCTGAGAAGAGCCAAAGCCCAGGTTAGAGGACCCCTTTGCAGAGGAGTAGTGGAGGATTTCAACTTGAAAAGCGGATACGGCTTTATTGTAGCCCCTGGTATCAAAGAAGGGATATTTGTCAACAGAAGAGATGTGAGCGCTCATCTGCCTAGAGGACACCCTGGCAGAAACCTAAAGATGGGGGATTCAGTACAATTCACTATGCATGAAGGCGAAAGAGGACTGTACGCGCTTGACGTAGCACTATGCTCCAGCAAACCTTACAGCCACCCCATGCTACAAGAAAGAAAAGACAGAGATAAAGACCCAGATGAAGATCAAGAGAGAAAAGACAAGGAACCTACAGATGAAACTACCTCAGATGACGACAAAGAGCAGGAAAGCAGCAGGTGCCGCAGCCATACAGGCTCAAGCCCTGGTAAAGAGGAGTAAAGTAAAGTAAAGTAAGAAGTACAGAAGTTAAAGTTTTGAAAAGTTTTGGTTTGCAACGTTCTCAAGTTCAAGTATGTGCCCACAAAAACTATTGTGAGAAAACCATAAACCTTAAGGCTATGAACTGGCTATAGCCACAAACTCTCGCAGTGTAAATAGTTACACCAGAGGGCACCACCGCCACCAGAGTCAGCCTGTTTAGGGGCTTGGCTCGTCTGCAACCAGGAGGAGCCCGTCCGTATATAGGGCCTTGGCTCACCTGCAACCAGAGAGCACGCCTGTTTATGGGGCCTTGGCTCACCACCACAAAGAGGGTACCTGGTCAGCACCAACTGTGGAGGCCGCCTCTGCATCCTGCCAGAAGAGGCTGAAGGCGCGGATCACCGTGGAAGGGTTTTGGGTGGGTTAACGGACTTGTGGGTGGAAGGTGGTGATGTATGGTACCTGGTGCTTTTAAATGTTTTACATGTTTTAATGTTTTATGCATTTTAAAATGTTGTCTTGCAGCCCGAGGACGTGCTGGTGATAACTAAGGGGGAATGTGGCGCCCCTGACCTGGTCAGGCACCACTGAGTACTGCACCCATGCTGGGGACAGTACAATACAGGTAATCCAGAAGGCTGACCGGGGTGTGGAACACAGGCGCATAGTGATCAGGTCTCACACATGTACCTTTGAGAGGACCCCTGGGGGTCCCAGGAGGGGGCAAAGCCTTGACCTTCACTGGAATAGTGGAGGGGGCCAAAAGCCTCCATCTCCTCTCAAGGGGTGTGGTGGAGAGTCTGGTTGCTAGGTGGCGTAGGCAAGAACAGGAGAGGAGGAGCAGTGAGTCAGTTAGAGGAGAACTCCATAGGGCTCAGTGAGGGCAGACCTGTGGGGCTGTTGCTGTCTAACAGCGCCCGCGCAGTGGCTACTGACGGGGGAGAACGGTCAACTAGGAGTGCTGCCTGAAAGCCAGCTTCAGCTAGAGAGAAAGCACGGAGTGGGAAGTAAGGAGACTGCTAGAGAGCACCAGGCCCAACCGGGCGGCAGATCCCGAAGCGAAGATAGATCCAGCTTTCTTCTGCTAAACCTGCCGGTGTGGGGCTCTCAAAGCCCACACCACAACACCACAAAAGCCGCAGCCACGTAACCGCAGTGAGGGCCCATAGGTCACAGGAGGCAAGCAGCTGGAGTGGCCTGGTCCGGGGAACAAGCAAACGGCAAACAAAAGGGGGAGAGAGGCTGCAGCATCTTCCCTGGGTGACCCCCATAGGGACTCAAAGTCGGGGTCACCCCAAACCACCAAGGGCTAAGGAAGGCGAGTCAGTAGTCACCCTCATAAAGTCAGCCTGAAGGATACCTGGTTCCCACCTGGTTCATCTCAGCTACGCCCGGGCTACTCACCCTGCCATCAAATGTGAGTAAAGCCCTTGAAAGACAGTTCTGCCTGTGTGAGTCATTCTGCGACTTGTGGTACTACAAACCTACACAGGGCCCTGGGGCTTGCCTCACTCTCAGGAGGCTACTACATCCGACTGCACCCACCATCAGTCCCAGGCGTCCCCTAACCTGCAGTGGCGGTCCCCACTGACCGCAATACTGAGAGTGGCGTCACGATCAAAACCGAAGATTCCCTACCTGTGACCAGCACCAGCTACGTGGAGTCCCTGAAGGTATGCACCGATACAACACCTGTGGGGCTTCACATCTTCATACTGAATAACGAACCCAATCCAAGTCAATGGGAAACTCGAATAATTTTCTAGAGGACCTTGGAAATAGGCCTGCGAGGGCTGTAAAAATATTGCAATTGATGGAAATTTGTTGAAACTGAATGGCAACAGCATGCGGAAGATGCCTGAATGTATTTCTGACTCACATTTTATTTCTGGGAGTAATTTTGCCAAAGTATTATGCCACTTTTATGGATAGTAGTGGTCACTCAGTTCAATGAGGTCACCTGAGGTCAGGTTACCTGCGATCATAGGTGGATGACAATGGGCAGCTCCAGCTGTGACCGCAAATAACCTAATTTACGTCACCACACATCGCTGCGACTCATTCTCTGCCTTAAGATCACAGCGGGTGGTCATATTCTATGCCCACGCGCTGTCACTTCAGATGTAGCAGAGCTGGAATCGTTATGGGACCTCGTGTGGATTACATCAGACCTGGGTGTTTTTGGGGTTAATAAAGGAGTGAAAGAGGGTGTTGTTTTTATCTTATTTTGTGTTTGTGTTTATTTCTTTTCACTTACAGATTAGTAATGGGGGTAGGGTTTTCATAGACCCTGCCATTGCTAATCTAGGGCTTAGTGGCAGATGTGAGCTGTTATTAACCCCTTATTAGCCTGATTGCCACCGCACCAGGGGAATCGGGAAGAATCTGGTAGAGTGCCAGGATTGTCACATCTAATGGATGTAACAATCCTGAGTGGCTGTGGGCTGCTATTGTTATAACGCGCCTGCTTTATTCTAATTTTCTTTATTTTTCCTTTTTTTATTTTTTATTTCCAAAGGTTCCGGATCATTATCCGGAGTTCCCTGAGAATTCCAGGCCCGGGTCCGGTACTCGGGTATTTTTAAAACCTCTCGGATTCTAAATTTTACAGTTCGGGTCTGTCCATCACTAATCAATAGACAAACAAAAAAAGTGCATAGTGTTTATGTAGTTGTGTAAACAGAAATATTATATGCAAAATTAAAAATGACATGCCATAAGGCAAACAAAATCAAGAAATGCAAAAAACTAAATTATTGAGTAAATGTATTAAATATTAGTTGTATCCTAACTATAATTAAATTGTTGTACAATGTTTTTCTCCACTTTTCTTAGGTAATAATCGTTTTTCTTATTTTCTCATAGGCACTTCATTCAGGGAAAAGACCCATTCAAAGTCAACATCTAAGTCACTGAGCGGGTCGCGTGAAGTACCTCAAAATTTGCAGACCACCACAGGTATTTTAGCATATACAGATCTCTAAATTATGGATAAAAAGAAACAATTAAAAAATAATTTAACACAAACAGTCCCATTCTCACACCACATAAAAATACCCAATTAAAGAAAGCAGTCAAAGCTCTCATTGAGCCCAATAGTAGTCCTTGTGTCCAATCTATAAATCCAATAACTCAAGTTGCGCAAGGGCCTTAAATAGGTTACCACATCTAACCTCTGATCTATGGCCTTTATAATTAAAGGGGTTATCCGGCTTATTTTGACTTTTCTTCATTATTACCCTATTGGGCTACATTGGGGCAGGTAAGTAGCTGGTGATCACTTACCTGCCCTGCTGTCAACCTTTTTTCCCCGGCTCAGAGCGGTCATGTGATCGCTCCTGCCGCAATTTTGCTGCTTCCAGTCATTTCATGTCAACATGGGCAGGACCATGTTGACATGCAAATCTAGAACAGCATGTTGCCGCCCTGCTGGGCGAGTACAGTGCGTGGGGTCCCCGCACCTCTTCCCTGCACCCTCCTACACATTCCTCCGCACCCAGTACTCTCCCCGCCCACGGTGTCAACGCCAGCACCAGGCCCCCTGCTCAGGATAGCAGGAGTGCCCGTGCAGTCTGTGTCCCGCTCCAGCCCCGCGGCTGCCTTCATTGCAGGCTCAGCAGCCTCTCACATTGCAGCGCAGGCAGCCGCGGGGATAACGAGCGCTGCCATCAGGATGTTAGATGACATCATTGCCTGCTGTGACAATCTTCGCTTCACTCCTGTCAGCGCTGTCACTGCCTTCTATGCCGCTGCGTTCTCACGTCACTAGCGGTGATACTGCTGAGAACGCGGCGGGCATAGAAGTCAGGGACAGCGCTGACAGGAGTGAAGCGAAGATCGTCACCGCAGGTAATGATTTCATTTAACCTCCTGACAGCAGCGCTCGGCATCCCCTGCAGTGACCTGGGCTATTGATGTTAGCTCAGGTCACTGCATTACTCTCCCAGCCAATGAGGAACATTCTGTTCTTCATTGACTGGGACATTGACTATGGTATGGATTGTCATGGGACCCCCTTATTGGATTATGCTGGACCTGGATTTGTTTTTCTTTTGAATAAATTGGTGAATGAGGGAATGTTTTGAGGAGTGTTTTTTCAGATAAAACTTTTTTTTTTGTTGTCTATTTTTTTTTATTACTGACTGGGTTTGTGATGTCGGATATCTGATAGACGCGTGACATCACTAATCCCAGGGCTTGATGCCAGGTGACATTACACATTTGGCATCAACCCCTTATATTACCCCGTTTTCCACCGCACCAGGGCACGGGATGAGTTGGGGCGAAGCACCAGGATTGGCACATCTAATGGATGTGCCACTTCTGGGGCGGCTGTGGCCTGCTATTTTTAGGCTGGGGAGTGTCCAATAACAGTGGGCCTCCCTAGTCTGAGAATACTAGACCACAGCTGTCTGCTTTACCTTGGCTGGTGATCCAATTTGGGGGGACCCCATGTTTTTTGTTTTAAATTATTTATTTAATTTAAAATAACAGCGTGGGGTGCCCTCTGTTTTAGATTACCAGCCAAGCTGAAGCTGCCAGCTGTGGTTTGCAGGCTGCAGCCATCTGCTTTACCCTAGCTGGCTACAAAAGTATGGGGGACCCATTGTCGTTTGTTTTTTTTTTAATTATTTTTTATTTAATTTTTGGATAAATACAAGGCTAAGCACACTTTAGTGCCACATGAAAGTTACTAAAGGGTGCCAGCTTAGAATATGCAGGGGGGGTAGGACATTATATGTCTTTCTCATCTATCTATCTATCTATCTATCTATCTATCTATCTATCTATCTATCTATCTATCCCTCTGTTCATTCATTCATCCCTCTATCTCTCTGTCTCTATATCTATCTAGTCATCTCTATATCTACTCTTCTATTTATCTTTCTTGCTGCTTCCGTTTTTTGCGGTACGCAAAAAAAAACGGAAGGCACACGGATGACACACGGATGTATTCGTGAAAAAATTGGGCATTTTTTTCGGACCGCAAAAACGGAACGGTCATGGGAATGTAGCCTACATGTTTTCCCTATGGGGGTAGGGGTTGGTACAGAACGATGGTGAGGGGGAGGTCGGTACAGAGCGCCGTGTGTGTGTGTGTGTGGGGGAGGGTTGCAGAGCCTGATATGTGTGGCGCAGAGCCCGATGTGTGTGTGTGTGTGTGTGTGTGTGTGGCACAGAGCCCGATGTGGGGCTGTTATTTTCATTGCTAGAGTGAGAACAGATCAGGTGCTGGGGTAGAATACTGACAGGGAATGTGTGTGCAGGGGGCGGGCATTGGACGGGGCTGGACACTGAGGCCGGGCGGTGCCAGCTCTAACTGAGGTTTTGCACAGGAAGTGGTCAGTTTGCTAGAGCAAAATGTAAACAAAGAACTGCAGAGAATAAAGGGATAATTCAACTGGAACAAAAGTTAGAAAACAAAAAATAACAATGTAGGGGTGTTTTATATTTCAAATCTGTTTTATTATTAAGTTTATAAATCAAGCATACATCTTGAACATTTATAAAGATTATAATACATAAACAGTGATCTCTCAGTTTCGGAATGACAAAAATAACATCACATTGTAGATTTCATTGGAACTCTATAAGCTATCCTTATGCTAACACTCCATGGCAAACCATACACTAGAAATCAGAGTTCCAGCTAAACATGTCTTCCTGATAATTGACAAGACCACTCTCAGCATAAAACAATCCCCTTTTAAGTTATTGAATAAAAATTTAAGAAAAAGTAGAAAACTAGAAAAAAAAAAAAAAAGAACAGATATAAGCTTAGAAAAGAAGGAATCAAATAGAGTGAAGAAAGTAGGGTAAAGAGGGGGTGGGGGAAAAAAGTGTGTGGGGAGAGGGGAAGACAAGGTATGTCACCATTTCTCATCCCAAATAACCTGCCAGACTCACCGTGAACTCAGGAGACTCCATGAACGTAATCCACGGTCCCCACACTGTGATAAATTTTTCCGTGAGCCCATTAAGTTCAGCTGTGAGTTCCTCCATTCTCTGGAGGTTTGCCATCTTCTCTACCCAGTCAGCTAACGTGGGGCATCTAGTCTGTTTCCAGTATCTGGGAATAATTATACGGGCTGCCGCTAAACAAAATCGCAGCAGGTCCCTCTTTTGTGACTTGAATGAACCTGGGAGGATAGAGAGGAGGGCCACCTGGGGAGATCTCTCCACCTCACCCCCACTCATCTTTTTATACAGAGAAAACACTGAGTCCCAGAATGGTTGCAATTTAGCACAGCTCCACCATATATGTAACATAGACCCTTTTTCTGTACCACATCTCCAGCACATGTCGGACACTGAGGGAAAGATAGCATGCAATTTGGTCGGGTATTGGTACCACCTTGTGAGAATTTTATAGTTTTTCTCTTGGGCGGCACAAGCCAGAGAAAGTTTGTGGGTCCACAGAAACGCCCTGCTCCATCTGTCCTCCGAAATGTCCTCTCCCAGTTCCTCTCCCCATCTATAGACAAATTTGGGTTTGTCCGACATGTCTCTCTGGTTCAGCATTTTATAAATAAGAGAGATGACATGCCCAGGTGACGAACCCTGCAAGAACAATTTCTCAAATGGAGTAGGGGGGGTCCTCAACTTCCTCTCCCTGTCCTGGTTGGATAGAAACGATTTCAGCTGCATATATTCTATCCAGGAAACCTCTCTCCCTGTGGCCCGTAGAGATGCATAAGGGGGCAGGGTATTTCCCTGGAGCACATGAAAAAAACGAGTTTCCTCCACCCGAGTATATCCCAGAAATTTATTGGAATGAAGCCCCGGAGGGAACTCCTGGTTGCCAAAGAGGGGGGTAAGTGGACCCCTCCCCTGTGAGAGAGAACCCCTCTTAACCTCACCGTCCCACGTCCCCATCACTGTCCAAATAAACTAAATTCCCTTCTCTATCTGTGACCTACTCTCCTTTCCCATCCATGAGAGGAAGTGCAAAGGGACTCCCAATCCGTCCTGTTCGATCGCGACCCATTGTTTCGAGTTCCTATGGAAGTGCCAATCCATTATCCTCGTTAGAATAGTTGCCCTGTAGTATAACTGGAAATTTGGGAGCCCTGCCCCTCCATTATTTTTGTGTCTGGTAAGAGTTTTTATGCTTGTCCGAGGTCTCCTATTCCCCCAAACGAACCTTGACAAAGCCGTCCGAATTTTGGAAAAGTAACTCCCCGGCAGCTGAATAGGTACCGTTTGGAACAAGAAAAGAAACCTAGGAAGAACATCCATTTTAATAGCGTTGATACGCCCAAACCACGATAGTCTTTTTTTGTCGTACTTCTTTAAATCCCTAATTGTCCTCTCTAACAGGGGTAGAAAATTATGATGCATAATTTTTGTTGGATCCCGAGGTACAACTACCCCCAGATATTTTATAGCTGACGGTTGCCACTTAAAGGGAAAATTTTTGGTTGTACGGGCTAGATCTTCCGCCGACAGGGTCACATTCATAGCCTCTGATTTAGAGAAGTTCACTTTAAAATTACTTAAGTTACCAAACTCCTCGAACTCTTTGAGCAAAGACGGGAAGGATATGTGTGGCTGGGAAATAAACATGAGAAGGTCGTCAGCAAATAAAGCTAACTTGCGATTCCCTCCCCCGGCCTCTATCCCATGGATACTAGCATTATTTCTTATGGCGACCGCTAGATGCTCCATGACAATGACGTAGAGCAGAGGTGACAATGGACATCCTTGCCTTGTTCCATTGTGGACCTGAAACGATGACGACAGAAACCCATTCGTCCTAACTTTTGCTGAGGGTCTCGAATAAAGGGACGCAATCCTATCTAAAAATTTTTTGCCCAAACCCACCTGCTTTAGAGCGGCCATCATGAAATTCCAACTGACCCGGTCAAAGGCCTTCTCCGCATCCACTGAGAGTAAACACATGGGAAGAGAATGAGCCCTCGACCGGGTCATCAGGAGGAACAGTTTGTTGGTATTGTCACGCGCCTCCCGACCTTGTACGAACCCCACTTGATCTGTGTGTATTATCCCGGGCAAGGAAGGAGCAAGTCTGTTGGCTAAGGCTTTGGAAAAAAGTTTTAGGTCTAGATTGATCAGTGAAATGGGTCTGTAATTTGTAACTAACATGTGATCCTTCCCCGGTTTGGGGATAACACATATATGGGCTTCGAGAGATTGCGCCACCCATTGGGAATTTTCTGAGATGGAATTAAATACTTTAGTCAAGAACGGGGATAGCTGAGTTTGGAATATTTTATAAAATTTAGGGGTGAACCCATCTGGACCCGGACTTTTGCCTGAGGGAGATTCTTTAATGATAGATGCCACTTCTGCTTCTGTAAAGTCCGTCTCTAAATTTTCAACCTCAGCACTGGGTATAACCGGTAGGGCCGTTCTGGATACGTAGTCATTTATTTTATTTTCTAATGCGTCATGTGGCATGTCTCCAAATTTGCCCTTTATGTTATATAGGTCTCTATAATACTTTTGGAACTGTTCCGCGATGAGAGTTGGGTTCTGAGTCGAAGAGCCGTCTGCTTGTTTAATCATGGGAATGTGGCTGGGGTCTCCCCTAGGGTGTAGAATCCTAGCTAGTGGTCTACCACATTTATCTGCATACTCATAGAGGAATCTTTTTATTCTAGTCCTATGTCGCTCATACTGTCGGTCGAGAATCGATTTAAGCTCCTCTCTATTTTTGACTAGCTCCGCCAGTGTCAAAGGTGATAATGTCTTCTTATGGGCCCTTTCCAGATCTGAAATATTCTGAAGTAGGGACAAAATGGTTTGGGCTCTCTCTCTCTTAAGCCTAGCCCCATGTTTGATCAAAACCCCTCTCAACACACATTTAAGTGCCTCCCACTGCACGGGAAGGGCTGTGGGGTCTTCTGAGTGTATTTCTAAAAATTCATCAATCGTGTTCTGTAGATCCTTCATGCACCCCTGATCCCCAAGCAGACTATCGTTCAGCCGCCAAGACCACGGCCTCCCTGCCCCATCTGGGATAGTAAGGCTCAGGAATATAGGAGCGTGGTCAGACCAGGATATACTGCCTATAGAGGCCTGTATCTGCCAAGTCAGAGCCTTTTGGCTCACAAGAAACAGGTCTATGCGGCTGTACGAGGAGTGAGCCGGGGAGAAGTATGTGTAGTCACGCTCCACTGGGTGTAACGTTCTCCACACATCTACCAATCGAAGCTCTTGTATTGAGCGTTTAACTTTTGTTAGCTTTCTGAGAGAGAGAAAATTGTGTCCCGAAGTTGTATCTACCTTAGGGTCCAAAGTGAAGTTTAAATCGCCACCCACGATCACGGTCCCTTCTGCGAATTCATCCAATGATGACAGGAGAGAGGAGCAGGACGTCGCCGGATCTCTGTTTGGTAAATACCAATTGACAATGGTAAAGATAGATGAATTAACATTAATTTTCAGAAAAATGAATCTTCCCTCAGTGTCCACTCTCGTGTCCAGAACCGTGTGCACCAGGGCTTTATGGATGCCTATAGACACCCCTTTTGATTTTGACTCTGGGTTGGTGCTATGGACCCATTTGGTGTAATATCTGTCTTTAAAGTTAGGGAGGTGACCAGTTTTGAAATGTGTTTCCTGAATCAATAATATATGGACTCGTTTCTTATGCATGTCAAAGAATACCTGAGACCGTTTTTGCGGGACATTGAGGCCTCTCACATTCAATGAGCCAAAGGTAATCTGCGTCATTCTGAGGAGGAGGAACGGTGAGGAACCGGGAAGATGGGGATGGGAAGAGAGGTGTGGGTGGAGAGAATAGAGAAGGTTAGGAGAGGGGAAGAGAAAAAAAAAAAAAAAAAAGGAGGAGGGGGGTAGAAGGATTAAGTATATGAAGGAAACTACAAACAAAGAGAGAGTACCGTAGGCAAAAAGGTCAAAGCACCTCTTGCCTGTAGGGTCGTAACGTGACCCTTATACTTGGTCAAATAGACTAGAGGTAAATGCAGAAAAATAAGAATCTCTATATACCAGGGATGTTAATCTTACGCCACTACCCTGTGGCGTGTTATCCCAATCAGGGAGGGAACTTTCCACAAAGGAGCCCCCTGCCCTGGACTAAAAAACAGCTTTTAACTATATATATTTTGATTTGCAACTAAAGCTCTGTATAAAGAAGGGAGAAGGGGCTTTGAGAGGGTATTGTACCTTATAATGTTGAGGGGCGCCCCCCATTACACCCAGGATGGAAGGAGGGAACCCCCCACCCCCCTGTCCAGGGCGATACAATAACCCCACAACGCGAAATTCCCATCAGGACCAGAGGATAGACTCCATCGTACTGTGATCCTATAACCAAAAACATACTAGAACAATTTAATCCACCATTCTCTTATACATCAGACCGGCCTCCCTCCTCTTTCTCTATGAGAGCCATGCATCCGATCACCGGCTGGGACAGTGACTCCCCCCCCCATTGGAAAGTCCGGCCAGTCCTCTATAGGCACTAATGGAATGTCCAAGGCCGCGGTGAACGAGGGTAAATCCGCCGGAGACCGAAGAACATGCATTCGTCCCGCGTGCCGAACCTGCAGGCGGAAGGGGAACCCCCAGCTATATGGAAACTCGTATGAGCGGAGAATGTCCAGCAGAGGTTTAAGAGCTCTTCTCCTTTGTAAGGTAAAACGGGATAGATCTTGTAGAATCTGGATTTGGCTCCCCTCATACGATGGTGATACTCCACTGCGGAGCTTAAACAGAATGGCCTCCTTAATAACATAGCGGTGGACCCTACAGATCACATCCCGAGGTCGGTCGTTCTGGGCTGGTTTGGGGCCCAACGCTCTATGCGCTCTATCCAATTCCAGGGGTTGGCTTGATGGTTCACCCAGAATATTATTGAAGATCACTTGAAGGGTACCATGTAAGTCCTTGGACTCGACAGACTCAGGCAGGCCGCGCACTCTGAGATTGTTTCTTCGGCCCCTATTTTCAGCATCATCCATTGCTTCAACCACGTATTGTATTTGGCGGGAGTGTTGTTCTAATAGTGCCCCGTGGGCCTGTGAAGTGTCCTCCATATTCTGAATTTTAGCTGCCTGCACTTGACTCTGGGTGTCCACTCTCTCCACCTCCCCCTTCAGGGCTGACAGCTCTGTGCGGTACGCCTGCTCCAGCCTGGTTATATATGCCTCCATATCTTCCCTGGTGGGTATAGCTGAGAAACGTGCCCGCATCTCATTAAGCTCTGTCAGAACTCCTGACTCTTGTGTTGTTGTTATGGCTGGCCCAGACCCTGCATGCTTGTCTGCATCTGGTAACTTTAGATTTATGTTGTGCTTCTCCCTGGGTACAGTCTCACTTCCTTCAGGGACCTGTAACTCATTTGCAGTGCAGTGTCCCCCCTCCTGAAATTCCTCACACTCCTGCATGTGTGTTATAAGAGAGGACGTTACTTCCCCCTCCAGAGGCCTCCAGGCTTCAGGGCTACTGTTTGTATCAGCAGGCACTTCCCCCGTGCTTCTCACTCCGGGTTTCCCCTGTACCTGTAATCTTGGGCTGTCTGGCCTTATCTTCTGTATCTCCTCTTCACTCCGAGTGGTCTCTCCTCTCAGTCCCGTCAGCTGCTGAGCCTTTCCCTGCATCTCCATAGCTGCCATCTCACTGCTGCACGCTGAGCTCACCTCGTGTGTAGCCTTAGCAGCCATCTTGGGTGCCACCTGTGAAGCTTCTCTCTGCCCCGGCCTGGATAAAAAGTGCTTGATCCCTCTCTCCTCCGATTGTGAAGCTCTGCTGCTGCACCCCTGGGATCTCCCTCGTCTCCTCCGCTGCATAGCCTGTGTTACAGAGTCCTCAGTTGCGTGGATCATCAGTTATAAAGTCCAGTGGCAGGAGCTAAGACAAGTCACGTCCTCACTCCTTCATAGCCAGGACACGCCCCCCTAGGGGTGTTTTATATGACAATACAGCACAGATAAACTCAAATTTTTTTGGTAAGCTAATGTCGGACAACTTCTTTAATTTGCTTGAGTCAGATTTATGGTACAATTGGAAATGTTTTGGTAGGGTTTTTAGGTGTTCCGCCTCATGCAGAGTCTTTGTTTTCTCAATGTCCCTGATGTGCTCACGGACTCCCACCTTTAACCCCCTAACCACTGGACGATTTTTCCGTTTTTGTTTTTTGCTCCCCTTTTTCCGAGAGTCGTAACTTTTTTATTTTTCTCGTCAATCTTGCCATAAGAGGGCTTGTTTTTTGCAGGACGTATTGGTCTTTTAAGTGAAACCATGAGTTTTACCATATATGGTACTGGAAAACAGCACAAAATTTCCACGTGTGGAAAAATTACAAAAAAGTGTGATTGGACAATGGTTTATGGGGTACTTTATTCACCGTGTTCACTGTATGGTAAAACTGATGGGTGGGTGTGATACTTCAGGTTGGTATGAGTTCGTTGATACCAAACATGTTTAGGTTTACTTTTATCTAAGGGGTTAAAAAAAGGTTTGTCCAAAAAATTGGAGCACTTTCAGCGCCATTTTCTGCAACTTGTAGTGTTCTCATTTTTCGGGATATGGGGCTCACTGATGGCTTATTTGTTTGCATTTTGCAATTTGTGAAGACCAAAAAACTTAACTTTGCCAGTTGGAATTTTTTTTTACGGCTACGCCGTCTACCGATCATGTTAATTCGTTTTAGATTTTGATAGACTGGGCATTTCTGAACTCTGTGATACCAAATGAGTGTATATTTATTATTTCTTTGTCGCTCCATTGGGAGACCCAGACAATTGGGTGTATAGCTTCTGCCTCCGGAGGCCACACAAAGTATTACACTTTTAAAAAAGTGTAACCCCTCCCCTCTGCCTATACACCCTCCCGTGGATCACGGGCTCCTCAGTTTTATGCTTTGTGTGGAAGGAGGCACACATCCACTCATAGAAAAAAAAAAAAAAAAGATTTATCATACATAGTATGACAGAAGAAAAGAGGTCCCCTATGGGGTCCCCGGCATGCTCCCTTCTCACCCCACTATGTCGGCGGTGTTGTTAAGGTTGAGGTACCCATTGCGGGTACAAAGGCTGGAGCCACATGCCGTCTCCTTCACCATCCCTTATGCGGCTCTGGGAGAAGTGGGAGCTTCATCGGTCATTCACCTGCTGAGACCGTGCTCCATCCGCAGCCCCTGGTGGAACCTGCTGGACCGGAGCGTTTTCATCCCCAGGGACCGGGCCCTGCACCTTCATGGTACTCTGTGTCCCCATGGGGGGACGGTACGGGGAGAGAGGTCGCCTCTCTCCCCAGTAGCGCCGTCCGTTGTTTTTTCATCGGACTTCCGCGCCGGCCGTGCCTGCTTGTCGGGCATGGCCTTAAATTTAGTCCCCGGCTTCATCGCGGCCTAGTCGCGAAAAATCCCGCCCCCGGGCCTGCTTGTCAGGGGGAAGGGCGGTATTACCGACAGAGGGCTGGAGCATCGTTGCATGCCTCCCCTCCCCTCTTATGGACCACTATGGGGCCTCCAGATTCCCGCCTTTTGCTGGCGCCGCCCATGGCTCCACTCCCTCCTTGAGAGCTCCGGCGGCCATGTTTGGCATTCTGCCGGTGTATGCTGCAGCTGCACATCTCTACAGCTCTGGGGGACCCACGACAGGGAATCTGGAGGACACCAGCGGTTGGTAAGCCACACCGGTCACCCGGTGCTGGTTCCCCTAGGGTGCCGTGATATATATATCTACATATATTATATATATTCGGAACGGCTGTTTAACCCTTTCCCATATACCCTCAGTGGTCGCTCTCCTAAGGGACACTTATTGCTTGCAGCATGTCGTCCACAAGGAGCAAAGCCCTTAAGACACAGGTTTTTTTCGCAGCCTGTACCTCTTGTGGGGCTATGTTGCCTGCGGGATCCACCTACCCTCACTGTGATCAATGCTCGACTCCTGCCACGCTTGCTCAGCCGGAGCCCGGGGCACTTGTGGGCCCCTCGGCTCATGTAGATCCCCCTGCTCCTCCTGAGCAGGCTGCAGGGACAGAGTCACCGTCATTGGCCTCTTTCGCTGAGAAACTCTCTGTCACTTTCTCAATCCATTGCACAGTTTATGGACAAATGGTCATCTAAGCTCCTTGAGGCTTTGCAATCCATACCGGGCTCTTCACAGGCCCCGGCCCCTGTTAGTTTGTCTCCTCCAGGGCCTTCTCGGTCCGCGCCGCAGCGCGCTCCCAGGATAGCCCCCAGGTCCCAGGCGGAGGACTCCTGCCTGGATCGCAGTCCCAGACCGGCTAAGCGGCCTCGCTGGGACTCTTCCCCGGCTTCCTCACGCTGCTCTGGATCTCAGCTGGAGGACTCTCAGGATGACGAGGCGGACGTGGGAGCTCAGGGCTCTGACCCTGACTTCGCCCTCAACCTTGATACCCCTGAGGGGGACGCCTTAGTAAATGATCTTATTTCGTCCATCAACCAGGTGTTGGATCTCTCTCCCCCGCCTCCAACGGTAGAGGAGTCGGTTTCTCAGCAGGAGAAACACCAATTTCGATTCCCCAAACGTACGCGCAATACGTTCTTTGATCACTCTAACTTCAGGGACGCTGTCCAGAAGCCCAGAGCGGTCCCGTAAAAGCGTTTTGCTAAAAGGCACTCTGACACGCGTTATCCCTTTTCACCTTAGGTCGTTAAGGGCTGGGCGCACTCACCCAAGGTGGATCCGCCAGTCTCTAGATTGGCTGCTAGGTCCGTTGTGTCTGTTGCCGATGGCTCATCCCTGAAGGATGCCACTGACAGACAGATAGAGCTCTTGGTGAAGTCTATTTATGAGGCCACGGGCGCGTCTTTTGCCCCGGCCTTTGCGGCTGTGTGGGCTCTCCAAGAAATCTCGGCATGTCTGACTGAGATTAATGCTGTCACGCGGAATTCTGCTCCGCATGTGTCTTCCTTGACCTCTCAGGCATCAGCATTTTCGTCCTAAGCCATGAACGCCGTCCTGGACTCTGCTAGCCGTACGGCTGTAGCATCCGCTAACTCCGTGGCAGTCCGCAGGGCCATGTGGCTGCGCGAATGGAAAGCAGACTCTGCTTCCAAAAGGTTCTTAACTGGTTTGCCTTTTTCTGGCGAACGTTTGTTTGGCGAACGGTTGGATGAGATTATTAAGGAATCCTCGGGAAAGGACTCCTCCTTACCCCAGTCCAAACCTAAGAGACCTCAGCAGAGAAAAATCCAATCGAGGTTTCGGTCCTTTCGTCCCTCCGTCAAACCCCAATCCTCTTCGTCCAACCGGCCGGAGAAAGGCCAGAGGAACTCCTATGGGTGGCGGTCCAAGTCACGCCCCCAAAAGGCCGCAGGAGGCACTGCCTCCAAGACGGCCTCCTCATGACTCTCGGCCTCATCTAGCCACATCCTCGGTCGGTGGCAGGCTCTCCCGCTTTGGCGACGCCTGGTGGCCACACGTTCAAGACCGATGGGTGAGAGACATTCTGTCTCATGGTTACAGGATAGAGTTCAGCTCTCGACCTACGGCTCGTTTTTTCAGAACCTCCCCACCCCCCGCACAGGCAGACGCACTGTTTCAGGCAGTGGACGCTCTAAAGATGGAAGGAGTTGTGATTCCCGTTCCCCTTCAGGAACGTGGTCGCGGATTTTACTCCAACTTGTTCGTGGTGCCAAAAAAGGACGGGTCTTTCCGTCCCGTTCTGGACCTCAAGCTGCTCAACAGACATGTGAGAACCAGACGGTTTCGGATGGAATCTCTCCGCTCGGTCATCGCCTCGATGTCACAAGGAGACTTCCTAGCATCGATCGACATCAAGGATGCTTATCTCCATGTGCCGATCGCACCCGAACACCAACGTTTCCTGCGTTTCGCCATCGGGGACGAACACCTCCAGTTCGTCGCATTGCCCTTCGGCCTGGCGACAGCCCCACGGGTCTTCACCAAAGTCATGGCATCCGTCGTGGCGGTCCTGCACTCTCAGGGCCACTCGGTAATCCCATACTTGAACGATCTCCTAGTCAGGGCCCCTTCTCGGGTGGCGTGTCAACGAAGTCTTACCGTCACTCTGGCGACTCTCCAGCAGTTCGGGTGGATCATCAATTTCCCGAAATCCAAGTTGACGCCGACCCAATCACTGACTTACCTCGGGATGGAGTTTCATACCCTTCCAGCGTTAGTCAAGCTACCGCGGGACAAACAGCTTTCTCTGCAGGCGGGGGTGCAGTCACTTCTTCGGAGTCAGTCACACCCCTTAAGGCGCCTCATGCACTTCCTGGGGAAGATGGTTGCAGCTATGGAGGCAGTGCCGTTCGCGCAATTCCATCTACGGCCACTCCAATGGGACATTCTTCGCAAATGGGACAAGAGTTCGTCTTCCCTCGACAAGAACATCTCTCTTTCACTTGCAACCAAAACATCACTTCAGTGGTGGCTCCTACCCACATCTCTGTCTCGGGGAAAATCCTTCCTCCCCCCAACCTGGGCCGTGGTCACCACGGACGCGAGCCTGTCAGGTTGGGGAGCGGTTTTTCTCCACCACAGGGCTCAAGGAACCTGGACTCCAATAGAATCGTCCCTTCATATCAATATTCTGGAGATAAGGGCAGTATATCTAGCCCTATTGGCTTTCCATCGGTGGCTGGAGGGCAGGCAGATCCAAATCCAGTCGGACAACGCCACTGCCGTCCCCTACATCAACCACCAAGGCGGCACTCGCAGTCGTCAAGCCTTCCAGGAAGTCGAGCGGATTCTGCAGTGGGTGGAAGTCACAGGCTCCACCATCTCCGCAGTTCACATCCCGGGCGTGGAAAACTGGGAAGCAGATTTTCTCAGTCGTCAGGGCATGGACGCGGGGGAATGGTCTCTTCACCCAGACGTGTTTCGAGAGATCTGTCGCCGCTGGGGAATGCCGGACGTCGATCTCATGGCATCGAGACACAACAACAAGGTCCCGGCCTTCATGGCACGGTCTCAGGATCACAGAGCTCTGGCAGCGGACGCTCTGGTCCAGGATTTGTCGCAGTTTCGACTGCCATATGTGTTTCCCCCTCTGGCAATGCTGCCCAGAGTACTACACAAGATCCGGTCCGACTGCCGTCGCGCCATTCTCGTCGCTCCAGACTGGCCGAGGCGGTCGTGGTATCCGGATCTGTGGCATCTCACGGTGGGTCAACCGTGGGCGCTTCCAGACCGTCCAGACTTGCTGTCACAAGGGCCGTTTTTCCATCTGAATTCTGTGGCCCTCAACCTGACTGTGTGGCCATTGAGTCCTGGCTCCTAGCGTCTTCAGGGTTATCTCAGGATGTCATTGCCACCATGAGACAAGCCAGGAAGCCAACGTCCGCCAAAATCTATTACAGGTCTTGGCAACTTTTCTTATCCTGGTGCTCTGATAACGGTTTGTCTCCATGGCCGTTTGCTTTACCCACATTTCTTTCATTCCGACAATCTGGAATGGACAAGGGTTTGTCCCTCGGCTCTCTCAAGGGCCAAGTGTCGGCGCTCTCCGTGTTTTTTTTTCAAAAGCGTCTAGCCAGGCTTCTGCAGGTCCGCACGTTCCTGCAGGGGGTTTGCCACATGGTCCCACCTTACAAACGTCCGTTGGATCCTTGGGATCTTAACAGGGTTCTGACGGCTCTTCAAAAGCCGCCTTTTGAGCCGCTGCGGGATGTTTCTCTTTCCCGTCTTTCTCAGAAGGTGGCCTTCCTGGTGGCGGTCACATCACTTCGGAGAGTGTCTGAGCTTGCAGCGCTGTCATGCAAAGCCCCCTTCCTGGTTTTTCACCAGGATAAGGTGGTTCTGCGTCCTGTCCCGGAATTTCTTCCTAAGGTGGTATCCCCCTTTCATCTAAATCAGGATATCTCCTTGCCTTCCTTTTTCCCTAATCCAATTCACCAGTGTGAAAAGGATTTGCACTCTTTGGATCTAGTGAGAGCACTCCGGTTCTACGTGTCTCGCACGGCGCCCCTGCGCCGTTCAGACGCGCTCTTTGTCCTTGTCGCTGGCCAGCGTAAGGGCTCTCAGGCCTCCAAGTCAACCTTGGCTCGGTGGATCAAGGAACCGATTCTCAAGGCCTACCGTTCTTCTGGGCTTCCACTTCCTTCAGGGTTGAAAGCCCATTCTACCAGAGCCGTAGGAGCGTCCTGGGCTTTGCGGCACCGGGCGACGGCTCAGCAGGTGTGTCAGGCAGCTACG
This sequence comes from Anomaloglossus baeobatrachus, assembly GCF_048569485.1. NCBI lineage: Eukaryota > Metazoa > Chordata > Amphibia > Anura > Aromobatidae > Anomaloglossus > Anomaloglossus baeobatrachus. The sequence continues at coordinate 279,206 of NW_027442040.1, read as the reverse complement.
TGGTCTAGTCTGCACACTTTCACGAAGCACTATCAAGTGCATGCCTATGCTTCGGCAGACGCCAGTCTAGGTAGGAGAGTCCTCCAGGCGGCGGTTGCCCACCTGTAAGAGGGGACCGTTTTCGGCTCCTTTTATTGAGGTATTCTTTTACCCACCCAGGGACTACTCTTGGACGTCCCAATTGTCTGGGTCTCCCAATGGAGCGACAAAGAAAAAGGGAATTTTGTTTACTTACCGTAAATTCCTTTTCTTCTAGCTCCTATTGGGAGACCCAGCACCCGCCCCTGTGCCCTTCGGGCTGGTTGTTCTTTTGTGTACACATGTTGTTGATGTTGATTTGTTCTTATGGTTCATGGTCTTCAGTTCTCCGAACATCCTTCGGATTGAATTTACCCTAGACCAATTTATAAGTTTTCTCCTTCCTGCTTTTGCACCAAAACTGAGGAGCCCGTGATCCACGGGAGGGTGTATAGGCAGAGGGGAGGGGTTACACTTTTTTAAAAGTGTAATACTTTGTGTGGCCTCCGGAGGCAGAAGCTATACACCCAATTGTCTGGGTCTCCCAATAGGAGCTAGAAGAAAAGGAATTTACGGTAAGTAAACAAAATTCCCTTTTTTTTAACCCTCTTATTTTTAGTGGGGCGAATGGGGAGTGATTTAAATTTTTAGTTGTTTTTTTTAATTCTTTAAAACTTTTTTTTAAACTTTTTTTATTTTAATAGTCCCCCTCGGGGTAAGGATTAGCTGTCTGATCGCTTGTTCATTTCTGCTGATCAGAGCGGCAGAGCTCTGATCAGCTGAAATGCTGCTGTCCTGTTACAACCAGCCGGCTGTGACAGGATGTGAGTCATGAGTCATGACATAACCCTGTGCTACCATGGCAACCATCGGCTTCCCGTGATCGCGTCATGGGGACTCCGATAGCGTCGAGGAAAGGAAATTTCCCTGCCATGGCCATTTACATTGCGCTGTCAGTAATTGACAGCGCGGTCTAAGGGATTAAAAGGCATGGGTGAATCGTGGATCCACCCTTTCTTGTAAGCTACACATGTCTGCTGTTCAGATCAGCATATATGTGCAGAAATCGGTGCCGGTTTACTGCAGCAGCCGACGATGATTACACCGCCATTATCTACGATGTACCCAGTACGTCCAATGTCTGTAAGAGGTTAAGTCCCTTGTGGTCATTCCTATGTAGATTTTCTGGCATGGATACTGGGCGTAATAAATCACGCCCTTAGAAGCACAAATATGTTGGTGATTTATTGTGTAAGTTTGTGTTCCTTCCGATTTTTTAATGGGAATCTGTCACCAGATTTGGGGACTACAAGCTGTGTCCAATACCACTGAGTTCTTATATACAGCATTCCAAAATACTGTATATAAGAGCCTAGGCCGCTCTGTAAAACGGAAAAAGTACTTTTAGAATACTCACCTAGGGTGGGTCCAGTCCAATGGGTGTCGCAGCTCTCCAGTGCGGTGCCTCCTCTTTCAGGTCTGACGCATCCTCTCTGCTGCGATCTTCGGCCTCCTTCTTCCCAGTCCGGTGTGGATGATGTGTCTACGTCATCCACACGAGCCGACATTGCGGTCCTGCGCAGGCGCATTCATCTGCCCTGCTGATCAAAGTACTGTAATGTGCAGGCGCGAGGAAAGGTTAACCCTTTCACGACCGGCCGACTTTACACTTTCCGGTATTTTTGGGGGGTTTGCCATTCTTCTGACAGACGTAACTTTTTTTATTTTTCAGTCAATATGGTCATGTGAGGGCTCATTTTTTGCAGAATGAGCTGTAATTTTGAATGAAACCGTGAGTTTTACCATGCAGTGTACTGTAAAATGGCAAAAAAATTCCAAATGTGGAGAAATTGCAAAAAAAAGTGTGATTGCTCTATTGTTTTTGAGACATTTTATTCACTGTGTTCACTATATGGTAAACCTGATGTGCTGCTGTGATGCCTGAGGTTACTGCAAGTTTGTAGACACCAAACATGAATAGGTTTATTTTAATCTAAGGGGTTAAAAAAATAATCAGAAGTTTGTCCGAAAAAAGTGACGGACGTTTTGCGCCATTTTCTGAGACCCATAGCGTTCTCATTTTTTTAAATCTATGGCTCAGTGATGGCTTTTTTTAGTATCTCGAGCTGACGTTTTTAACAGTATCATTTTCTTTATCGTTCCTTTGGGAGACCCAGACCTTGGGTGTTTAGCTTCTGCCTCCGGAGGACACACAAAGTACTACACTTGAAAGTGTAGCTCCTCCCTCTGAGCTTATACACCCCTTGGTGAGCAGACCCAGCCAGTTTATCGCTTTGTGTTCAGGAGGCATACATCCACACATGCATTCTCATATGATTTTTTCCTTTTTGGAATGAGATTGAAGAAGTGCGGGTCCACGTCTGGACCCCCGGCATGCCCCTTCTCACCCCACTGTGTCGGCGGTGTTGTAAAGTTGATTTCCAAGGCTGGAGCCTTACATGCCGTGCTCCTTCACCATCCCTCCTGGGCTCTGGCTTGAAGTGGGAGCCAGCACGGTCTCCATGCCTGGCAGGAGACCGGTCTCCATCCGCAGCCCTTCAGGACCCTGCTGGACCGGAGCACTCATGCCCAGGGACCTGGCCCTGCGTCTCAGCAGCTAAGTACCTGAGACGTTTATATATTGGGGGTCCCTGTGCTTTATTGTTTGGGGAGAGTGTGCTTACTGTATTTATTGGCATTTCCGGCGGATTCTCTAGCTGTCGCCCGAGAACCGGTCTCTGGTTGTGGACCACTGTATATACTCTCTGGGGTTCATTCTCTTGCAGAGCCCCCACTCCAGCAGCATGTCTCACATGAGGAGCAAGGCTCCAAAGCTTTATACTGTATGCGCTGCATGTAAGCTCCAGCTGCCTGAACCGAGCACCTATCCACATTGTGATGTCTGCTCTAACTTGGTGGTGCCACAGCATGGAGTCTCACCCCCAGTGGTCTCTCAGGCTGCTCCTGCACCTGTGGCTGAACCCCCGGCTTGGGTAGAATCCTTTTCTAGGTCTATCTCCCAGTCTTTTGCTGAGTCCATGGGACTTCTGTCCAGGACTTTGATGAATATGCATCAGCCCCCTTCACAGGGTGCCTCTACTGCTAAGGGTCCCTTAGGACCGGAGCTCACAGAGGATTCATCATCAGGGCCCAGACCCCGTCCTCCTAAGAGGAGACGCAGGGTTTCCTCTCCCTCCTCCTCCCGCGGCTCTGATTCAAGAGCTGACTCGCAGGATGAGGAGGATGCCTTTACAGGGGGCTCGGAGGCTAACTCCATGTACCCCATTGATCTGTCCGAGGGTGACTCAGATCTTAGTGACTTGATTGCTTCCATTAATTCTGTACTGGATCTCAATCCGCCAGTATCAGAGGAACAACCCTCTCTGGCAGAAAAACACCAGTTTACCTAGCCTAAGAGAGCAAAGAGTGTGTTCTTTAACCACTCCAGTTTTCAGGCTGCTGTGACCAAGCCCAGGGCCTGTGCTGACAAACGCTTCCCAAAGCGTGGTTCTGATGACCGTTTTCCCTTTCCACCTGAGGTGGTCAAGGAGTGGGCTCATTCCCCAAAGGTAGATCCTTCGGTGTCTAGGCTCTCAGCCCGGACCGTTGTGTCGGTGGCTGATGGCACCTCCCTTAAGGATTCCACTGACTGTCAGATTGACCTTCTGGCCAAATCCGTGTATGAAGCGGCGGGGGCCGCGTTTTCCCCGACTTTTGCAGCAGGAGATGCATTCCCTCACCAGGGAATCTATGCCCGAAATGGTTGCCTTAACTTCTCAAGCTTCAGCTTTTTCATATTACGCCATGTCTGCCATGCTGGAGGCTTCTCACCGCACTGCGGTGGCTTCGGCTAATTCCCTCATTATCCGCAGGATCTTGTGGCTTCGAGAGTGGAAGGCAGATGCTTCTTCTAAGAAGTACCTTGCTGGGCTCCCTTTTGCTGGGTCCCGGCTGTTCGGAGAACAGCTGGATGAAATTATTAAGGAAGCTACTTTCGGGAAGAGTACTTCCATGCCACAAACCAAAACCAGGAAACCTGCCCAGGGTAGGAGTCAGTCGAGGTTTCGCTCCTTTCGTTCCTCCAACTGGTCGTCCTCTAAGCCCTCGGCCTTGTCCGCTAACTCAGCCAAGGACCAGAAATCCAACTGGCGCCCAAAAGCGCGTCCACAGAAGACCGCAGGAGGTGCTGCCACTAAGGCAGCCTCCTCGTGACTCTCTGCCCGCTCCGGCGACGTCCTTAGTCGGTGGCAGGCTCTCCCACTTTGGCGACGCTTGGTTTCAACACGTCTCCGATCAGTGGGTGAGAGATATCATCTCCCACGGCTACAGGATAGAATTCTCTTCCAGCCCGCCAAACAGATTTTTTCTCTCAACTCCCCCTTGCTCCAAGGCCGCCGCCTTCTCACAGGCCGTGGCAGCCTTGCAGGCCAACGGAGTAATTGTACCAGTTCCCGCCCGGGAACGGTTCAGAGGTTTCTACTCAAATCTCTTCCTAGTTCCCAAAAAGGACGGTACCTTCCGGCCCATCCTGGATCTCAAGCTTCTCAACAAGCATGTTCAAGTGCGGCACTTTCGCATGGAGTCTCTGCGATCAGTCATTGCCTCAATGACCCAAGGGGATTTCCTGGCATCCATCGACATCAGAGATGCCTATCTGCATGTTCCAATTGCAGTTTCACACCAGCGTTGGCTACGTTTTGCAATAGGAGAAGATCATTTCCAATTCGTGGCTCTTCCCTTCGGGTTAGCCACGGCCCCTCGGGTATTCACCAAGGTCATGGCAGCAGTGATTGCAGTTCTGCACCTCCAGGGGTTGGCAGTGATTCCTTACCTGGACGACCTTCTAGTCAAGGCTTCATCCAGCGCAGACTGTCATCGGAGTGTCTCGCTCACTCTCGCCACTCTAGCCCAATTCGGGTGGCTTGTCAATCTTCCCAAATCCTCTCTGACTCCGACCCAGAGTCTCACGTACCTAGGGATGCAGTTCGAGACTTTGCCGGCACTTTTGAAGTTGCCCTTAGTCAAACAGCAGTCACTCCAGCTAGCGGTGCGCTCTCTGCTGAGGCCCCGCCGTTATACCCTCAGGCGTCTGATGCAGGTGCTGGGTCAAATGGTAGCGTCCATGGAGGCTGTTCCCTTTGCCCAGTTCCATCTGCGCCCCCTGCAGCTGGACATTCTCCGCTGTTGGGACAAGCGGCCTTCCTCCTTACACAGGTTAGTGGCTCTGTCGCCACGGACCAGGAGCTCTCTTCAGTGGTGGCTTCGGCCCCTCTCCCTGTCCCAAGGGCGCTCCTTCCTGACCCCGTCCTGGGTGATTCTCACCACGGATGCCAGTCTATCCGGCTGGGGAGCGGTATGTCTCCACCACAGAGCGCAGGGCACTTGGACTCCGTCCGAGTCAGCCCTTTCAATCAATGTGCTGGAAACCAGAGCCGTGCTTCTAGCTCTCCTAGCTTCTCACCACCTGCTGGCGGGCAGGCACATTCGAGTCCAGTCAAACAACGCGACCGCGGTTGCCTACATCAATCACCAGGGCGGGACACGAAGCCGCCTGGCAATGATGGAGGTACAACGCATCCTTCAATGGGCGGAGGACTCCAAGTCCACCATATCCGCAGTCCACATCCCAGGCGTGGAAAACTGGGAGGCAGATTATCTCAGCCGTCAAACCGTGGACGGTGGCGAGTGGTCCCTGCACCCGGCAGTGTTTCAGTCAATCTGCCGCAAATGGGGCACTCCGGACGTGGACCTAATGGCATCCCGTCACAACAACAAAGTTCCTGTTTACGTGGCTCGCTCCCACGATCCTCAGGCCTTCGCCGCGGACGCTCTGGTTCAAGACTGGTCCCAGTTTCGTCTGTCCTACGTGTTTCCCCCTCTAGCTCTCTTGCCCAGAGTCCTGCGCAAGATCAGAATGGAGGGCCGTCGGGTCATCCTCATTGCACCGGACTGGCCCAGGCGAGCTTGGTATCCAGACTTGCTCCATCTGTCCGTAGAGATGCCGTGGCATCTCCCGGACCGTCCAGACCTACTCTCGCAAGGTCCGTTTTTCCGCCCGAATTCTGCGGCTCTCAAATTGACGGCGTGGCTCTTGAGTCCTGGATTTTGACGGCTTCTGGTATCCCTCCTGAAGTCATCTCCACTATGACTCGGGCCCGTAAGTCTTCCTCCGCTAAGATCTATCACAGGACTTGGAAAATTTTCCTGTCCTGGTGTCGCTCTACCGACCATCCTCCTTGGCCATTCTCCTTGCCGACCCTTCTGTCTTTTCTACAGTCCGGTCTGCAGCTAGGACTGTCCCTCAACTCTCTCAAGGGACAAGTCTCAGCTCTGTCAGTTCTGTTCCAGCGGCGTCTCGCTCGGCTGGCTCAGGTTAGCACCTTCATGCAAGGCGCGTCTCACATCATTCCGCCTTACCGGCGGCCCTTGGATCCCTGGGACCTTAACTTGGTTCTCACGGTTTTGCAGAAACCCCCTTTTGAGCCTCTTGGGGAGGTTTCTTTGTATCGTCTTTCTCAGAAGGTGGCCTTTCTGGTGGCCATAACTTCCCTCAGGAGAGTCTCTGATTTGGCTGCGCTCTCTTCGGAGTCACCTTTTTTAGTTTTTCATCAAGACAAGGTGGTTCTCTGTCCGACTCCGGACTTTCTTCCTAAGGTGGTCTCTCCTTTCCACCTTAACCAGGACATTACCCTACCTTCCTTCTGTCCGGCTCCTGTTCATCGCTTTGAAAAAGCGCTGCATACTCTGGATCTGGTGCGTGCTCTCCGGATCTATGTGTCTTGCACCGCTGCGCTTAGGCGGTGCACCTCTCTTTTTGTGCTAACCACAGGTCGGCGCAAGGGCCTCCCTGCTTCTAAGCCGACCTTAGCCCGTTGGATTAGATCGACCATTTCGGACGCCTACCAGAGTACTCAGGTGCCTCCCCCGCCGGGGATCAAGGCACATTCGACCAGAGCTGTCGGTGCCTCTTGGGCTTTCAGGCACCAGGCTACGGCTCAACAAGTCTGTCAGGCTGCCACTTGGACTAGCCTGCATACCTTCTCGAAGCACTACCAAGTGCATGCTCATGCTTCGGCAGATGCGAGCTTGGGCAGACGCATCCTTCAGGCGGCTGTCGCCCATTTGTGAAGTTAGGTTCTGCCTACTTCTTAGTTTTTCTGTTTATTCCCACCCAGGGACTGCTTTGGAACGTCCCATGGTCTGGGTCTCCCAAAGGAACGATAAAGAAAAAGAGAATTTTGTTTACTTACCGTAAATTCTTTTTCTTATAGTTCCGTATTGGAAGACCCAGCACCCTCCCTGTTGCCTGTTGGCAATTTCTTGTTCCGCGTGTTATCACCGGCTGTTGTCGTGGACAGAGTCTCCGGTTGTTCCGGCTCTTGCTCTGTTCTACTTGTGGGTGGCTATTCTCCTTCAGCTTTTGCACTAAACTGGCTGGGTCTGCTCACCAGGGGGTGTATAAGCTCAGAGGGAGGAGCTACACTTTTAAGTGTAGTACTTTGTGTGTCCTTCAGAGGCAGAAGCTAAACACCCAAGGTCTGGGTCTCCCAATACGGAACTATAAGAAAAAGAATTTATTGTAAGTAAACAAAATTCTCTTTTTTGCGCAGATGCTATGTTTTGATTGCCTGTTATTGCATTTTGCTTAAGATTTGTGGCAACCAAAAAGCGTAATTTTGGCATTTGGAATTTTTTTGCTGCTACGCCGTTTAAAAATCAGAACAAATGATTTTATATTTTGATAGATCGGGCTGAAGACAGCAATACCAAATGTGTGAATATATTTTTTTTAACCCTTTATTTTTCAGTGGGGCAAAAGAGGGATGATTTGAACTTTTAGGTGTTTTTACTTTTTTTTTTACTTTTTCAAAAAATTTTCTTAAATTATTTTTTAAATTTGACTAGTACCCCTAGGGGGCTATTAGGATCAGCTGTCTGATCACTCATTTATTTATCCCAATCAGAGCAGCACAATTTAGACTGGGAGAAATTATCATCTCTTGTAACAGCCAGTATTTGGCTTTTTCTTACAGGACCTGAGTCATGTGAGCTACAGGAGTCATCGCATGACCCTGTGCTATCATGATAGCCACCAGATCGTTAAGGGGTTAAAGATCTCTTGTGCATATGCACTACAATACATGGATCTGCTTTGAGCAGGGCAGATCAAAGTGCGCCTGCGCAGGACCTCAATGCCAGCTAGTGAGCATGATGTAGGACGCGTCATGCACATGGGCCTCAGAAGAAGGAGGATGGCGATCGCCGCAGAGAGGAAATGCCGGACTAGAGAGAGGAGGCAATGGGTTTGAGATAATGATCAATAACTTTGCTAGCTATTTCATCATCAGCTGACGGTCTCCTTTTTTTCTCAGCCCCAGATCCCCTTGAGTGGAGCCCCAAAAATTGGTCTGTGCGATTTCTTCCTGTAAGCTCCCAAAGTAAGTCTGCCATCTTGTCTTTCTTCTTCCTGCTCCAGCTGTAAGGCTACTTTCACATTTGACAGGATGCAAACCGCATATGACCGGATCCTGTGGATTGAATGTGCAACGCATGCAACCGCAATTGTTATTTTATTGTATGCTTCTACTTCTACTTGTGATGGATGAAGGGGAAACAGAATTTATCGGCTGGCACTGGAGTCAGCTGATCGGGAATAAGCTGAACTCCTGATCTCACAGCCCACACACGCTGTGATGGATGCAGGTTAACAGCAATCACTGCCTGCTGCCGATCACGTGTGACCATGTTCGGGCTGTGTGGTCATGAGTTCAGCTGAGTTCAGATCAGCTGACTCCAGTGTTGGCCGATTACTTGTTCTGTGTCCCCCTGCATCCATCGCAGAGTGTTCGTGCTGGAGTTCAACAGAGTTCAGATCAGCTGACTCCAGTGTCGGCCGAATTCAGCTGACCTCACAGGCAGCACACGCTGCGATGGATGCAGGGGGACCCAGAACAAGTAATCGGCCAACACTGGAGTCAGCTGATCAGGTTACTTGATCTTCTGGCTGTATGGTTAGAAGTAGGGATGAGTGAGTGTCATGATGTATTTTACCTTCTCACTGTATTTGCTGTAATACTATGTCAGGATGTGATGTCACTTTCCTTTGGTTGTACTTACTGAACACTTTGAAATGTCTTGGGATGTAAGTAACCATACCTTCCCCCCATCTCCTGTGTCTCTGGGCCCATAATGCAATTATCTCTTGTCCACACAGCCAGGGGAACTTCTCATTGTTTCGTAAGCAGTGGATAACGCCAACTACACAAACCTGTAGACATCTCGGAGCCAACCTTCTAGAATCTTCTAGTGGGCCCAACCATTGCATAGACCCCTACCCTTGAGGGGCGGGCCCACGAGCTCAAACAATTCACTCCTGTTTCTAAATGCAGTTGGGAGTTGAGTTTTTGAAGAGGAAGGGAGCGAGATCTGAATCTGCGGACAGACCTCGCCGTCCAGTGGATTGTGTGGGATTTCTGGGACTCTGAAAAGGACTATTACGTTGTGATCTGGCACTTTGGATTATCGGGAGGTGCCCCCGAATCTGTTTTATTTGGACTTGTCGTGTGCTGTTCCTGTATTCCTGTTAGTAAACCTGTTGGATCATCCTCGGCCTGTTGTCTCTCTTTGCTCTGATGTACACCCCGTCACAAACTGGTGGCAGCGGCGGGATCAGAGCAGAAGAAATGGAGGACAACAGCCAATCGACGTCTGAAACCAGAACCTCAGGATACAGGAACTGGACTGTGGCGAGTCTACAAACAAAGGCCCGTGAATTAGGTGTCGGCTACAAAGGACTCTCTAAGGAGCAACTAATTGAGGCATTGGAACACGCTTGCCTGCAAGATGGCACCGAGGAACAATTTCCACTGCAAGGGGAGCAAAGACGGGAGCCGGAGGTGAATACCCAAAAAAGTCAATGGGTTGTGTGGTACAAGGAAAAGATGGCACTGCTTGGAGATGAGGCCACCATAGAAGATAAGAGGGAGGCCATGCGTGGAGCTGAAGAGAAGGAGCGCAGGATGGAGGAGATGGCATTGCTGGATAAGCAGCTCGCTGTGGAAGCCGCGAGAGGTTCCAGACAGACTGTAACCCCAGCACCCATCATGAGGGAACTTCCCAAAGTGTCCCGCAAAGACTTCAAGCAGTTTAATGAGGCTGCTGGTGACATTGAGGGCTTCTTCCAGGACTTTGAGCATCAGTGTCGATTAATGGAAGTCCCAGAAAGGGAGCGCGTCCGGCATCTGGTTGGGCTCTTAGAGGGTGGAGCTGCTGCAGCCTATAGAGCTATGGACCCTCGGTGGAACTGTGAGTATGCGGATATTAAACAGACTATTCTAGAACATTATGCTGTAACGCCAGACACTTACAGGACTCAGTTCCGTACTCTAGCATGTGATGAGGAAGTGTCCTTCAAGATGTATGCCCACAAACTCAAACATCTGTGGCATCGTTGGTTGGAGGCAGAGGAGGCCTTAACCTTGGAGACCGTCCTCCAGGTCCTCCTAAAAGAGCAGTTTTACTTCAAGTGCCCCGCTGAGATCCGGGAATGGGTGCGTGAAAGGAGACCAGCCACTGTGGAGGAAGCTGCAGCTCTAGCTGATGAGGCTCTCACCATCAAGCCTCAGTGGAAAAAACTACTACCCAGTGAGAAAAAAAACACCAACCCCCCAACGCTGGTGGCCCCTGGTCCTTCTGGCCCCAATGTTCACCATCACCCTAGACCGTCAACTCATGGGGACCTTCGTGTGACTGTGCCTCGCATTACTCATGCTCCACCTTTGGGAATACGACGCGGAGGAAGAATCCCAGAGCGCAGATGTTATGGATGTGGGCAGCCTGGGCACATGCAATTCCAATGTCCAGGTGTTCGTAGACAGAACAGCTACAGACCGCCTTTGCCTGTTCATTACCTACAGACACCTTCACCAGGAGAAGAGCTGGATTCTGTGCCTGATGACTTGCCAAGTGACTCAGATATCCTGGCTCCCCTACCCGGAGTCTATGGGGTGCGAGCTCCAGCCACCTGTTCTTCTGATCTTCAGGACAAACATCTACAGGAGGTCGTGCTGGATGGCCAAAAAGTTGTTGGCTTCCGTGACACTGGGGCTTTCCTCACCATAGCCGATCCCCGAGTAATTCAACCACAAGCAATTCAAAAGGGACCAGGAATTGCCATTGAACTGGCAGGAGGTACCCAGAGATATATTCCAAGAGCGAGTGTGACCCTTGATTATGGCTTTGGGTCAAAACAATGTGTGGTCGGTGTGATGAACGGCCTCCCTGCAGACGTTCTTCTAGGAAATGATGTGGGGAATCTTCATTGCCACTTTGTCGGTGCGGTAACCAGAAGTCAAGCCAAGAGAGCAGCCCATGTGGACGTGTACAACCCATCCATGGAAATGAGGCCACCAGAACTGCCATTACAGCCGGTGAGTGATTCTTCTTGTGGGGATAATAGGAATGTTACTTGGGATAAAGTTCAGTTTAGACAAGAAGTAGAGACTGACCCCACCCTTGCTAGTTTTAGAACTCGGGCTGAAATAGGGCAGCTAGGGGAGAACGGAGAAAGAATTATCAGAGAAAATGGACTTCTGTATCGGGTTGCCAATGCCGACTCCCTAGATAAGCCCTGGACTTATAGCAAACAGCTGATTGTTCCTCAGAAGTACAGAATTCCCCTATTACACCTGGCTCATGACATTCCTACGGCTGGCCATCAAGGCAAAACCCGCACCGAGAGACGATTGACTCAAACTTTTTATTGGCCGGGGATTTCCCAAGCAGTGGCGCATTTCTGCCGAACTTGTGACATATGTCAGCGTAGAGGGCGACCCGGAGATCACCCAAAGGCACCCCTGCAACCGCTCCCTATAATAGAAGAACCCTTTCAAAGAGTAGCTGTTGATATCATTGGACCTCTGGCTAAACCAAGTAAATCTGGAAAGCAGTACATTCTCACTGTTGTGGACTACGCCACCCGATATCCAGAAGCCGTGGCCTTGTCAAGTATCTCTGCAGCCAAGGTGGCCGAGGCCTTGGTTATTATTTTTACCAGAGTAGGATTCCCCAGTGAGATCTTGTCGGACCAAGGCTCCCAGTTTATGTCAGAGTTGGTCCAGTGTCTGTGGCGCACCTGTGGAGTACGAGCGATCCGAACGACCCCGTATCATCCCCAAACAAATGGACTTTGTGAACGATTCAACGGCACTCTGAAGAATATGCTGAGGGCCTTCACGGACCGAGATTCAGACTGGGAGAAGTACCTACCCCATCTCTTGTTTGCCTATCGGGAAGTTCCCCAGGAGTCCACTGGGTTCTCCCCCTTTGAACTACTCTATGGAAGAAAGGTCCGAGGACCCTTAACCCTGCTCAAGGAATACTGGGAGGGGCAAGTTGAAGATACAGGAACCCCTGTTGTCCCTTATGTCCTAAAGCTGCGAGAAACCTTGGCCCAACTTGCTAGTTTTGCACAGAGTCATTTGCGTATGGCTCAAACCAGACAGAAGACATGGTATGACCGTAACGCACGCTATCGGGAGTTTGTAGAAGGACAACAAGTCTTAATGATTGTTCCCCATCGGCAGAATAAACTGCAGACCACATGGGAGGGTCCCTTCCGGGTTCTCAGAAAACTGAATGATACCAATTACCTTCTTGCTTTAGATGATCAGGGGCTAAGGCAAAAGACTGTCCATGTGAATATGATTAAGGAGTACCATGACCGGAACATTCCAATGATAGCAAGCTGTCGGTTGGCTTCAGAAGATGGTCAAGAGGATGAGGACTCTCTACCTGATCTCGTGGAAGCAGCGAGAGCCCCATCCACTGTGGAACAGGTTCCCCTGGGAGATTACCTGGACTCCTTACAGAAAATCCAGATGCTGGAAGTGCTTCAACAGAGACGGGCTGCTTTCTCATCCCAACCAGGTCGAACCACCGTCACCCAACATCATGTGGACACTCAGGGCATCCGTCCCATACAACTGGCTCCTTACCGGGTACCTGAATCAGTTCGAAACACCATGCAGCACGAACTGGAGGAGATGTTACAGCTTGGGGTAATCCAGGCCTCCCATAGCCCTTGGGCCTCCCCTGTGGTGTTAGTACCCAAGAAGGATGGGAGTACTCGATTTTGTGTGGACTATCGGCGACTAAACGACCATACCGTCAGCGATCCTTACCCAATGCCTCGTATTGACGAACTTCTAGACCGACTGGCTGGGTCCCGATATGTCACTACCTTGGATCTCAGTAAGGGATACTGGCAGATCCCTCTAACGGATGAAGGGAGAGAACGGTCCACTTTTATAACCCCCTTTGGTCTGTATGAATTTCTAAGCATGCCTTTTGGAATGAAAAATGCCCCGGCCACCTTCCAGAGAATGGTGGATCAGATCCTCCGGGGATGTGATGACTTTGCTTGTGCCTACTTGGATGATATCGCCGTCTTCAGCCACACATGGGAGGAACATCTGAATCAAGTAGCCATTATTTTGGACCTGATTCTTGCAGCCGGCCTAACTATTCGACCCGATAAATGCCAATTGGGGATGGGGGAAGTCCAGTACCTAGGACAAAGAGTGGGAGGAGGGAAGCTCCGACCTGAGCCTGCCAAAATCCAGGCTATTAGAGACTGGCCTGTACCCCAAACTAAGAAACAAGTTATGGCTTTTCTGGGCACTGCCAGTTATTACCGAAAATTTGTTTCTCATTTCAGTACTGTGGCCAAGCCTCTTACCGACCTGACCAAGAAAACAATGCCCCGGCTGGTGATCTGGACTCCAGCCTGTGATGAGGCTTTTAACCGGCTGAAGGATGCTTTGATCTGCGATCCTGTCCTGGCTGCTCCAGACTACAAGAGGAGATTCATTGTGCAAACGGATGCCTCTGCTTATGGACTGGGAGCTGTCCTCAGCCAGGTGAATGCAGCTGGGGACGAGCACCCCATCGCCTATCTCAGCCGGAAACTGCTGGACCGAGAAGTGGCCTATGCAACTGTTGAGAAGGAATGTCTGGCTGTAGTGTGGGCCCTTAAGAAACTACGGCCGTATCTGTATGGACGGGAATTCACTGTGGTTACTGATCACAATCCCCTCACCTGGCTGAACAGAGTCTCTGGGGACAATGGACGCTTACTGCGATGGAGCCTGGCTCTGCAGCCCTATAACTTTACCATACAATATAGAAGGGGCAGCCAACACCAAAATGCAGATGGACTGTCCAGGCAAGAGGAGCCTTGAGTCCTGTCAGCCATGCCTGCGTGTACTTAACCAGCGACCTGTAGAGGTCCCTAGTACGTACACAAGTTGGGAGGGGAAGGAATTGTCATGATGTATTTTACCTTCTCACTGTATTTGCTGTAATACTATGTCAGGATGTGATGTCACTTTCCTTTGGTTGTACTTACTGAACACTTTGAAATGTCTTGGGATGTAAGTAACCATACCTTCCCCCCATCTCCTGTGTCTCTGGGCCCATAATGCAATTATCTCTTGTCCACACAGCCAGGGGAACTTCTCATTGTTTCGTAAGCAGTGGATAACGCCAACTACACAAACCTGTAGACATCTCGGAGCCAACCTTCTAGAATCTTCTAGTGGGCCCAACCATTGCATAGACCCCTACCCTTGAGGGGCGGGCCCACGAGCTCAAACAATTCACTCCTGTTTCTAAATGCAGTTGGGAGTTGAGTTTTTGAAGAGGAAGGGAGCGAGATCTGAATCTGCGGACAGACCTCGCCGTCCAGTGGATTGTGTGGGATTTCTGGGACTCTGAAAAGGACTATTACGTTGTGATCTGGCACTTTGGATTATCGGGAGGTGCCCCCGAATCTGTTTTATTTGGACTTGTCGTGTGCTGTTCCTGTATTCCTGTTAGTAAACCTGTTGGATCATCCTCGGCCTGTTGTCTCTCTTTGCTCTGATGTACACCCCGTCACAGTGAGCACTAAAATGCTCGGGTTCTCGGTAGCCCATGAGTATTTTTTTTTTTAAATTCCTTAAAAAATAAACAAAAACCCCAAACACATAACCCTAACTCTAGGGTTAGGGGGTAAAAAAAATAAAATGTGTGGACTCCCGCTGCATTTTCTATTGCTAAGGTAACCCAAGCAGCTACTGGCTGCTAACCCCCACTGCTTATATGACCTAAATATAAATATATATATAAAGCCTGAGATTGCTAATGTAAGGCCAAGTTTGACCCGGCCATTAAGAATCTCCAATAAAGGGTTAAAGAAAAGACATCACACAGAAAAAATACTTTATTAGAAAAAAATACACAGACACTTTATTAGAAATAAATACACAGACACACTTAGGGACTCCATCTTTATTACTCCCTCTCACCCCTTCACGATCCTGGTCTTCTGTCTGAGAGAGAGGGAGATTTCTGTATTGACCATGCCAAGCTGCTTTCTGGGCATGCTCAGTACAAAAAACAGGATTCTGTCTATCAGGATCCGGCGACTTCCGGTACAGCAGGATCGGGGTCATTGAAATACATTGCAGGTACCACTGCATGTACTAATACAGATGGCCACCTGGTGGCGCTATAACAACACAAAAATCTAATATCACCCATGTAACGCAGCCTAAGCCTCAAAGGCTACCATTACTATTACCGATAGAGCTAACAGCCATGAATCATCGTGATCCGGACTCACCTATAAAGTGCACTTATAACTGGATGTTTTGAGTAGCCCTGACACGCGTTTCTCACCTGGCTTACTCGCTTGAGGAAAGTGTAATGTGCATGTTTTATTATGTGGTGTCTTGGGCGAGATCGTCGCTGTTTGGGCGCGTGCAGGGGGTGGGACGCCGCACATAGAGTCCACCTCATCCAGTCATTCCTGGGGAAGCGTGGATCAGAAGAATACTTCTACTAACATCAGTTAACCCATGCATCCTTCTAAGGAAGCTCCCTTGGCGGGGACTCATGCTGAGGCAGCCCCGCACATGCGCACCCAACGAGACCATATCTACTACTGGCAAGTGAAAGGGCACGACCAGGGTGGTAAGAAAATCATCCAAACATAAGGAGAATCAGCCTTAGCCTAGAGAATATGACCATGTATAGTCCTTAAAAGATTTTCTAATGTCCCTATATCATGCAGAGACAAAATTCATATAGTAATATGTGTGTATATATATATATATATATATATACCCCTAGATTCTAAATGGACCTTGCGATACCACAAATTGTCAATCCTGTGGGACCACAGTCATGGCGCAGCTTGAAATGTCTCTGGATCATCCTCAGGGAATCAAGATCCACAACATCACACACCGCAATTATGTCCCTAACATGTTCCCTCGTGCGGACGCGTTGTTCCCTTGATGTTAACCCAATATAAATTAGGCTACAGCCACATACTGCATAATAGATAACGTGACTTTTACTGCATGATTTGTAACTTTTTATTTTATACTCTTTAGGTCCATCCCAAGCTGACAACATCTCTGGGCAGACAAAAGGAAAACAACCAAATTTGGGACTCCCTTTCTCAATGCGAGATACCACCCTAGGTACGTAATGGTTCTTCACCAGCATATCCTTTAGGCTTTTCCCCCTTCTAACAGGTAAGAGTGGGCGATGAGTAAAACGTCGTTCAAACTCTAGTCGGTCTTCAGTAACGACCAGTGTTTGTTCAAGATCTGCCTGATCGCCCCCCTCTGACTGTTAACTTGGAGATGAAATGTATCTGTGAGGAAAAAGATTCTTCCCTCTTACTTGTTGATAATAATTGTACCCGTGGAGAACCCTTTTCTGTCTGGTACCCCATTTTTATATTATAGTCCAGAAAAACAATTGCCTCCCGATCTGCCTTATAGGTTAGTTTGATGTTATATGGGTTATTGTTCAACCAAGTCATGAAGCTCTGCAGTTCAGGACCGGTACTTCTCCAGATAATAAAGATGTCATCTATCTTACCACCTAGTGTAAAATTAATAGATTAGGGATAAGCCAAATGGACGACAATGTTTTAATTTTGTTACATACATTTTTCCTTCCTGAGTCCTCTGATACCATACCAAAAAAATATTCAATGCACATGGTTCAAAAGATAGATTTTCAGCGTAGTTTCTCCTTGATGAAAAATTAACCTTGAAATGGTAGCCTCATTTTAACCAAAACCTGGTATTAATAATTGGACAAATTGAAGAAGGACATGGCATTTGATTTACGAGTAATGCAACAACCTTTTCCCAGTTGATCAGTTTTAGACATCCTTAAAATTATCATTAGTGATGACTAGAACTGGGCGAATGCTAAAATATTCGGGTTCGGATTGTTCAAATCCAATAATTTCTACATTTGTGTATTCATACCGAATAACGAACCCAATCCAAGTCAATGGGAAACTCGAATAATTTTCTAGAGGACCTTGGAAATAGGCCTGCGAGGGCTGTAAAAATATTGCAATTGATGGAAAATTATTGAAACTGAATGGTAACAGCATGCGGAAGATGCCTGAATGTATTTCTGACTCTCATTTTATTTCTGGGAGTAATTTTGCCAAAGTATTACGCCACTTTTATGGATAGTAGTGGTCACTCAGTTCAATGAGGTCACCTGAGGTCAGGTTACCTGCGATCATAGGTGGATGACAATGGGCAGCTCCAGCTGTGACCGCAAATAACCTAAGTTACGTCACCACACATCGCTGCGACTCATTCTCTGCCTTAAGATCACAGCGGGTGGTCATATTCTATGCCCACGCGCTGTCACTTCAGATGTAGCAGAGCTGGAATCGTTATGGGACCTCGTGTGGATTACATCAGACCTGGGTGTTTTTGGGGTTAATAAAGGAGTGAAAGAGGGTGTTGTTTTTATCTTATTTTGTGTTTGTGTTTATTTATTTTCACTTACAGATTAGTAATGGGGGTAGGGTTTTCATAGACCCTGCCATTGCTAATCTAGGGCTTAGTGGCAGATGTGAGCTGTTATTAACCCCTTATTAGCCTGATTGCCACCGCACCAGGGGAATCGGGAAGAATCGGGTAGAGTGCCAGGATTGTCACATCTAATGGATGTAACAATCCTGAGTGGCTGTGGGCTGCTATTGTTATAACGCGCCTGCTTTATTCTTATTTTCTTTATTTTTCCTTTTTTTATTTTTTATTTCCATAGGTTCCGGATCATTATCCGGAGTTCCCTGAGAAGTCCAGGCCCGGCTCTAACCTCTGATCTATGGCCTTTATAATTAATTTGCTTGAGTCAGATTTATGGTACAATTGGAAATGTTTTGGTAGGGTTTTCAGCTGAAATGCTGCTGTCCTGTTACAACCAGCCGGCTGTAACAGGATGTGAGTCATGATAGCGACATGAGTCATGACATAATCCTGTGCTACCATGGCAAGCATCGGCTTCCCGTGATCGCGTCACGGGGACTCCGATGGCGTCGAGGAAAGGAAATTTCCCTGCCATGGCCATTTATATTGCGCTGTCAGTATTTGACAGCGCGGTCTAAGGGATTAAAAGGCATGGGTGAATCGTGGATCCACCCTTGCTTGTAAGCTACACATGTCTGCTGTTCAGATCAGCATATATGTGCGGAAATCGGTGCCGGTTTACTGCAGCAGCCGACGATGATTACACCGCCATTATCTACGATGTACCCAGTACGTCCGATGTCTGTAAGAGGTTAAGTCTCTTGTGGTCATTCCTATGTAGATTTTCTGGCATGGATACTGGGCGTAATAAATCACGCCCTTAGAAGCACAAATATGTTGGTGATTTATTGTGTAAGTTTGTGTTCCTTCCGATTTTTTAATGGGAATCTGTCACCAGATTTGGGGACTACAAGCTGTGTCCAATACCACTGAGTTCTTATATACAGCATTCCAAAATACTGTATATAAGAGCCTAGGCCGCTCTGTAAAACGGAAAAAGTACTTTTATAATACTCACCTAGGGTGGGTCCAGTCCAATGGGTGTCGCAGCTCTCCAGTGCGGTGCCTCCTCTTTCAGGTCTTACTCATCCTCTCTGCTGCGATCTTCGGCCTCCTTCTTCCTAGTCCGGTGTGGATGATGTGTCTACGTCATCCACACGAGCCAACATTGCGGTCCTGCGCAGGCGCATTCATCTGCGCTGCTGAGGGCAGATCAGAGTACTGTAATGTGCAGGCGCGAGGAAAGGTTAACCCCTTCACGACCGGCCCACTTTCCGGTATTTGGGGGGGTTTGCCATTCTTCTGACAGACGTAACTTTTTTATTTTTCAGTCAATATGGTCATGTGAGGGCTCGTTTTGTGCAGAATGAGCTGTAATTTTGAATGAAACCGTGAGTTTTACCATGCAGTGTACTGTAAAATGGCAAAAAAATTCCAAATGTGGAGAAATTGCAAAAAAAAGTGTGATTGCTCTATTGTTTTTGAGACATTTTATTCACTGTGTTCACTATATGGTAAACCTGATGTGTTGCTGTGATGCCTGAGGTTACTGCAAGTTTGTAGACACCAAACATGAATAGGTTTACTTTTGTCTAAGGGGCTATAAAAATAATCAGAAGTTTGTCCGAAAAAAGTGACGAACGTTTTGCGCCATTTTCTGAGACCCATAGCGTTCTCATTTTTTTAAATCTATGGCTCAGTGATGGCTTTTTTTTGTATCTCGAGCTGACGTTTTTAAGAGTATCATTTTTGCACAGATGCTATGTTTTCATTGCCTGTTATTGCATTTTGCTTAAAATTTGTGGCAACCAAAAAGCGTAATTTTGGCATTTTTTAATTTTTTTGCTGCTACGCCATTTACTAATCAGAACAAATGATTTTATATTTTGATAGATCGGGCATTTCTGAAGACAGCGATACCAAATGTGTGAATATATTTTTTTTAACCCTTTATTTTTCAGTGGGGCAAAAGAGGGGTGATTTAGGTGTTTTCAGTTTTTTTTTTTACTTTTTCAAAACTTTTTCTTAAATGTTTTTTTAAATTTGACTAGTACCCCTAGGGGGCTATTAGGATCAGCTGTGTGATCACTCATTTATTTATCCCGATCAGAGCAGCACCATTTAGACTGGGAGAAATTATCATCTCTTGTAACAGCCAGTATTTGGCTTTTTCTTACAGGACCTGAGTCATGTGAGCTACAGGAGTCATCACATGACCCTGTGCTATCATCAGGGGCGGACTGGCCCACCAGGATGTTGGGAGAACCCCCGGTGGGCCCCTGCTATTGATGGCCACGCCCCCTAGGCCCCGCCCCCTACCCCCCCTGGGCCCCTATGGATATGTGTGAGAGGGCCCCCCCCGCCGGTAATTTCACTAATCATATTGGCACATTGCCGATATGATTAGTGACAATCCCATTTCCTCTGCAGCGGCAAGCAGGGAGAGCGATCTCCCTGCTCTGCCTGCTGTCACTCTCAGTGCCGCGTGGCTCTGACTCATCTGCGCAGCGACACTGCAGGAGGAGGCAGTCTCAGAGGGATGACTGCTTCCTTCCTGTGCAGGTGCTGGCAGCTGCAGGAGTGCGTCAGTATAGAAGGTGGGGGCCCGGGGGGAGGGGGGGTGCGGGGGCCCAGGGGGGCAAGCAGGGGCCCCGGGGGGGGTGTGCAGGGGCGTGTGAGGGGGCCCGGGGGGGGGTGCGGGGGCCCCGGGGAGCGAGCAGGGGCCCCGGGGGTATGTGCGGGGGGCTCTTCTTCTTACCAGTCACCTGCCTGTATCTATCAGTGTGTGCATGCCGGGCACATTAGCAGGAGGCAGCGCGCTGTGCTGTTCCGGCCCTGCTGTGTGCCTGAGGAATGCGCCAGTGGCGGTGACCGCAGCTTCTTCCTATTCAAATGTATTTGCGTCTTTCAGACGTAAATACATTTGAACAGCGCGCCGGGACTGGGCCCCGCCCCCGACGTGTAGCAACGTGAAGAGATCAGCACATTGCCGACGTCATCACAGTGCTGCGGGCGCCACACTGGATTCACCAGGAAGCGAGCGCTCCATGGAGGAGCCGAAGAGACAGCTGTAATTAATGGAGATGTGTGGGGAGGGGCTGAGGACACATAGCGGGGAACATTTGTGAAGGAGACACAGCTTTGTGACAGGCAGAGGAGGAGTACTGTATTCCGAGGGAGGGGGGGAGGCAGGAGTGTGTAGTGATGGGGTAGTGTAATTTGTGTCTGCAGGGAGTGGTGATGTGGGGTGCAATGTATTATATCTGGGGAGGGGGTAATGGAGGGTGCATTGTATTGTATGGGGGGGAGGGGTAATGGAGGGTGCACTGTATTGTGTGTGTGTAAAGAGTGATGGGAGGCTGCATTGTGTGTGTGTGTGTGTAGGGGGTGATGGGGGGGTGCATTGTATTGTGTGTGTGTGTAGGGGGTGATGCATTGTGTGTGTGTGTGTGTGTGTGTAGGGTGATGGGGGGTGCATTGTGTGTGTGTGTGCGTGTGTGTGTGTGTGTAGGGTGTGATGGGGGATGCATTGTATTGTGTGTGTAGGGTGTGATGGGGGATGCATTGTATTGTGTGTGTAGGGTGTGATGGGGATGCATTGTATTGTGTGTGTGTGTGTGTGTGTGTATGTAGGGGGTGATGGAGGGGTGCATTGTGTGTGTGTGTTGGAGGGGGTGATGGGGAGGTGCATTGTATTGTGTGCGTTGGGAGATGGTAATGGGGGGTGCATGGTATTGTGTGTGTGTGCGTGTTGTAACGTTGCGCCCTGCAACGTGGGGGGTTTCACTCGCTTGCAGCGGTGTGAGGTAGCTTCAGCAACACACGTACACAGTCTCTTCATAGAAATTCTGGCAGTTTATTAAAAACACTCAGCATAAACTGCCCTCAAACATAAACAATAAGTCCATAATGGAAGTTTAGCAACTTCCCCACTCTCTGGCTCCTGCCAGCGTACAACTCTAGCCAAGGTTCCTTCCAGCACCCAGGGCCCTCTGCAGACCCCTGTCTGTCTCTCCTCCTGGAGAGATTCGGCCCTACAGCCCTGGCCTGGCTGCACTCACCTCAGACTCAATATCAGAGCCTTGTGATCAGCCTCCATGCAGGCTGATACACCCAAAGCTCCTGGCTCTGCTCTCACTTGTTTCCAGTCCACACACTGGACATCTAGAGCCAGTCTCTCTCTAGACTGCCCTAGACACACTTCATGCAGAACTCTCGGCTCTGCTCTCACTCTCTCCCAGCATACACACTGGAAGTCTAGAGCTAGTCTCTAACTAGACTGCCCTAGACACACTCCACCCAGGTTCAGAGACAGGATTGCTTTAACCCCTGGAGCCACACCCACAGGTGGTAAGGAGTGTGTAATCAGCATCACACACCCTTCCATGGCTCTGCATGTAATGCAATCCTGTGGAACCACAGGTCCCAGCCAGCTTCACATTGCAGAGCACCCACGCTTCTGCAAAACATACCGGCCCTTTGTAATACAGCCGGTTGATACCTCACATACCCTCCCCCTCTGTTCAAACCCGTAGGGTAGAACACTTGCCAATGACCTGGGGCCGCGAGACAGGGCATCCCTGCTGCCATGCCCCACCAGTTGAGAGGGCCGTCCAAGAGCAGTAGTCCCTGAGGCATCGCCCGACACTGTCACCAAACCCTGTCTGGTCAACCTAGGGTTAAAGGACGTCCCATTTCCAGACCGTTCTCTCCCTGACCCCCTCCCAGGGTCACCGTAGTAGAGAGACATGTCCCCAGTCAAACCTACAGTTTTGTCCGAACCTAGGCTTTCTCGAGTACCCCCAAGGCTACTGTCGGGAACTCTAAGCTCATAGCGGCCACTATCTACAGTACATCGTAGGTTACCACTCTGTCGGCGATTCCTTTTATCGCACGTCTGAACTACTGGACCGACACGCCATCTTCCACTTCTTTCCCCTGAACAACGGGTGGAAGACGGCTGCTGTCCCCCACACAGTTGGCGAAGCTGATCCTTAATTTTCAGGTTTTCTTGACACAACTGCTCCATGTCACGTACATGGTGTACCCGATATTCAATAAGGCTTCGAATGTCTCCAAGACTCTCTACAGTCCCGACACAGATGAACGGAACCATACCAGCTTCCCTGGGTATCTTGCTCTCATTAGAAGCAGGGATTCTTAATCTCACCAATCCCGACTTATTCACCATGTCTTGCATGACTCGTCCGGTTTTTCCAATGACTCTCCCCACCAGAGCCCGGGGTACTTGGACGATATCTTCTGCCAGACTCTGCGCTTTCCTTTTATACTCTAGCTGTCTAGTGGTTTCTTCCTTTTGCAGTTGGACCTGCCACTTCATACGAACACATCTGAAGTGCATGTCCTTTAGAATAGCCACCCGCTGCCCAGTAATTTCACTGGTGGACAATATCACTAACTGTTCAGCCCCTGGGGTACAGTAGACCTCACACGCTTCCACAGCTCTCTTAAAGTCGTCATGCATGCACTCGATGGCACACGCTTCTCTTAAGTCCTTAGGTATATCCACCATGCACTTGACTACAGAAGTCTCATTCATCCCTGCCACATGCTTGTCCAGTTTAGCTTCCAAAGTCAGCTCTCTTTGGGCCTCCCCTGTTTCAACATGTTTGGTCAGGATTGACACTCGCTGCTCCATCTGCTCCAAGGCTACCTGGGACCTGGACTGGTACTCTGCCAAGTGACTTCGGAGCGCTGCCACTTCTTTCTCCAGCTCCCTTACTCGACTCTCAGTAGCCTGCCTAAGAAGTATCTCTTGTTGCAGATGGTCTTTGCTCATCCTCTTGAATGAGTCTTCACTTGCGGACCTCTCTGGTCTACGACACACTATTTCTGAGGCTTCTTCCATCTCAGCTTCAGAACGTTTGGGTTTCTTACACTCCTTACCCACGACCTTCTCTATATCCTCCATCGTAGTTTTACCAAGCAGGTCAGGCAGGCTCCCAGTCCTGGATGAGACCTCTGGTCCAGACTTCACCTCCTCAGAGGCTCTCTTCACTTCAGCGCCAGCTGTTTCTTGTTTCTTCACTGCATTATCTTCCACTTCCTCTGGGGTCTCTGCAGTGTCACCCTCAGCCTGGGTGTCACACCCTTCAACATGGCACTCTGTTCCTTTTAGAGATTTGGGGCTAAATTCGCTGTCATCCACCCCAGCACTTGGTAGTTCACCAGTCTGCTCACCACGACTGTTGGGGATTATTCCTTCCCCCACACTCTCCAGGATTCCATTTCCTATACCACTCTCGCCTGACAGACTATCAACTTCACACTTTGAAGTCATAGGGACCACCACCATTACGTCCTTGGTTGGCTCCTTCTCTGCACTTGCAGCCCGCTGATTTCTGTCGTCACAATGTGTCAGTTCAATCTCTGATTCCTCAGTCTTTTGTAGGATATCACCGTCTGACTCCACCGTAGCAGGTGTTATTAGCACCATGTCTTCATTAACCAGGCATGTCACTTTCTCTGCACCCTCAGACGGCATACCCTGTGCCCCCTCTCGGCGCTTATTACGTCTTCGGCGTCGGGAGGAAGTTTTGCCCTTCTCGCCCATCTGTACCACACTGTACTCGTTTGTCACCTTACTAGAGTCAGTATCTTTACTGGAGTCATCATCACTCCCCCTGGCATCCTGGACTATCATGTCCCCACTTAACCAGATATCTGCCTCCCTTTCTGGAGCTACCCCGTTTTTAACGGTCAGACTATCGGTTATTCCCTTAGTCCTTATGTCACTAAGTTGGGTCCGTCCATCATTTTCTTTGGTCACCCCTAACTTAGGACAGTCAATTTTAGGAGGTGCTATCTCCTCCTTACCACACATAACTGCACAACAAGGACCCCTTTTCACCTCCCAATGTGGTGGGGTTTCCTTTGGGCTGTTCCGGCTCTTACACAAGCAACCGTATACGTCCCCCTGCTTCCACAAGTGCACAAATAATTTAGAGTCCCAACCTATAATAATTGGGTGCAGTAAATCTGAGACTACTCCAACATCATGAGAACCACTGTCCCAGGCTGTCTTAATGACCACGCTGGATACCGGGTATTCTGTCTCATTACTGTGGGTGCAGCCGACGTGGATCTTCCTTCCAGGAATCAAGTGGACATCAGAGGTGGCCCTCACCAGGGTCACCAAGCTCCTTGAGTCTACGACCCCTGTTACAGATTCCCCATCCACTTCCACGGAACACAGACGTGGCTTCTCGTCGGATGGGTGGTCTATATTGCAAACAGGACACTTGTGGCATGAACACTGTTGTCCCTGGCTACAGTCCATCTGCGCCACTTGGATTTGGGATGCTCCGCACCCTTTTGGGGGACCACCGCTTTCTGGGGCTCCATCCCCTTATGGGCAACCACCCCTTTATGGGACTCCACCCCCTTATGGGCAACCACCCCTTTATGGGACTCCACCCCCTTATGGGCAACTATTCCCTTCTGGGACTCCGCCCCCTTTTGCGGTTGCCATGCAATGTCCTTAGCCGCCAGTTCACACTGTTTGCCCTTGTCTCCCTGGGCACCCAGTGTCCATACTGGCCCCCGAAGGGTACGCTCAAACTGGTCCATGGCTGCGACATCGCTACACACTGACAGCTTCTGCTGTCCCTGGACCAGGAACTGGTACAGCTCCTCCACAACGTCCGCAGGGACCATTCCCTCTTTTTGGCTTTTAGCCCCCACTGCTGTCACTGGACCTCCAGGCACATGCTGTTGGTGCTGCTGGCTCTGCAGCAGCTGGTTCAGGAGCTCCTCCATGCTTTCCGGGTTGTACCGCCCGTACAACCAGGATCTCCAGCCTGTGGTGTATCACTGCTCACCAAGCAGGGCCTTGCAATTCCGGCTGGCCTGGAACCTCCAGTCGCTGGACTCTCGCCACTGCAGCACGGGTCCCCAACGACCTGCTGATTCACCACCAGGTGCTTGAGAGTGCTGTCCCTGTTCGTGGACCCGCCGATCCACCGCCAGCTGCTTGAGTGCGCAGATAATTTTCGTGGACCCGCCGATCCACCGCAAACCGCTTCAAAAAATTTTCGTGGACCCGCCGATCCACCGCAAGCAGTCCGTATCCACAGGAATATGTCCTAGGGCGTTGCCCCTAGCAACCAGGCTGCGTTGCCCCTAGCAACCAGACCGCATGCCCGCATTCTCCACCATATGTAACGTTGCGCCCTGCAACGTGGGGGGTTTCACTCGCTTGCAGCGGTGTGAGGTAGCTTCAGCAACACACGTACACAGTCTCTTCATAGAAATTCTGGCAGTTTATTAAAAACACTCAGCATAAACTGCCCTCAAACATAAACAATAAGTCCATAATGGAAGTTTAGCAACTTCCCCACTCTCTGGCTCCTGCCAGCGTACAACTCTAGCCAAGGTTCCTTCCAGCACCCAGGGCCCTCTGCAGACCCCTGTCTGTCTCTCCTCCTGGAGAGATTCCGCCCTACAGCCCTGGCCTGGCTGCACTCACCTCAGACTCAATATCAGAGCCTTGTGATCAGCCTCCATGCAGGCTGATACACCCAAAGCTCCTGGCTCTGCTCTCACTTGTTTCCAGTCCACACACTGGACATCTAGAGCCAGTCTCTCTCTAGACTGCCCTAGACACACTTCATGCAGAACTCTCGGCTCTGCTCTCACTCTCTCCCAGCATACACACTGGAAGTCTAGAGCTAGTCTCTAACTAGACTGCCCTAGACACACTCCACCCAGGTTCAGAGACAGGATTGCTTTAACCCCTGGAGCCACACCCACAGGTGGTAAGGAGTGTGTAATCAGCATCACACACCCTTCCATGGCCCTGCATGTAATGCAATCCTGTGGAACCACAGGTCCCAGCCAGCTTCACATTGCAGAGCACCCACGCTTCTGCAAAACATACCGGCCCTTTGTAATACAGCCGGTTGATACCTCACAGTGTGTAGTGGGTGATGGGGGGATGTATTGTGTGTGTAGGGGGTCATGCATTGTATTGTGTGTGTGTAGGGGGTCATGCATTGTTTTGTGTGTTTGTGTGTGTGTGTATGTAGGGGGTGATTGGGGGGTGCATTGTGTGTGTGTGTGTGTGTGTGTAGGGGGTGATGGAGGGGTGCATTGTGTGTGTGTGTGTGTGTGTGTAGGGGGTGATGGGGGGGTGCATTGTGTGTGTGTGTGTGTGTGTGTAGGGGGTGATGCGGGGTGCATTGTGTGTGTGTAGGGGCTGATGGACGGTGCATTATGTGTGTGTGTGTGTGTGGGTGTAGGGAGTAATGGGGGTGCATTGTGTGTGTAGGGAGTAGTAGGGGTGCATTGTATTGTGAGTGTGTGTGTGTAGGGGGTGATGGGGGGTGCATTGTGTGTGTGTAGGGGCTGATGGACGGTGCATTGTGTGTGTGTTTGTGTAGGGAGTAATGGGGGTGCATTGTGTGTGTAGGGAGTAGTGGGGGTGCATTGTATTGTGTGTGTGTGTGTGTGTGTAGGGGGTGATGGGGGGTGCATTGTGTGTGTGTAGGGGCTGATGGACGGTGCATTGTGTGTGTGTGTGTGTAGGGAGTAATGGGGGTGCATTGTGTGTGTGTGTGTGTGTGTGTGTGTGTGTGGAGTAGTGGGGGTGCATTGTATTGTGGGTGTGTGTGTGTAGGGGGTGATGGGGGGTGCATTGTATTTGTGTGTGTAGCAGGTGAAGGGGGGATGTATTTGTGTGTGTGTGTGTGTGTGTGTGTGGGGGGGGGGTAATGGAGCGTGTATTGTGTGTGTGTGTGTGTATGTGTGAGGGTAATGGGGGTGCATTGTAGTGTGTGTGTGTAGGGGGTGATCGGGGGTGCATTGTGTGTGCGTAGGTGGGGATGGGGGAGTGCATTGTATTGTGTGCGTGGGGAGATGGTAATGGGGGGTGCATGGTATTTGGGTGTGTGTATGTAGTGGGTGATGGGGGGATGTATTGTATTGTGTGTGTGTGTGTGTGGAGAGGGGCGCGGAGTCATTAATCGAGCTATAGTTACATTTAATTCTCAAAATTTTCGTTTCATTCACCTTTTCCGTTCTAATATTTTACAATGTGAACGACCATGGCTTTGATCCTGGGTACGCCCATGCACAGGCCTGAGTGGGCCCCGGCACCCAGCCTTTCAATCGTAAACTTCAGTGATCGTACAAGTTCTGTATGATCACTGAAGTTTTCGCAGTTGCAGGACCTTTAGTAACATCACATGTGTCATGTGACTCACCAAAGGTCCTAGCGGTGCACTGCGGGAGTCCCCAGGCCTGCACCAACCGCGCCGGTATTCAGATGTATGCGCGTCTTTCAGGCGCGCAATACATTTGTACAGTGCGGCCGGTGACAGGAGGGAGAGCAGCTCTGCTCAGCCCCGCAACGTACCGTCATCGCCAGGGCTGCAGAGGAGCGCGCCTCAGTCCTGCACCGACATCATCATCACCGAGGCCGCAGCTGCAGGGATGAAGAGGAGGACGCGCAGGCACAGGTAAGCGCTCCAGAGGAGCCGAAGATGTACTTTTATATGAGGGGCTGCGGGTGGGGGAGGAGCAGTGTTATTTTACAAGTGGCATTAAGAAGCGGTGGGGGACTTTATGGAGCATATTATGGGGCAGTGGCGGACATAATAGGGCAGTGGGGGACATAATAGGGCAGTGGGGACATTATAGGGCAGTGGGGGACATTATAGGGCAGTGGGGGACATGCCTTACATGCGGTACAAGTAGCATAGAAAGCCTGTGTCTTGGCCCCTTTGCTTTTTGCGGACGACATGCTGTTGTCTAGCAATCTAGGAGGGTATATAGCCAAGAATAGCGACCGTACAATGCAATGTATCATACAAGCATAAAGTACAAATGAACACTGCGGCACTAGTGGGGTGAGCCCTCGAGGGCTGCTTACCGCCCGCTGAAAAGCGGGTGTGTGACCGCCAGAATCCCGTGCCTGGGTCTCCCAGAGCTCGTGTCCCTTCTCCACTCAGACTGCAAACAGGAATGGCTGCCGGCGTCCTGTGAAGAGGGGCGGGCCGTGGGCGTGCCCCAGACAAAGTGCGGGAAACTAGCGTCCCACTGTGCCTAGTGAGGGGGGTTGGAGTATGCTAAGCAGACTCCAGCCCTCGGCGCTGACGTTCTGACCAGCGTCCCGCCCTTCCCCTGACTGGCAGGCCTGGGGGCGGGAACGAAACGGAACTAGGCCGCAAAAGCCGGGGACTCGATTTATAAGCGCGGCCGTCGTATAAGCACGGCCAGCGCGGAAGTCCCCGGCGCACCACACGTCCCAGCCGCGCCGCAGTGTAAAAAACCGCCAGCCGCGGCCGGCGCAGCAGTTCCTAATACAGAAACTCACTCAGCAAAGCTGCAGTGAGTAAAGCACCAGCGCGCCGCGCTGCTGTCCCCGGCGCACTAACACACCCAGCAATGCTGGTGTGTGTGCGCGATCTGTACGGGGACCCAGAGTACCTTAATGTAGCAGGGCCCTGTCCCTGACGATACTCAGCTCCATGTCCAGCAGATTCCCAGGGGTTGTGGACGGAGCACGGTCTCCTGTGCTTGGAGACCGATAGGATCCCACTTCACCCAGAGCCCTAAGGAGATGGGGAAGGAAAGCAGCATGTCGGCTCCAGCCTCCGTACCCGCAATGGGTACCTCAACCTTAACAAACACCGCCAACAAAAGTGGGGTGAGAAGGGAGCATGCTGGGGGCCCTAGTATGGGCCCTCTTTTCTTCCATCCGACAAAGTCAGCAGCTGCTGCTGACTAAACAGTGGAGCTATGCGTGGATGTTAGCCTCCTTCGCACAAAGCATGAAAACTGAGGAGCCCGTGATCCCACGGGGGGTGTATAGGCAGTAGGGGAGGGGCCTTACACTTTTAAGTGTAATACTTTGTGTGGCCTCCGGAGGCAGTAGCTATACACCCAATTGTCTGGGTCTCCCAATAGAGCGACAAAGAAAAAGAGAATTTTGTTTACTTACCGTAAATTCTTTTTCTTATAGTTCCGACATGGGAGACCCAGACCATGGGTGTATAGCTTCTGCCTCCGGAGGACACACAAAGTACTACACTCAAACGTGTAGCTCCTCCCTCCGGGCTATATACACCCCCTGGATGACAATCTAACCAGTTCAGTGCAAAAGCTGAAGGAGGACATCCACCCATAAGTAGAGATAGAGTAAAACTCGGAAAAACCGGAACCTCTGTCTACAACAACAGCCGGTGAAACACACGGAACAAGAACTGCCAACAGGCAACAGGGAGGGTGCTGGGTCTCCCATGTCGGAACTATAAGAAAAAGAATTTACGGTAAGTAAAAAAAATTCTCTTTTTCTTCATCGTTCCTTATGGGAGACCCAGACCATGGGACGTCTCAAAGCAGTCCATGGGTGGGAAATAAACCAAACTGAGAAGTAGGCAAAACCTAACTTCACAAATGGGCGACAGCCGCCTAAAGGATGCGTCTGCCCAAACTCGCATCTGCCGAAGCATGAGCATGCACTTGGTAGTGCTTCGAAAAGGTGTGCAGACTAGACCAAGTGGCAGCCTGACAAACCTGCTGAGCCGTAGCCTGGTGCCTGAAAGCCCAGGAGGCACCGACAGCTCTGGTCGAGTGCGCCTTAATCCCTGGCGGTGGGGGCACCTGAGAACACTGGTAGGCATCGGAGATGGCCGACCTAATCCAACGAGCTAGGGTCGGTTTAGAAGCCGAGAGACCCTTGCGCTGACCCGTGGTTAGCACAAAAAGTGAGGTGCACCGCCTAAAAGCGGCGGTGCGTGACACATAGATTCGGAGCGCCCGCACCAAATCCAAGGTATGCAACGCCTTCTCAAAGCGATGCACAGGGGCCGGACAAAGGGAAGGCAACGAAATGTCCTGGTTAAGGTGGAAAGAAGACACCACCTTAGGGAGAAAATCCGGAGTCGGACGGAGAACCACCTTGTCTTGGTGAAACACTAAAAAAGGTGACTCCGAAGAGAGCGCAGCCAAATCAGAGACTCTCCTGAGAGAAGTTATGGCTACTAGAAAAACCACTTTCTGTGAAAGTCTAAACAAAGGAACCTCCCTAAGAGGCTCAAAGGGGGGTTTCTGTAAGGCCGTGAGGACCAGATTAAGATCCCAGGGATCCAAAGGCCGCCGGTAAGGAGGAATGAGGTGAGATGCGCCCTGCATGAAGGTGCGCACCTGAGCCAGTCGGGCGATACGCCGCTGGAATAATACCGACAGAGCCGACACCTGTCCCTTGAGGGAATTGAGGGACAGTCCTAGCTGCAGACCGGACTGTAGAAAGGACAGGATGGTCGGCAAGGAGAACGGCCAAGGAGCATGGCCGGAAGAGCGACACCAGGACAGGAAAATCTTCCAAGTCCTGTGGTAAATCTTGGCCGAGGAAGACTTCCGAGCCTGAGTCATAGTGGAGATGACCTCAGAAGGAATGCCTGAAGCCGTCAGGATCCAGGACTCAAGAGCCACGCCGTCAATCTGAGAGCCGCAGAATTCTGGCGGAAAAACGGACCTTGAGAGAGAAGGTCTGGGCGGTCCAGGAGATGCCACGGCATTTCTACGGACAGACGGAGCAGGTCTGGGTACCAAGCTCGCCTGGGCCAGTCTGGAGCAATGATTATGACCCGACGGCCCTCCATTCTGATCTTGCGCAGAACCCTGGGCAAGAGCGCTAGAGGAGGAAACACATAGGCCAGACGGAACTGGGACCAATCTTGAACCAGCGCGTCCGCTGCGAAGGCCTGAGGATCGTGGGAGCGAGCCACGTAAACCGGAACCTTGTTGTTGTGCCGGGATGCCATTAGATCCACTTCCGGAGTGCCCCACTTGCGGCAGATTGACCTGAACACTGCCGGATGCAGGGCCCACTCGCCGCTGTCCACGGTTTGACGGCTGAGATAATCGGCCTCCCAGTTTTCTACGCCTGGGATGTGGACTGCGGATATGGTGGACTTGGAGTCCTCCGTCCACTGAAGGATTCGTTGAACCTCCAACATCGCCAGGCGGCTGCGAGTCCCGCCCTGGTGATTGATGTAGGCAACCGCTGTCGCGTTGTCCGACTGGACTCGAATGTGCTTGCCCGCCAACAGGTGGTGAAAGGCTACGAGAGCTAGAAGAACAGCCCTGATTTCCAGCACATTGATCGAGAGGGCTGATTCGGACGGAGTCCAAGTGCCCTGTGCTCGGTGGTGGAGAAATACTGCTCCCCAGCCGGAGAGGCTGGCATCCGTGGTGAGGATCACCCAGGACGGAGTCAGGAAGGAGCGTCCCTGTGACAGAGAGAGGGGCCGAAGCCACAACTGAAGAGAGCTCCTGGTCTGCGGCGACAGAGCCACTAGCCTGTGCAAGGAAGAGGTCCGCTTGTCCCAACAGCGGAGAATGTCCAGCTGCAGGGGACGCAGATGGAACTGGGCAAAGGGAACCGCTTCCATTGACGCCACCATCTGACCCAGCACCTGCATGAGGTGCCTGATGGAATGACGGCGGGGCTTCAACAGAGAGCGCACCGCCAGATGAAGGGACTGCTGTTTGACTAAGGGCAGCTTCACAAGTGCCGGCAGAGTCTCGAATTGCATCCCTAGGTACGTAAGTTCCTGGGTCGGGGTCAAAGTGGACTTGGGCAGATTGACAAGCCACCCGAATTGAACAAGCGTGTCGAGAGTGAGCGAGACGCTCCGCTGGCAGTCTGCACTGCATGAGGCCTTGACTAGAAGGTCGTCCAGGTAGGGGATTACTGCCAACCCCTGGAGATGCAGGACCGCAACCACTGCTGCCATGACCTTGGTGAAAACACGAGGGGCCGTGGCTAACCCGAAGGGGAGAGCCACGAATTGGAAATGTTCCTCTCCGACTGCAAAGCGTAGCCAACGTTGGTGTGAAACCGCAATAGGCACATGCAGATAGGCATCTCTGATGTCGATGGATGCTAGAAAATCTCCTTGGGTCATTGAGGCAATGACTGATCTCAGAGATTCCATGCGAAAGCGCCGCACCTGAACATGCTTGTTGAGAAGCTTGAGATCCAGGATGGGCCGGAAGGAACCGTCCTTCTTGGGGACTAGGAAGAGGTTTGAGTAGAAACCTCTGAACCGTTCCCGGGCGGGAACCGGAACAATTACACCGTTGGCCTGCAAGGATGCCACGGCCTGTGAGAAGGCGGCGGCTTTGGAGCAGGGGGGAATGGACAGAAAAAATCTGTTTGGCGGGCTGGAAGAAAATTCTATCCTGTAGCCGTGGGAGATGATATCCCGCACCCACTGATCGGAGACGTGCTGAAACCACACGTCGCCAAAGAGGGAGAGCCTGCCACCGACCAAGGACGTTGCTGGCGCAGCCAGATAGTCAAGAGGAGGCTGCCTTAGTGGCAGCGGCTCCTCCGTTCTTCTGAGGACGCGGCTTCGCGCGCCAGTTGGGTTTACGATCCTTGGCTGAGTTAGTGGACGAGGCTGAGGGCTTAGAGGACGACCAGTTAGAGGAACGAAAGGAACGAAACCTCGACTGGTTCCTGCCCTGGACAGGTTTCCTGGTTTTAGTTTGTGGCAAGGAAGTACTCTTCCCGCCAGTAGCTTCCTTAATAATTTCATCCAGTTGTTCACCGAACAGCCGGGACCCAGCAAAGGGGAGCCCAGCAAGGTACTTCTTAGAAGAAGCGTCTGCTTTCCACTCTCGAAGCCACAAAATCCTGCGGATCGCGAGAGAATTAGCGGAAGCCACCGCCGTGCGGTGAGAAGCCTCCAGAATGGCAGACATGGCGTAGGACGAAAAAGCCGAAGCCTGGGAAGTTAAGGCAACCATCTCGGGTATAGAGTCCCTGGCGAGGGAATGTATCTCCGCCAGAGAGGCAGAGACTGCCTTAAGAGCCCACACTGCTGCAAAAGACGGGGAGAACGAGGCTCCTGCCGCCTCATATACAGATTTGGCCAGAAGGTCAACCTGGCGGTCAGTGGGATCCTTAAGAGAGGTGCCATCGGCCACAGATACGACTGTCCGGGCTGAGATTCTAGACACCGGAGGGTCTACCTTTGGGGACTGAGCCCACTCCTTAACCACCTCTGGTGGAAAGGGAAAACGGTCATCAGAACTACGCTTTGGGAAGCGTTTGTCAGGACAGGCCCTGGGCTTGGTAACAGTGGCCTGAAAACTGGAGTGGTTAAAAAACGTACTCCTAGCTCTCTTAGGAGAGGTAAACTGGTGTATTTCTACCAGAGAGGCTTGTTCCTCTGACACTGGGGGATTGAGGTTCAGTACGGAGTTAATGGATGCAATCAAGTCACTAACATCCGCATCACCCTCAGATAAGTCAATGGGGTACATAGAGGTAGCGTCTGAGCCCACAGTAAAAGTATCCTCCTCGCCCTGCAATTCAGCTCGTGAATCAGAGCCGTGGGACGAGGAAGGAGAAGGGTTTCTGCGTCTCCGTTTAGGAGGACGGGGTCCTAAAACATGCTCTGAGAGCTCTGCAGAGCTCGGAGCAGCAGAGGCGCCCTGAGAAGGGGGCTGATTCATGGTCAGCAGAGTCCGGGACAGCTGTCCCATGGAGTCGGCAAAAGACTGGGAGATAGCTCTGGAAAAAGATGCTACCCAAGCCGGGGGTTCAGCCACCGGGGCCGGAGCAGCCGGAGGGACCCCTGAAGAGGCTCCAGGCTGAGGCACCACCATGTTAGAGCAGGCATCACAGTGTGGATAAGTGCTCGGTTCTTGCAGAATGAGCTTACATGCAGTGCATATAGCGTACAGCTTAGCAGACTTGCTCCTAGTGACAGACATGCTGCTGAGGTGGAGGCTCTGCAGTAAAGAATACACTCCTGTAGAATGACCCCCTGAGAGTGTATAATAAAGCCCACAACCAGAGGTTGTGGCTTACCAGACCGTGTGTGCCCTCCGGATTCCACAGCTCGGACCCCCAGTGAAGCGCTTTCCAGGATGCAGCAGCTGCAGCAGCCAGCGCCGATCAGTGTGAGAACGCTGATAAAATGGAGCTGGAGTGAGGAGGGGGGGCGGGGATTAGCCCAAGAGCGGGAAACCGGAGGGCCAAGGAGAGATACAGGGGAGGGAACATCTCCTCAGAGAGGAGTGTCCTCCCCTCTGCTGAACGGCCGGTGGGCGGAGCCACACTGTTCCCCTGCATGAATGACATGCAGGGGAAGCTGAAACCGAAACTAGGCCGCAACTGAAGCCGGGGCCTAGATTTTTACATGCGGCCGACGAGCAGGCACCCTCGGCGCGGTTCTCAGGAAAAACCCAGAGAACCGGCCGGAATTTACAGCAAAGTCAAAAGACACACTCTCCCCATAATAAATGTACCCGGGACCCCTGAGAAACGTCTCAATACTTAGCTTTTGAGACGCAGGGCCATGTCCCTGGGGGGGGGTTAAGCGCTCCGTCCGGCAGAATCCTGACAGGGCTGCGGATGGAGACCGGTCTCCTGCAAAGCAGAGAGGACCGTGATGGCTCCCACTTCAAGCCAGAGCCTCAGAGGATGGTGAAGGAGCGCGGCATGTGAAGGCTCCAGCCTTGTAAAGTCAACCTTAACAGCACCGCCGACACAGTGGGGTGAGAAGGGACATGCCGGGAGTCCAGACTGGACCCGCTTTTCTTCCATATCTTTGAAATCAAAAATCTTAAAAATTAAAAATCAGAGAATGCATGTGTGTGTGTGACCTCCTGAAACACAAAGCATTGAACTGGTTAGATTGTCATCCAGGGGGTGTATATAGCCCGGAGGGAGGAGCTACACGTTTGAGTGTAGTACTTTGTGTGTCCTCCGGAGGCAGAAGCTATACACCCATGGTCTGGGTCTCCCATAAGGAACGATGAAGAAAGTATCGTGATGTCTACACATTACATTGGAAGGAGCTTTTATGACATTTCATTCTAAATCCATGGTCATTTCCCTTTGCTGATATTGCAGCTTACACTCTTTTGGAAGGCTTTCTAACGAATTCTGAGGTATTTTTATGCAGACTTTGTTGATTTATCAGGTCAGCCACTGATGATGGACGAGAGGACCTGGTTTGCAATCTCTAGTTCAGGCCAAAAGGCGTTTGATGGGGTTGAGGTTAGGACTCTTTGAGGGCCAGTCAAGTTATTCAACACCAAACCAGGTCAGTTTTGCCATTCATGAAATGACTTGTGACAACATATTACAGCACCATGATCAGTGACCAGTAAGCTCTTTAGAATTTGTTATTGTTTCACAAATATTTGCAGAACAGATTGCATGTTTG
Organism: Anomaloglossus baeobatrachus; assembly: GCF_048569485.1. NCBI lineage: Eukaryota > Metazoa > Chordata > Amphibia > Anura > Aromobatidae > Anomaloglossus > Anomaloglossus baeobatrachus. The sequence continues at coordinate 243,079 of NW_027442040.1, read as the reverse complement.
AGGCTGGAATTTATATACCTGTGGCAGTGGGACCATATAAAAGACCTGAATTTAATGATTTAGAGTTGAGCACCAATACTTGTGTACGGTGTACATCAGATTGCTTTGACTATGGACAGGACATTTGTGGCGTAACAATCCCTGAGCATGAGGTTGTAATGACGCAGACATAGAACTTTTTCCCAGAATACTGTCATTTTTTTTCCTCTCCTACTGGGAGCCATAACTTTTTTAGTATTAGAAGCAAGAGGGCTTGCTATTTTTGCATGACACCATTTATTTTACCAAATAAGTGGAAATGGTGAAAAAAAAAACGCCAGTAATGTCACTTTAATTTTTTACTTGTTTGTAATAGCACTGGTCACTTTTTGGTTATCTGGTAGCGATCTTTTAACTTTTTCTAAGAGTCATGATTATGGGATGTCAAATTTATATATTTATTTTTTAATTTACTGCTCAAAAATTTTTTACAAAAACAATTTGGCTTCTGTCGCCATATTCTGCAAGTCATGTTTTGTTAAAAAAAAAAGGTGGGTGTAGAGTCAATATGCGATCATATTGATAGTGAGCCGTTACAGCAGACGAATGCCTTGACATCCATCCTGACTGTGGCCAAAATCAGGCACATACCTCTGGAGGGTATGCCGTCAGTGAGCACAAACACAGTGTGGACCTTGCCTTACAGTTGTCTCTGATCACACCAGTTTAACCTTTTCATGAATTAGGAGCATCTGACTCTTCATGCCCCCTAATTAGACCAGTGTGAACGCCATTCTAGATGAATCGCGACCAAAATATCTTAAAGTGTACCTCCAGTTCCAAATGAAAAACAGTTCCAATGCAAGACTTTGCTGTATACCGTATTTTTCGTTTTATAAGACGCACCAGATTATAAGATGCATCCCAAATTTGGAGGGAAAAAACCCCATATGGTGTCCGTTTTATAATTCGATGGTGTCTTACCAGGGAGGAGAGCGGCAGAGGAGCAGGGATCACAGGTGACAGGGGTGATACTGGAGTCCTTTGATGCTGTGAGTGGTACAGAGGGGACCCACTGCGGGCGCTGCTCTGTGTGGAGGATAAGGCACTGGCCATTATGAAGATGGCGGTGAGGGCCTCAAATAATGGTGGCCGGAGTCGTCGCATGTGACGCACAAACCGGGGCCGTGGGGCACTGTTACCAGGCCACGTTTCTGCTGCTGGGACGCCACGGTGGCAAGGCCCGGTTCCATGACCCCGGCGGTGTCATTTAATAAAGATGAAAGAGATGATGATGAATGATGGGGATGGTAGTTCGTGATGGCACCTGTGGTATTCGGCCAGAGATAGCCGACGCTGCGGATGGGACCCCGGGGTCAGTTGGTGATGTAGCTTTATTGGTATAGCTGTCCACAGGTAGAGCTGGGCCCTGGGGCGGATGGTGGTGGTAGTAGTCTATGATGGTGGTGGTTTGCAGAGCCGGAGGCGCAGGTGAATAACGGAGCGACACAGGAATGCAGTCTCAAGATGTTTACTCACTGTAGCAGGTTCCAAGGTAACACTACTAGCCAGTGATCGCCTTTAGAGTGCTGGGTATCACTGTGAAGGGCTCCAGCCGATCTCGGGTAGTTCGGAGGTCGAGTCCGGAGCAATTCTTTATTTGTCCCTTTCCTGGTCGCCTTCCTGTGCTTGCTTCTCCCTCCTGCTTTTGCGCCTTCGTACACAGAGCCCTGTGCCAGTGCCCGCGAGCCCTTTTGGGCGGTGTGAAGCTCTATCCCTTGGCCCTGTGAGGTCACCTTCCAGTGAACTCGTGTATGGATGTGGCCTATGTGCTTGCAGTCACCTCAGCCGTTGGTTTTACTAGCGGAGTACGTAGGTTCTTCTACTGTAGCCTAGGGACCAGTCCCCGATATGCGGCCAAGTTCCTCCACTTGGTTGCTGTATGTGGAACATGGCCACAGGTGGCTGGTGCACTTCCCGTGGTCCCTGGGACCCCTTCTGTCTGGCCCTGGGTCGAGGTGAACCAGCTCCAGACCAAAGGTCTCTTCACTCCTCTACTTCTCCTTCCCTCTCCACACTCACATTCCTGTTCCCACTTTACTACTGTTTTCCCACTCCTAAGACTCCACCCTTTCAGCCTGGCTTCAGGTACAGCACTCCCTTGCCATTTCTGATGAGGTGTTGCTGAATCAGGGTGTTGTGCTTTTGTGTGAACCAGTGGATGACCTCCTTCATACTCAAGATGGAATACCACACCTCTGGATGAGGTGCAGTACCTCTGTGGCGACTGAAGCCTCAGTGGTGCCACACATGCGCAGATGAAAGATTAAGCCGAGAGCTCCATCTGCGCATGCGCCGACTTTAGGCGCCATTATTTAAAGCGCTCACCGCCATATTCAGAATGGCCCGTGCCTCATTGCCTGCCGCACAGAGCCGAGACGCACAGAGCTGAGCAGCCCCACACAGAGCAGAGCCGCCGAGCCCCGCCTCATACCAACTCATTTGGTATCACAGAGTTCAGAAATGCCCAGTCTATCAAAATATAAAATGAACTAATATGATCGGTAGACGGCGTAGCCGTAAAAAAAAATTACAACCGGCAAAGTTAAGTTTTTTGGTCTTCGCAAATTTTGAGCAAAATGCAATACCAGGGAGTCAAAACGTAGCGTCTGCGCAAAAATGGTTCGGCTAAAAATGCAAACAAATAAGCTATCAGTGAGCCCCACATCCCGAAAAATGAGAACACTATAAGTTGCAGAAAATGGCGCTGAAAGTGCTCCAATTTTTTGGACAAATCTTTCTTTAACCCCTTATATAAAAGTAAACCTAAACATGTTTGGTATTAACGAACTCATACCAACCTGAAGTATCACACCCACCCATCAGTTTTACCATAAAGTGAACACGGTGAATAAAGCACCCCACAAACCATTGTCCAATCACACTTTTTTGGAATTTTTCCGCACGTGGACATTTTTTGCGGTTTTCCAGTACCATATATGTTAAAACTCATGGTTTCACTTAAAAGACCAATACGTCCCGCAAATAACAAGCCCTCTTATGGCAAGATTGACGGGAAAAATAAAAAAGTTACGACTCTCGGAAAAAGGGGAGCAAAAAACAAAAACGGAAAAATCGTCCAGGGGTTAGGGGGTTAAAGGTGGGAGTCCGTGAGCGCATCAGGGACATTGAGAAAACAAAGACTCTGCATGAGATGGAACACCTAAAATCCCTACCAAAACATTTCCAATTGTAAAGCAAATTAATTATAAAGGCCATAGATCAGAGGTTAGAGGTGGTAACCTATTTAAGGCCCTTGCGCAACTTGAGTCACTTTATTTATAGATTGGACACAAGGACTCCTATTGGGCTCAATGAGAGCTTTCTTTAATTGGGTATTTTTATGTGGTGTGAGAATGGGACTGTTTGTGTTAAAATTATTTTTAATAGTTTTTTTATCCATAATTTAGAGATCTGTATATGCTAAAACCATACCTGTGGTGGTCTGCAAATTTTGAGGTACTTCACTCGACCCGCTCAGTGACTTAGATGTTGACTTTGATTGGGTATTTTCCCTGAATGAAGTGCCTATGAGAAAATAAGAAAAAAGATTATTATCTAAGAAAAGTGGAGAAAAACATTGTACAACAATTTAATTATAGTTTGGATACAACTAATATTTACTACATTTACTCAATAATTTAGTTTTTTGCATTTCTTGATTTTGCTTGCCTTATGGCATGTCATTTTTAATTTTGAATATCATATTTCTGTTTACACAACTACATAAACACCATGTACTTTTTTGTTTGTCTATTGATTAGTGATGGACAGACCCGGACTGTAAAATTTAGGATCCGAGCGATTTTAAAAATACCCGAGTACCGGACCCGGGCCTGAAGTTCTCAGGGAACTCCGGATAATGATCCGGAACCTTTGGAAATAAAAAATAAATAAAGGGAAATTAAATAAAATAAGATTAAAGCAGGCGCGTTATAACAATAGCAGCCCACAGCCACCCAGGATTGTCACATCCATTATATTTGACAATCCTGGCACTTTACCCGGCTCTTCCCGATTGCACTGGTGCGGTGGCAATCAGGCTAATAAGGGGTTAATAACAGCTCACAGCTGCCACTAAGCTCTAGATTAGTAATGGCAGGGTCTATGAAAACCCTACCCCCATCACTAATCTGGAAGTGAAAAGAAATAAACACAAACACAAAATAAGATAAAAACAATACCCTATTTCACTCCTTTATTAACCCCAAAAACACGCAGGTCTGTGGAAATCCACACGAGGGCCCATGACTATTCCAATTGCCTTTCTACACCGCCATAGGAGGCCCCGTAACGCTATCATAGGAAGCCGATGGTTGCCATGGTAGCACAGGGTTATGTGATGACTCCTGTCGCTATCATGACTCACATCCTGTTACAGCCGGCTGGCTTTAAAAGGACAGCAGCATTTCAGCTGATCAGAGCTCTGCCGCTCTGATCAGCAGAAATGAACAAGCGATCAGACGGCTAATCCTTACCCCTAGAGAAACTATTAAAATAAAAAAAGTAAAAAAAAAGTTTTATAGAATTAAAAAAACAACTAAAAGTTTAAATCATTCTCCATTCGCCCCACTAAAAATCAAAGGGTTAAAAAAGTAAAAAATATACACTCATTTGGTATCGCAGAGTTCAGAAATGCCCAGTCTATCAAAATATAAAATGAATCAATTAGATCGGTAGATGGCGTAGCCGTAAAAAAAAATCCAACTGGCAAAGTTACGTTTTTTGGTCTTTGCAAATTTTCAGCAAAATGCAATACCAAGGAGTCAAAACGTAGCATCTGCGCAAAAATGGTACAGCTACAAATGCAAACAAATAAGCCATCAGTGAGCCCCATATCCCGAAAAATGAGAACACTACAAGTTGCAGAAAGTGCTCCAATTTTTTGGACAAACCTTTTTTTAACCCCTTACATAAAAGTAAACCTAAACATGTTTGGTATCAATGAACTCATACCAACCTGAAGTATCACACCCACCCATCAGTTTTACCATACAGTGAACACGGTGAATAAAGTACCCCATAAACCATTGTCCAATCACACTTTTTTGTAATTTTTCCGCACGTGGAAATTTTGTGCTGTTTTCCAGTACCATATATGGTAAAACTCATGATTTCACTTAAAAGACCAATACGTCCTGCAAAAAACAAGCCTTCTTATAGCAAGATTGACGGGAAAAATAAAAAAGCTACGACTCTCGGAAAGAAGGGAATTTTGTTTACTTACCGTAAATTCCTTTTCTTCTAGCTCCTATTGGGAGACCCAGACAATTGGGTGTATAGCTTCTGCCTCCGGAGGCCACACAAAGTATTACACTTTAAAAAGTGTAACCCCTCCCCTCTGCCTATACACCCTCCCGTGCATCACGGGCTCCTCAGTTTTGGTGCAAAAGCAGGAAGGAGAAAACTTATAAATTGGTCTAAGGTAAATTCAATCCGAAGGATGTTCGGAGAACTGAAAACCATGAACCAAAAGAACAATTCAACATGAACAACATGTGTACACAAAAGAACAAACAGCCCGAAGGGAACAGGGGCGGGTGCTGGGTCTCCCAATAGGAGCTAGAAGAAAAGGAATTTACGGTAAGTAAACAAAATTCCCTTCTTCTTTGTCGCTCCATTGGGAGACCCAGACAATTGGGACGTCCAAAAGCAGTCCCTGGGTGGGTAAAAGAATACCTCGATAAAAAGAGCCGAAAACGACCCCCTCTTACAGGTGGGCAACCGCCGCCTGAAGCACTCGCCTACCTAGACTGGCGTCTGCCGAAGCATAGGTATGCACCTGATAGTGTTTCGTGAAAGTGTGCAGACTAGACCAGGTAGCTGCCTGACACACCTGCTGAGCCGTAGCCCGGTGCCGCAATGCCCAGGACGCACCCACGGCTCTGGTAGAATGGGCTTTCAGCCCCAAAGGAAGCGGAAGCCCAGAAGAACGGTAGACTTCAAGAATCGGTTCCTTGATCCACCGAGCCAAGGTTGACTTGGAAGCCTGCGAACCCTTACGCTGGCCAGCGACAAGGACAAAGAGCGCATCCGAACGGCGCAGGGGCGCCGTGCGAGACACGTAGAGCCGGAGAGCTCTCACCAGATCTAACGAGTGCAAATCCTTTTCACATTGGTGAACTGGATGAGGGCAAAATGAAGGTAAGGAGATATCCTGATTGAGATGAAAAGGGGATACTACCTTAGGGAGAAATTCCGGGACCGGATGCAGAACCACCTTATCCTGGTGAAAAACCAGGAAGGGGGCATTGCATGACAGCGCTGCCAGCTCCGACACTCTACGGAGCGATGTAACTGCCACTAGAAATGACACCTTCTGCGAAAGACGTGATAAAGAGACATCCCGCAGCGGCTCGAAAGGTGGTTACTGAAGAGCCGTTAGCACCCTGTTAAGATCCCAGGGTTCCAGCGGACGCTTGTAAGGTGGGACTATGTGGCAAACTCCCTGCAGGAACGTGCGGACCTGCGGAAGCCTGGCTAGACGCTTTTGAAAAAATACGGATAGCGCCGATACTTGTCCCTTGAGAGAGCCGAGAGACAAACCCTTGTCCATTCCGGATTGAAGGAATGAAAGAAAAGTGGGTAAGGCAAAGGGCCAGGGAGAAAAACCCTTATCAGAGCACCAGGATAAGAAGATCCTCCAAGACCTGTGATAGATCTTGGCGGACGTTGGTTTCCTGGCCTGTCTCATAGTGGCAATGACATCTTGAGATAACCCTGAGGACGCTAGGAGCCAGGACTCAATGGCCACACAGTCAGGTTGAGGGCCGCAGAATTCAGATGGAAAAAACGGTCCTTGAGACAGCAAGTCTGGGCGGTCTGGGAGCGCCCACGGTTGACCCACCGTGAGATGCCACAGATCCGGGTACCACGACCGCCTCGGCCAATCTGGGGCGACGAGAATGGCGCGACGACATTGCGCAGCACTCTGGGCAGCATCGCCAGAGGAGGAAATACATAGGGCAGTCGAAACTGCGACCAATCCTGAACTAATGCGTCCGCCGCCAGAGCTCTGTGATCTTGAGACCGGGCCATGAATGCCGGGACTTTGTTGTTGTGCCGTGACGCCATGAGATCGACGTCCGGCGTTCCCCAGCGGCGACAGATCTCTCGAAACACGTCTGGGTGAAGAGACCATTCCCCCGCGTCCATGCCCTGTCGGCTGAGAAAATCTGCTTCCCAGTTTTCTACGCCCGGGATGTGAACTGCGGAGATGGTGGAAGCTGTGGCTTCCACCCACTGCAGAATTCGTCGGACTTCCTGGAAGGCTTGACGACTGCGAGTGCCGCCTTGGTGGTTGATGTATGCGACGGCAGTGGCGTTGTCCGACTGGATCCGGATCTGCCTGCCCTCCAGCCACCGATGAAAGGCCAATAGGGCTAGATACACTGCCCTTATCTCCAGAATATTGATCTGAAGGGATGACTCTATCGGAGTCCAGGTTCCCTGAGCCCTGTGGTGGAGAAAAACCGCCCCCCACCCTGACAGGCTCGCGTCCGTCGTGACCACAGCCCAGGTGGGGGGTAGGAAGGATTTTCCCTGCGATAGAGAGTTGGGAAGGAGCCACCACTGAAGTGACGTCTTGGTTGCAAGGGAAAGAGAGACGTTCCTGTCGAGTGAAGTCGACCTCCTGTCCCATTTGCGGAGAATGTCCCACTGGAGTGGCCGCAGATGGAATTGCGCGAAGGGCACTGCCTCCATCGCTGCCACCATCTTCCCCAGGAAGTGCATGAGGCGCCTCAAGGGGTGTGACTGACCCCGAAGAAGAGATTGCACCCCTGCCTGCAGCGAAAGCTGCTTGTCCAGCGGTAGCATGACTACTGCTGACTGAGTATGAAACTCCATCCCAAGGTACGTCAGTGATTGGGTCGGTGTCAACTTGGATTTTGGGAAGTTGATGATCCACCCGAACTGCTGGAGAGTCGCCAGAGCGACGGAAAGGCTGTTTTCACACGCCATCTGAGAGGGTGCCCTGACCAGAAGATCGTCTAAGTAGGGAATCACCGAGTGGCCCTGAGAGTGTAGGACCGCCACAACAGATGCCATGACCTTGGTGAACACCCGTGGGGCTGTCGCCAGGCCGAAAGGCAATGCCACGAACTGAAGGTGTTCGTCCCCGATGGCGAAACGCAAAAAGCGTTGATGTTCGGGTGCGATCGGCGCATGGAGATAAGCATCCTTGATGTCGATCGATGCTAGGAAGTCTCCTTGTGACATCGAAGCGATGACAGAGCGGAGAGACTCCATCCGAAACCGTCTGGTGCTCACATGTCTGTTGAGCAGTTTGAGGTCCAGAACGGGACGGAACGAGCCGTCCTTCTTTGGCACCACAAACAAGTTGGAGTAAAAGCCGCGACCATGTTCCTGAAGGGGAACAGGGATCACAACTCCTTCTGTCTTCAGAGCGTTCACCGCCTGAAAAAGTGCATCGGCTCGCTCGGGGGGGCGGAGATGTTCTGAAGAAACGAGTCGGGGGACGAGAGCTGAACTCTATCCTGTAACCGTGAGACAGAATGTCTCTCACCCATCGGTCTTGAACATGTGGCCACCAGGTGTCGCAAAAGCAGGAGAGCCTGCCTCCGACCGAGGATGCGGTTCGGGGATGCCGAGAGTCATGAGGAGGCCGCCTTGGAAGCAGTGCCTCCTGCGGCCTTTTGGGGGCGTGACTTGGACCGCCACGCATAGGAGTTCCTCTGGCCTTTCTCCAGCCTGCTGGACGAAGAGGATTGGGGCTTGTCATTTTTAATTTTGAATATCATATTTCTGTTTACACAACTACATAAACACCATGCACTTTTTTGTTTGTCTATTGATTAGTGATGGACAGACCCGGACTGTAAAATTTAGGATCCGAGCGATTTTAAAAATACCCGAGTACCGGACCCGGGCCTGGAGTTCTCAGGGAACTCCGGATAAAGATCCGGAACCTTTGGAAATAAAAAATAAATAAAGGAAAATTAAATAAAATAAGATTAAAGCAGGCGCGTTATAACAATAGCAGCCCACAGCCACCCAGGATTGTCACATCCATTATATGTGACAATCCTGGCACTTTACCCGACTCTTCCCGATTGCACTGGTGCGGTGGCAATCAGGCTAATAAGGGGTTAATAACAGCTCACAGCTGCCACTAAGCTCTGGATTAGTAATAGCAGGGTCTATGAAAACCCTACCCCCATTACTAATCTGGAAGTGAAAATAAATAAACACAAACACAAAATAAGATAAAAACAATACCCTATTTCACTCCTTTATTAATTTGTGTTTATTTCTTTTCACTTCCAGATTAGTAATGGGGGTAGGGTTTTCATAGACCCTGCCATTACTAATCTAGAGCTTAGTGGCAGCTGTGAGCTGTTATTAACCCCTTATTAGCCTGATTGCCACCGCACCAGTGCAATCGGGAAGAGCCGGGTAAAGTGCCAGGATTGTCACATATAATAGATGTGACAATCCTGGGTGGCTGTGGGCTGCTATTGCTATAACGCGCCTGCTTTAATCTTATTTTATTTAATTTTCCTTTATTTATTTTTTATTTCCAAAGGTTCCGGATCATTATCCGGAGTTCCCTGAGAACTCCAGGCCCGGGTCCGGTACTCGGGTATTTTTAAAATCGCTCGGATCCTAAATTTTACAGTCCGGGTCTGTCCATCACTAATCAATAGAGAAACAAAAAAGTGCATGGTGTTTATGTAGTTGTGTAAACAGAAATATGATATTCAAAATTAAAAATGACATGCCATAAGGCAAGCAAAATCAAGAAATGCAAGAAACTAAATTATTGAGTAAATGTATTAAATATTAGTTGTATCCAAACTATAATTAAATTGTTGTACAATGTTGTTCTCCACTTTTCTTAGATAATAATCTTTTTTCTTATTTTCTCATAGGCACTTCATTCAGGGAAAAGACCCAATCAAAATCAACATCTAAGTTACTGAGCGGGTCGCGTGAAGTACCTCAAAATTTGCAGACCACCACAGGTATGGTTTTAGCATACACAGACCTCTAAATTATGGATAAAAAAACTATTAAAAATAATTTTAACACAAACAGTCCCATTCTCACACCACATAAAAATACCCAATTAAAGAAAGCAGCCAAAGCTCTCATTGAGCCCAATAGGAGTCCTTGTGTCCAATCTATAAATAAAGTGACTCAAGTTGCGCAAGGGCCTTAAATAGGTTACCACCTCTAACCTCTGATCTATGGCCTTTATAATGAATTTGCTTGAGTCAGATTTATGGTACAATTGGAAATGTTTTGGTAGGGATTTTAGGTGTTCCGTCTCATGCAGAGTCTTTGTTTTCTCAATGTCCCTGATGTGCTCACGGACTCACACCTTTAACCCCCTAACCCCTGGACGATTTTTCCGTTTTTGTTTTTTGCTCCCCTTTTTCCGAGAGTCGTAACTTTTTTATTTTTCCCGTCAATCTTGCCATAAGAGGGCTTATTTTTTGCGGGACGTATTGGTCTTTTAAGTGAAACCATGAGTTTTACCATATATGCAACTGGAAAACAGCAAAAAATTTCCACGTGCGGAAAAATTACAAAAAAGTGTGATTGGACAATGGTTTATGGGGTACTTTATTCACCGTGTTCACTTTATGGTAAAACTGATGGGTGGGTGTGATACTTCAGGTTGGTATGAGTTCGTTGATACTAAACATGTTTAGGTTTACTTTTATCTAAGGGGTTAAAAAAAGGTTTGTCCAAAAAATTGGAGCACTTTCAGCGCCATTTTCTGCAACTTGTAGTGTTCTCATTTTTTGGGATATGGGGCTCACTGATGGCTTATTTGTTTGCATTTTTAGCTGAACGATTTTTGCGCAGATGCTACGTTTTGACTCCCTGGTATTGCATCTTGCTCAAAATTTGCGAAGACGAAAAAACTTAACTTTGCCGGTTGGAATTTTTTTTGTACCGATTATATTAATTCATTTTAGATTTTGATAGACTGGGCATTTCTGAACTCTGTGATACCAAATGAGTGTATATTTATTATTTTTTTAACCCTTTGATTTTTAGTGGGGCGAATGGGGAGTGATTTAAATTTTTAGTTGTTTTTTTTAATTCTTTAAAACTTTGTTTTAAACTTTTTTTATTTTAATAGTCCCCCTAGGGGTAAGGATTAGCTGTCTGATCGCTTGTTCATTTCTGCTGATCAGAGCGGCAGAGCTCTGATCAGCTGAAATGCTGCTGTCCTGTTACAACCAGCCGGCTGTAACAGGATGTGAGTCATGATAGCGACATGAGTTATGACATAACCCTGTGCTACCATGGCAACCATCGGTTTCCCGTGATCGCGTCACGGGGACTCCGATAGCGTAGAGGAAAGGAAATTTCCCTGCCATGGCCATTTACATTGCGCTGTCAGTAATTGACAGCGCGGTCTAAAAGATTAAAAGGCATGGGTGAATCGTGGATCCACCCTTGCTTGTAAGCTACACATGTCTGCTGTTCAGATCAGCATATATGTGCGGAAATCGGTGCCGGATTACTGCAGCAGCAGCCGACGATGATTACACCGCCATTATCTACGATGTACCCAGTACGTCCAATGTCTGTAAGAGGTTAAGTCCCTTGTGGTCATTCCTATGTAGATTTTCTGGCATGGATACTGGGCGTAATAAATCACGCCCTTAGAAGCACAAATATGTTGGTGATTTATTGTGCAAGTTTGTGTTCCTTCCGATTTTTTAATGGGAATCTGTCACCAGATTTGGGGACTACAAGCTGTGTCCAATACCACTGAGTTCTTATATACAGCATTCCAAAATACTGTATATAAGAGCCTAGGCCGCTCTGTAAAACGGAAAAAGTACTTTTATAATACTCACCTAGGGTGGGTCCAGTCCAATGGGTGTCGCAGCTCTCCAGTGCGGTGCCTCCTCTTTCAGGTCTGACGCATCCTCTCTGCTGCGATCTTCGGCCTCCTTCTTCCCAGTACAGTGTGGATGATGTGTCTACGTCATCCACACGAGCCGACATTGCGGTCCTGCGCAGGCGCATTCATCTGCCCTGCTGATGAAAGTACTGTAATGTGCAGGCGCGAGGAAAGATTAACCCCTTCACGACCGGCCGACTTTACACTTTTCGGTATTTGTGGGGGGTTTGCCATTCTTCTGACAGACGTAACTTTTTTATTTTTCAGTCAATATGGTCATGTGAGGGCTAATTTTTTGCAGAATGAGCTGTAATTTTAAATGAAACTGTGAGTTTTACCATGCAGTGTACTGTAAAATGGCAAAAAAAATCCAAATGTGGAGAAATTGCAAAAAAAAGTGTGATTGCTCTATTGTTTTTGAGACATTTTATTCACTGTGTTCACTATATGGTAAACCTGATGTGCTGCTGTGATGCCTGAGGTTACTGCAAGTTTGTAGACACCAAACATGAATAGGTTTACTTTAATCTAAGGGGTTAAAAAAATTATCAGAAGTTTGTCCGAAAAAAGTGACAGACGTTTTGCGCCATTTTCTGAGACCCATAGCGTTCTCATTTTTTTAAATCTATGGCTCAGTGATGGCTTTTTTTAGTATCTCGAGCTGACGTTTTTAACAGGATCATTTTTGCGCAGATGCTATGTGTTCATTGCCTGTTATTGCATTTTGCTTAAGATTTGTGGCAACCAAAAAGCGTAATTTTGGCATTTGGAATTTTTTTGCTGCTACGCCGTTTAAAAATCAGAACAAATGATTTTATATTTTGATAGATCGGGCTGAAGACAGCGATACCAAATGTGTGAATATTTTTTTTTAACCCTTTATTTTTCAGTGGGGCAAAAGAGGGATGATTTAAACTTTTAGGTGTTTTTACTTTTTTTTTTACTTTTTCAAAACTTTTTCTTACATTTTTTTTTAAATTTGACTAGTACCCCTAGGGGGCTATTAGGATCAGCTGTCTGATCACTCATTTATTTATCCCAATCAGAGCAGCACAATTTAGACTGGGAGAAATTATCATCTCTTGTAACAGCCAGTATTTGGCTTTTTCTTACAGGACCTGAGTCATGTGAGCTACTGGAGTCATCACATGACCCTGTGCTATCATGATAGCCACCAGATCGTTAAGGGGTTAAAGATCTCTTACGCATATGCACTACAATACATGGATCTGCTTTGAGCAGGGCAGATCAAAGTGCGCCTGCGCAGGACCTCAATGCCAGCTAGTGAGCATGATGTACGACGCGTCATGCACATGGGCCTCAGAAGAAGGAGGATGGCGATCGCCGCAGAGAGGAAATGCCGGACTAGAGAGAGGAGGCAATGGGTTTGAGATAATGATCAATAACTTTGCTAGCTATTTCATCATCAGCTGACGGTCTCCTTTTTTTCTCAGCCCCAGATCCCCTTGAGTGGAGCCCCAAAAATTGGTCTGTGCGATTTCTTCCTGTAAGCTCCCAAAGTAAGTCTGCCATCTTGTCTTTCTTCTTCCTGCTCCAGCTGTAAGGCTACTTTCACATTTGACAGGATGCAAACCGCATATGACCGGATCCTGTGGATTGAATGTGCAACGCATGCAACCGCAATTGTTATTTTATTGTATGCTTCTACTTCTACTTGTGATGGATGAAGGGGAACACAGAATTTATCGGCTGGCACTGGAGTCAGCTGATCGGGAATAAGCTGAACTCCTGATCTCACAGTCCGCACACGCTGTGATGGATGCAGGTTAACAGCAATCACTGCCTGCTGCCGATCACGTGTGACCATGTTCGGGCTGTGTGGTCATGAGTTCAGCTGAGTTCAGATCAGCTGACTCCAGTGTTGCCCGATTACTTGTTCTGTGTCCCCCTGCATCTATCGCAGAGTGTTCGGGCTGGAGTTCAACAGAGTTCAGATCAGCTGACTCCAGTGTCGGCCGAATTCAGCTGACCTCACAGGCAGCACACGCTGCGATGGATGCAGGGGGACCCAGAACAAGTAATCGGCCAACACTGGAGTCAGCTGATCAGATTACTTGATCTGCTGGCTGTATGGTTAGAAGTAGGGATGAGTGAGCACTAAAATGCTCGGGTTCTCGGTAGCCCATGAGTATTTTTTTTTTAAATTCATTAAAAAATAAACAAAAACCCCAAACACATAACCCTAACTCTAGGGTTAGGGGGTAAAAAAAATAAAATGTGTGGACTCCCGCTGCATTTTCTATTGCTAAGGTAACCCAAGCAGCTACTGGCTGCTAACCCCCACTGCTTATATGACCTAAATATAAATATATATATATAAAGCCTGAGATTGCTAATGTCAGGCCAAGTTTGACCCGGCCATTAAGAATCTCCAATAAAGGGTTAAAAAAAAGACATCACACAGAAAAAATACTTTATTAGAAAAAAATACACAGACACTTTATTAGAAATAAATACACAGACACACTTAGGGACTCCATCTTTATTACTCCTTCTCACCCCTTCACGATCCTGGTCTTCTGTCTGAGAGAGAGGGAGATTTCTGTATTGACCATGCCAAGCTGCTTTCTGGGCATGCTCAGTACAAAAAACAGGATTCTGTCTATCAGGATCCGGCGACTTCCGGTACAGCAGGATCGGGGTCATTGAAATACATTGCAGGTACCACTGCATGTACTAATACAGATGGCCACCTGGTGGCGCTATAACAACACAAAAATCTAATATCACCCATGTAACGCAGCCTAAGCCTCAAAGGCTACCATTACTATTACCGATAGAGCTAACAGCCATGAATCATCGTGATCCGGACTCACCTATAAAGTGCACTTATAACTGGATGTTTTGAGTAGCCCTGACACGCGGTTCTCACCTGGCTTCCTCGCTTGAGGAAAGTGTAATGTGTATGTTTTATTATGTGGTGTCTTGGGCGAGATCGTCGCTGTTTGGGCGCGTGCAGGGGGTGGGACGCCGCACATAGAGTCCGCCTCATCCAGTCATTCCAGGGGAAGCGTGGATCTGAAGAATACTTCCACTAACGTCAGTTAACCCATGCATCCGTCTAAGGAAGCTCCCTTGGTGGGGACTCATGCTGAGGCAGCCCCGCACATGCGCACCCAACGAGACCATATCTACTACTGGCAAGTGAAAGGGCATGACCAGGGTGGTAAGAAAATCATCCAAACATAAGGAGAATCAGCCTTAGCCTAAAGAATATGACCATGTATAGTCCTTAAAAGATTTTCTAATGTCCCTATATCATGCAGAGACAAAATTCATATAGTAATATGTGTATATATATATACCCCTAGATTCTAAATGGACCTTGCGATACCACAAATTTTCAATCCTGTGGGACCACAGTCATGGCGCAGCTTGAAATGTCTCTGGATCATCCTCAGGGAATCAAGATCCACAACATCACACACCGCAATTATGTCCCTAACATGTTCCCTCGTGCGGACGCGTTGTTCCCTTGATGTTAACCCAATATAAATTAGGCTACAGCCACATACTGCATAATAGATAACGTGACTTTTACTGCATGATTTGTAACTTTTTATTTTATACTCTTTAGGTCCATCCCAAGCTGACAACATCTCTGGGCAGACAAAAGGAAAACAACCAAATTTGGGACTCCCTTTCTCAATGCGAGATACCACCCTAGGTACGTAATGGTTCTTCACCAGCATATCCTTTAGGCTTTTCCCCCTTCTAACAGGTAAGAGTGGGCGATGAGTAAAACGTCGTTCAAACTCTAGTCGGTCTTCAGTAACGACCAGTGTTTGTTCAAGATCTGCCTGATCGCCCCCCTCTGACTGTTAACTTGGAGATGAAATGTATCTGTGAGGAAAAAGATTCTTCCCTCTTACTTGTTGATAATAATTGTACCCGTGGAGTACCCTTTTCTGTCTGGTACCCCATTTTTATATTATAGTCCAGAAAAACAATTGCCTCCCGATCTGCCTTATAGGTTAGTTTGATGTTATATGGGTTATTGTTCAACCAAGTCATGAAGCTCTGCAGTTCAGGACCGGTACCCCTCCAGATAATAAAGATGTCATCTATCTTACCACCTAGTGTAAAATTAATAGATTAGGGATAAGCCAAATGGACGACAATGTTTTAATTTTGTTACATACATTTTTCCTTCTGAGTCTTCTGATACCATACCAAAAAAATATTCAATGCACATGATTCAAAAGATAGATTTTCAGCGTAGTTTCTCCTTGATGAAAAATTAACCTTGAAATGGTAGCCTCATTTTAACCAAAACCTGGTATTAATAATTGGACAAATTGAAGAAGGACATGGCATTTGATTTACGAGTAATGCAACAACCTTTTCCCAGTTGATCAGTTTTAGACATCCTTAAAATTATCATTAGTGATGACTAGATATGGGCGAATGCTAAAATATTCGGGTTCGGATTGTTCAAATCCAATAATTTCTACATTTGTGTATTCATACCGAATAACGAACCCAATCCAAGTCAATGGGAAACTCGAATAATTTTCCAGAGGACGTTGGAAATAGGCCTGCGAGGGCTGTAAAAATATTGCAATGGATGGAAAATTGTTGAAACTGAATGGCAACAGCATGCGGAAGATGCCTGAATGTATTTCTGACTCACATTTTATTTCTGGGAGTAATTTTGCCAAAGTATTACGCCACTTTTATGGATAGTAGTGGTCACTCAGTTCAATGAGGTCAGGTTACCTGCGATCATAGGTGGATGACAATGGGCAGCTCCAGCTGTGACCGCAAATAACCTAAGTTACGTCACCACACATCGCTGCGACTCATTCTCTGCCTTAAGATCACAGCGGGTGGTCATATTCTATGCCCACGCACTGTCACTTCAGATGTAGCAGAGCTGGAATCGTTATGGGACCTCGTGTGGATTACATCAGACCTGGGAGTTTTTGGGGTTAATAAAGGAGTGAAAGAGGGTGTTGTTTTTATCTTATTTTGTGTTTGTGTTTATTTATTTTCACTTACAGATTAGTAATGGGGGTAGGGTTTTCATAGACCCTGCCATTGCTAATCTAGGGCTTAGTGGCAGATGTGAGCTGTTATTAACCCCTTATTAGCCTGATTGCCACCGCACCAGGGGAATCGGGAAGAATCGGGTAGAGTGCCAGGATTGTCACATCTAATGGATGTGACAATCCTGAGTGGCTGTGGGCTGCTATTGTTATAACGCGCCTGCTTTATTCTTATTTTCTTTATTTTTCCTTTTTTTATTTTTTATTTCCAAAGGTTCCGGATCTTTATCCGGAGTTCCCTGAGAACTCCAGGCCCGGGTCCAGTACTCGGGTATTTTTAAAACCTCTCGGATTCTAAATTTTACAGTCTGGGTCTGTCCATCACTAATCAATAGACAAACAAAAAAGTGCATAGTGTTCATGTTGTTGTGTAAACAGAAATATTATATGCAAAATTAAAAATGACATGCCATAAGGCAAGCAAAATCAAGAAATGCAAAAAACTAAATTATTGAGTAAATGTATTAAATATTAGTTGTATCCTAACTATAATTAAATTGTTGTACAATGTTTTTCTCCACTTTTCTTAGATAATAATCGTTTTTCTTATTTTCTCATAGGCACTTCATTCAGGGAAAAGACCCAATCAAAGTCAACATCTAAGTCACTGAGCGGGTCGCGTGAAGTACCTCAAAATTTGCAGACCACCTCAGGTATGGTTTTAGCATATACAGATCTCTAAATTATGGATAAAAAGAAAAAGAAACAATTAAAAAATAATTTAACACAAACAGTCCCATTCTCACACCACATAAAAATACCCAATTAAAGAAAGCAGTCAAAGCTCTCATTGAGCCCAATAGTAGTCCTTGTGTCCAATCTATAAATCCAATGACTCAAGTTGCGCAAGGGCCTTAAATAGGTTACCACCTCTAACCTCTGATCTATGGCCTTTATAATTAAAGGGGTTATCCGGCTTATTTTGACTTTTCTTCATTATTACCCTATTGGGCTACATTGGGGCAGGTAAGTAGCTAGTGATCTCTTACCTGCCCTGCTGTCAGCCTTTCTCCCCCGGCTCAGAGCGGTCATGTGATCGCTCCTGCCGCGATTTTGCTGCTTCCGGTCATTTCATGTCAACATGGGCAGGACCATGTTGACATGCAAATCTAGAACAGAATGTTGCCGCCCTGCTGGGCGAGTACAGTGCGTGGAGTCCCCGCACCTCTTCCCTGCACCCTCCCACACATTCCTCCGCACCCCGTACTCTCCCCGCCCACGGTGTCAACGCCAGCACCAGGCCCCCTGCTCAGGACAGCAGGAGTGCCCGTGCAGTCTGTGTCCCGCTCCAGCCCCGCGGCTGCCTTCATTGCAGGCTCAGCAGCCTCTCACATTGCAGTCCAATGGGGACAGTGTTGCCAATGTATGTAAAGCGCTGTGGAATTAATAGCGCTATATAAATGAATAAATATTATATATTATTATTATATGTAGGCCATTATACATTTTTGATTGCTATAGGGGCACCACTGGAGGGCTGTGTGGGTAACAGTTAGGCCTTGTATGCACACTGCGTTTTTTGAGTGCAGTTTTGGTAACAAAACTTCCTGCATTTCCTTCCCAGAAAAGTCTATGTGATTTCAGTTTTTCTGTTCACACTTTGCAGCTTTTTTTTGGCTGCATCTTTGTGGTGACCACAAAGATGCAGCATGTCAATTCTTACTGCATTTTTTCCTGCGTTTTTTGAGCTCTTCCAATCAATAGATGACTTAAAAAACACACTGAGCAAAAACGCAGTAAAACGTGGCAAATAATACATGCCGAGAGTGCGTTTTTTTGGGCCTAAAAACATGAATCTTTGTGGTCACCACAAAGATGCAGCGTGCGCACATAGCCTTATTCTGTTTAAAGGCCTATATGGTAGCCATTATACTATTTGGAAGGCTATGTGGGGCCCATTATACTGTGTGCAGACCGTTATAGAATATAAAGGGGCCATTCTACTGTATGAAGGGCTGTGTTGGGGCCATCGTACTGTGTTGGGGTTGTTGTGGGTGTATTATGCTTTGCTGGGTGGGAGGTGATGTAGAATCATCAAACTGTGCGTGGAGGGTACTGTGCAGGAATTCACTTTGGGTGTATCATACAGTGTTTGGGGGGCACTTTTGTTGGGATCATACTTTATGGGGGTCATGAAAGGGATTTCCTAATGTGTGGAAACACTAACGGGCAGCAATTTGCCATGTGCGCATGCTGCATCTTTGTGGAGACCACAAAGATGCACGGTTTTGGTCCCAAAAAACATACCCCTGGCGTGCATTTTTTTGCGTTTTTGCCCAGTGTATTTTTAAAGTCAATTCTATTGACTGGAAGGGCTCAAAAACACAGAAAGAATTGATATGCTGCATCTGTAGTCACCACAAAAACGCAGCAAAAAAAAAAAAAAGCTGCAATGTGCGCTTTGGTGCATACCGATGGGTTGTGTGGGTATGCTGGGAGTTGTTGTTCTACTTCAGAAAGGGAGCGTGAGGTTGCAGGTTGTTGTATTGTTATACCAGTGGGGTTGTCATTTGGATCTGCTGCTTTTCAGTGTTCCTACTGAGTCTTGTAGGATATACTCCGCGGCTGCCTTCATTGCAGGCTCAGCAGCCTCTCACATTGCAGCGCAGGCAGCCGCGGGGATAACGAGCGCTGCCATCAGTATGTTAGATGACATCATTGCCTGCTGTGACAATCTTCGCTTCACTCCTGTCAGCGCTGTCACTGGCTTCTATGCCGCTGCGTTCTCACGTCACTAGCGGTGACGTCTCGGGCGATAATGCTGAGAACGCGGCGGGCATAGAAGTCAGGGACAGCGCTGACAGGAGTGAAGCGAAGATCGTCACCGCAGGTAATGATTTCATTTAACCTCCTGACAGCAGCGCTCGGCATCCCCTGCAGTGACCTGGGCTATTGATGTTAGCTCAGGTCACTGCATTACTCTCCCAGCCAATGAGGAACATTCTGTTCTTCATTGACTGGGACATTGACTATGGTATGGATTGTCATGGGACCCCCTTATTGGATTATGCTGGACCTGGATTTGTTTTTCTTTTGAATAAATTGGTGAATGAGGGAATGTTTTGAGGAGTGTATTTTCAAATAAAACTTTTTTTTTTGTTGTCTATTTTTTTTTATTACTGACTGGGTTTCTGATGTCGGATATCTGATAGACGCGTGACATCACTAATCTCAGTGCTTGATGCCAGGTGACATTACACATTTGGCATCAACCCCATATATTACCCCGTTTGCCACCGCACCAGGGCACGGGATGAGTTGGGGCGAAGCACCAGGATTGGCACATCTAATGGATGTGCCACTTCTGGGGCGGCTGTGGCCTGCTAATTTTAGGCTGGGGAGTGTCCAATAACAGTGGGCCTCCCTAGTCTGAGAATACCAGACCACAGCTGTCTGCTTTACCTTGGCTGGTGATCCAATTTGGGGGGACCCCATGTTTTTTGTTTTAAATTATTTATTTAATTTAAAATAACAGCATGGGGTGCCCTCTGTTTTAGATTACCAGCCAAGCTGGTTGGCTCCTTCTCTGCACTTGCAGCCCGCTGATTTCTGTCGTCACAATGTGTCAGTTCAATCTCTGATTCCTCAGTCTTTTGTAGGATATCACCGTCTGACTCCACCGTAGCAGGTGTTATTAGCACCATGTCTTCATTAACCAGGCATGTCACTTTCTCTGCACCCTCAGACGGCATACCCTGTGCCCCCTCTCGGCGCTTATTACGTCTTCGGCGTCGGGAGGAAGTTTTGCCCTTCTCGCCCATCTGTACCACACTGTACTCGTTTGTCACCTTACTAGAGTCAGTATCTTTACTGGAGTCATCATCACTCCCCCTGGCATCCTGGACTATCATGTCCCCACTTAACCAGATATCTGCCTCCCTTTCTGGAGCTACCCCGTTTTTAACGGTCAGACTATCGGTTATTCCCTTAGTCCTTATGTCACTAAGTTGGGTCCGTCCATCATTTTCTTTGGTCACCCCTAACTTAGGACAGTCAATTTTAGGAGGTGCTATCTCCTCCTTACCACACATAACTGCACAACAAGGACCCCTTTTCACCTCCCAATGTGGTGGGGTTTCCTTTGGGCTGTTCCGGCTCTTACACAAGCAACCGTATACGTCCCCCTGCTTCCACAAGTGCACAAATAATTTAGAGTCCCAACCTATAATAATTGGGTGCAGTAAATCTGAGACTACTCCAACATCATGAGAACCACTGTCCCAGGCTGTCTTAATGACCACGCTGGATACCGGGTATTCTGTCTCATTACTGTGGGTGCAGCCGACGTGGATCTTCCTTCCAGGAATCAAGTGGACATCAGAGGTGGCCCTCACCAGGGTCACCAAGCTCCTTGAGTCTACGACCCCTGTTACAGATTCCCCATCCACTTCCACGGAACACAGACGTGGCTTCTCGTCGGATAGGTGGTCTATATTGCAAACAGGACACTTGTGGCATGAACACTGTTGTCCCTGGCTACAGTCCATCTGCGCCACTTGGATTTGGGATGCTCCGCACCCTTTTGGGGGACCACCGCTTTCTGGGGCTCCATCCCCTTATGGGCAACCACCCCTTTATGGGACTCCACCCCCTTATGGGCAACCACCCCTTTATGGGACTCCACCCCCTTATGGGCAACTATTCCCTTCTGGGACTCCGCCCCCTTTTGCGGTTGCCATGCAATGTCCTTAGCCGCCAGTTCACACTGTTTGCCCTTGTCTCCCTGGGCACCCAGTGTCCATACTGGCCCCCGAAGGGTACGCTCAAACTGGTCCATGGCTGCGACATCGCTACACACTGACAGCTTCTGCTGTCCCTGGACCAGGAACTGGTACAGCTCCTCCACAACGTCCGCAGGGACCATTCCCTCTTTTTGGCTTTTAGCCCCCACTGCTGTCACTGGACCTCCAGGCACATGCTGTTGGTGCTGCTGGCTCTGCAGCAGCTGGTTCAGGAGCTCCTCCATGCTTTCCGGGTTGTACTGCCCGTACAACCAGGATCTCCAGCCTGTGGTGTATCACTGCTCACCAAGCAGGGCCTTGCAATTCCGGCTGGCCTGGAACCTCCAGTCGCTGGACTCTCGCCACTGCAGCACGGGTCCCCAACGACCTGCTGATTCACCACCAGGTGCTTGAGAGCGCTGTCCCTGTTCGTGGACCCGCCGATCCACCGCCAGCTGCTTGAGTGCGCAGACAATTTTCGTGGACCCGCCGATCCACCGCAAACCGCTTCAAAAAATTTTCGTGGACCCGCCGATCCACCGCAAGCAGTCCGTATCCACAGGAATATGTCCTAGGGCGTTGCCCCTAGCAACCAGGCTGCGTTGCCCCTAGCAACCAGACCGCATGCCCGCATTCTCCACCATATGTAACGTTGCGCCCTGCAACGTGGGGGGTTTCACTCGCTTGCAGCGGTGTGAGGTAGCTTCAGCAACACACGTACACAGTCTCTTCATAGAAATTCTGGCAGTTTATTAAAAACACTCAGCATAAACTGCCCTCAAACATAAACAATAAGTCCATAATGGAAGTTTAGCAACTTCCCCACTCTCTGGCTCCTGCCAGCGTACAACTCTAGCCAAGGTTCCTTCCAGCACCCAGGGCCCTCTGCAGACCCCTGTCTGTCTCTCCTCCTGGAGAGATTCCGCCCTACAGCCCTGGCCTGGCTGCACTCACCTCAGACTCAATATCAGAGCCTTGTGATCAGCCTCCATGCAGGCTGATACACCCAAAGCTCCTGGCTCTGCTCTCACTTGTTTCCAGTCCACACACTGGACATCTAGAGCCAGTCTCTCTCTAGACTGCCCTAGACACACTTCATGCAGAACTCTCGGCTCTGCTCTCACTCTCTCCCAGCATACACACTGGAAGTCTAGAGCTAGTCTCTAACTAGACTGCCCTAGACACACTCCACCCAGGTTCAGAGACAGGATTGCTTTAACCCCTGGAGCCACACCCACAGGTGGTAAGGAGTGTGTAATCAGCATCACACACCCTTCCATGGCCCTGCATGTAATGCAATCCTGTGGAACCACAGGTCCCAGCCAGCTTCACATTGCAGAGCACCCACGCTTCTGCAAAACATACCGGCCCTTTGTAATACAGCCGGTTGATACCTCACAGTGTGTAGTGGGTGATGGGGGGATGTATTGTGTGTGTAGGGGGTCATGCATTGTATTGTGTGTGTGTAGGGGGTCATGCATTGTTTTGTGTGTTTGTGTGTGTGTGTATGTAGGGGGTGATTAGGGGGTGCATTGTGTGTGTGTGTGTGTGTGTGTAGGGGGTGATGGAGGGGTGCATTGTGTGTGTGTGTGTGTGTGTGTGTAGGGGGTGATGGGGGGGTGCATTGTGTGTGTGTGTGTGTGTGTGTAGGGGGTGATGCGGGGTGCATTGTGTGTGTGTAGGGGCTGATGGACGGTGCATTATGTGTGTGTGTGTGTGTGGGTGTAGGGAGTAATGGGGGTGCATTGTGTGTGTAGGGAGTAGTAGGGGTGCATTGTATTGTGAGTGTGTGTGTGTAGGGGGTGATGGGGGGTGCATTGTGTGTGTGTAGGGGCTGATGGACGGTGCATTGTGTGTGTGTTTGTGTAGGGAGTAATGGGGGTGCATTGTGTGTGTAGGGAGTAGTGGGGGTGCATTGTATTGTGTGTGTGTGTGTGTGTGTAGGGGGTGATGGGGGGTGCATTGTGTGTGTGTAGGGGCTGATGGACGGTGCATTGTGTGTGTGTGTGTGTAGGGAGTAATGGGGGTGCATTGTGTGTGTGTGTGTGTGTGTGTGTGGAGTAGTGGGGGTGCATTGTATTGTGGGTGTGTGTGTGTAGGGGGTGATGGGGGGTGCATTGTATTTGTGTGTGTAGCAGGTGAAGGGGGGATGTATTTGTGTGTGTGTGTGTGTGTGTGTGTGGGGGGGGGTAATGGAGCGTGTATTGTGTGTGTGTGTGTGTATGTGTGAGGGTAATGGGGGTGCATTGTAGTGTGTGTGTAGGGGGTGATCGGGGGTGCATTGTGTGTGCGTAGGTGGGGATGGGGGAGTGCATTGTATTGTGTGCGTGGGGAGATGGTAATGGGGGGTGCATGGTATTTGGGTGTGTGTATGTAGTGGGTGATGGGGGGATGTATTGTATTGTGTGTGTGTGTGTGTGGAGAGGGGCGCGGAGTCATTAATCGAGCTATAGTTACATTTAATTCTCAAAATTTTCGTTTCATTCACCTTTTCCGTTCTAATATTTTACAATGTGAACGACCATGGCTTTGATCCTGGGTACGCCCATGCACAGGCCTGAGTGGGCCCCGGCACCCAGCCTTTCAATCGTAAACTTCAGTGATCGTACAAGTTCTGTATGATCACTGAAGTTTTCGCAGTTGCAGGACCTTTAGTGACATCACATGTGTCATGTGACTCACCAAAGGTCCTAGCGGTGCACTGCGGGAGTCCCCAGGCCTGCACCAACCGCGCCGGTATTCAGATGTATGCGCGTCTTTCAGGCGCGCAATACATTTGTACAGTGCGGCCGGTGACAGGAGGGAGAGCAGCTCTGCTCAGCCCCGCAACGTACCGTCATCGCCAGGGCTGCAGAGGAGCGCGCCTCAGTCCTGCACCGACATCATCATCACCGAGGCCGCAGCTGCAGGGATGAAGAGGAGGACGCGCAGGCACAGGTAAGCGCTCCAGAGGAGCCGAAGATGTACTTTTATATGAGGGGCTGCGGGTGGGGGAGGAGCAGTGTTATTTTACAAGTGGCATTAAGAAGCGGTGGGGGACTTTATGGAGCATATTATGGGGCAGTGGCGGACATAATAGGGCAGTGGGGGACATAATAGGGCAGTGGGGACATTATAGGGCAGTGGGGGACATTATAGGGCAGTGGGGGACATGCCTTACATGCGGTACAAGTAGCATAGAAAGCCTGTGTCTTGGCCCCTTTGCTTTTTGCGGACGACATGCTGTTGTCTAGCAATCTAGGAGGGTATATAGCCAAGAATAGCGACCGTACAATGCAATGTATCATACAAGCATAAAGTACAAATGAACACTGCGGCACTAGTGGGGTGAGCCCTCGAGGGCTGCTTACCGCCCGCTGAAAAGCGGGTGTGTGACCGCCAGAATCCCGTGCCTGGGTCTCCCAGAGCTCGTGTCCCTTCTCCACTCAGACTGCAAACAGGAATGGCTGCCGGTGTCCTGTGAAGAGGGGCGGGCCGTGGGCGTGCCCCAGACAAAGTGCGGGAAACTAGCGTCCCACTGTGCCTAGTGAGGGGGGTTGGAGTATGCTAAGCAGACTCCAGCCCTCGGCGCTGACGTTCTGACCAGCGTCCCGCCCTTCCCCTGACTGGCAGGCCTGGGGGCGGGAACGAAACGGAACTAGGCCGCAAAAGCCGGGGACTCGATTTATAAGCGCGGCCGTCGTATAAGCACGGCCAGCGCGGAAGTCCCCGGCGCACCACACGTCCCAGCCGCGCCGCAGTGTAAAAAACCGCCAGCCGCGGCCGGCGCAGCAGTTCCTAATACAGAAACTCACTCAGCAAAGCTGCAGTGAGTAAAGCACCAGCGCGCCGCGCTGCTGTCCCCGGCGCACTAACACACCCAGCAATGCTGGTGTGTGTGCGCGATCTGTACGGGGACCCAGAGTACCTTAATGTAGCAGGGCCCTGTCCCTGACGATACTCAGCTCCATGTCCAGCAGATTCCCAGGGGTTGTGGACGGAGCACGGTCTCCTGTGCTTGGAGACCGATAGGATCCCACTTCACCCAGAGCCCTAAGGAGATGGGGAAGGAAAGCAGCATGTCGGCTCCAGCCTCCGTACCCGCAATGGGTACCTCAACCTTAACAAACACCGCCAACAAAAGTGGGGTGAGAAGGGAGCATGCTGGGGGCCCTAGTATGGGCCCTCTTTTCTTCCATCCGACAAAGTCAGCAGCTGCTGCTGACTAAACAGTGGAGCTATGCGTGGATGTTAGCCTCCTTCGCACAAAGCATGAAAACTGAGGAGCCCGTGATCCCACGGGGGGTGTATAGGCAGTAGGGGAGGGGCCTTACACTTTTAAGTGTAATACTTTGTGTGGCCTCCGGAGGCAGTAGCTATACACCCAATTGTCTGGGTCTCCCAATAGAGCGACAAAGAAAAAGAGAATTTTGTTTACTTACCGTAAATTCTTTTTCTTATAGTTCCGACATGGGAGACCCAGACCATGGGTGTATAGCTTCTGCCTCCGGAGGACACACAAAGTACTACACTCAAACGTGTAGCTCCTCCCTCCGGGCTATATACACCCCCTGGATGACAATCTAACCAGTTCAGTGCAAAAGCTGAAGGAGGACATCCACCCATAAGTAGAGATAGAGTAAAACTCGGAAAAACCGGAACCTCTGTCTACAACAACAGCCGGTGAAACACACGGAACAAGAACTGCCAACAGGCAACAGGGAGGGTGCTGGGTCTCCCATGTCGGAACTATAAGAAAAAGAATTTACGGTAAGTAAAAAAAATTCTCTTTTTCTTCATCGTTCCTTATGGGAGACCCAGACCATGGGACGTCTCAAAGCAGTCCATGGGTGGGAAATAAACCAAACTGAGAAGTAGGCAAAACCTAACTTCACAAATGGGCGACAGCCGCCTGAAGGATGCGTCTGCCCAAACTCGCATCTGCCGAAGCATGAGCATGCACTTGGTAGTGCTTCGAAAAGGTGTGCAGACTAGACCAAGTGGCAGCCTGATAAACCTGCTGAGCCGTAGCCTGGTGCCTGAAAGCCCAGGAGGCACCGACAGCTCTGGTCGAGTGCGCCTTAATCCCTGGCGGTGGGGGCACCTGAGAACACTGGTAGGCATCGGAGATGGCCGACCTAATCCAACGAGCTAGGGTCGGTTTAGAAGCCGAGAGACCCTTGCGCTGACCCGTGGTTAGCACAAAAAGTGAGGTGCACCGCCTAAAAGCGGCGGTGCGTGACACATAGATTCGGAGCGCCCGCACCAAATCCAAGGTATGCAACGCCTTCTCAAAGCGATGCACAGGGGCCGGACAAAGGGAAGGCAACGAAATGTCCTGGTTAAGGTGGAAAGAAGACACCACCTTAGGGAGAAAATCCGGAGTCGGACGGAGAACCACCTTGTCTTGGTGAAACACTAAAAAAGGTGACTCCGAAGAGAGCGCAGCCAAATCAGAGACTCTCCTGAGAGAAGTTATGGCTACTAGAAAAACCACTTTCTGTGAAAGTCTAAACAAAGGAACCTCCCTAAGAGGCTCAAAGGGGGGTTTCTGTAAGGCCGTGAGGACCAGATTAAGATCCCAGGGATCCAAAGGCCGCCGGTAAGGAGGAATGAGGTGAGATGCGCCCTGCATGAAGGTGCGCACCTGAGCCAGTCGGGCGATACGCCGCTGGAATAATACCGACAGAGCCGACACCTGTCCCTTGAGGGAATTGAGGGACAGTCCTAGCTGCAGACCGGACTGTAGAAAGGACAGGATGGTCGGCAAGGAGAACGGCCAAGGAGCATGGCCGGAAGAGCGACACCAGGACAGGAAAATCTTCCAAGTCCTGTGGTAAATCTTGGCCGAGGAAGACTTCCGAGCCTGAGTCATAGTGGAGATGACCTCAGAAGGAATGCCTGAAGCCGTCAGGATCCAGGACTCAAGAGCCACGCCGTCAATCTGAGAGCCGCAGAATTCTGGCGGAAAAACGGACCTTGAGAGAGAAGGTCTGGGCGGTCCAGGAGATGCCACGGCATTTCTACGGACAGACGGAGCAGGTCTGGGTACCAAGCTCGCCTGGGCCAGTCTGGAGCAATGATTATGACCCGACGGCCCTCCATTCTGATCTTGCGCAGAACCCTGGGCAAGAGCGCTAGAGGAGGAAACACATAGGCCAGACGGAACTGGGACCAATCTTGAACCAGCGCGTCCGCTGCGAAGGCCTGAGGATCGTGGGAGCGAGCCACGTAAACCGGAACCTTGTTGTTGTGCCGGGATGCCATTAGATCCACTTCCGGAGTGCCCCACTTGCGGCAGATTGACCTGAACACTGCCGGATGCAGGGCCCACTCGCCGCTGTCCACGGTTTGACGGCTGAGATAATCGGCCTCCCAGTTTTCTACGCCTGGGATGTGGACTGCGGATATGGTGGACTTGGAGTCCTCCGTCCACTGAAGGATTCGTTGAACCTCCAACATCGCCAGGCGGCTGCGAGTCCCGCCCTGGTGATTGATGTAGGCAACCGCTGTCGCGTTGTCCGACTGGACTCGAATGTGCTTGCCCGCCAACAGGTGGTGAAAGGCTACGAGAGCTAGAAGAACAGCCCTGATTTCCAGCACATTGATCGAGAGGGCTGATTCGGACGGAGTCCAAGTGCCCTGTGCTCGGTGGTGGAGAAATACTGCTCCCCAGCCGGAGAGGCTGGCATCCGTGGTGAGGATCACCCAGGACGGAGTCAGGAAGGAGCGTCCCTGTGACAGAGAGAGGGGCCGAAGCCACAACTGAAGAGAGCTCCTGGTCTGCGGCGACAGAGCCACTAGCCTGTGCAAGGAAGAGGTCCGCTTGTCCCAACAGCGGAGAATGTCCAGCTGCAGGGGACGCAGATGGAACTGGGCAAAGGGAACCGCTTCCATTGACGCCACCATCTGACCCAGCACCTGCATGAGGTGCCTGATGGAATGACGGCGGGGCTTCAACAGAGAGCGCACCGCCAGATGAAGGGACTGTTGTTTGACTAAGGGCAGCTTCACAAGTGCCGGCAGAGTCTCGAATTGCATCCCTAGGTA
Organism: Anomaloglossus baeobatrachus; assembly: GCF_048569485.1. Lineage (NCBI taxonomy): Eukaryota > Metazoa > Chordata > Amphibia > Anura > Aromobatidae > Anomaloglossus > Anomaloglossus baeobatrachus. Next base: position 214,331 of record NW_027442040.1, on the reverse strand, counting down.
CGTAAGTTCCTGGGTCGGGGTCAAAGTGGACTTGGGCAGATTGACAAGCCACCCGAATTGAACAAGCGTGTCGAGAGTGAGCGAGACGCTCCGCTGGCAGTCTGCACTGCATGAGGCCTTGACTAGAAGGTCGTCCAGGTAGGGGATTACTGCCAACCCCTGGAGATGCAGGACCGCAACCACTGCTGCCATGACCTTGGTGAAAACACGAGGGGCCGTGGCTAACCCGAAGGGGAGAGCCACGAATTGGAAATGTTCCTCTCCGACTGCAAAGCGTAGCCAACGTTGGTGTGAAACCGCAATAGGCACATGCAGATAGGCATCTCTGATGTCGATGGATGCTAGAAAATCTCCTTGGGTCATTGAGGCAATGACTGATCTCAGAGATTCCATGCGAAAGCGCCGCACCTGAACATGCTTGTTGAGAAGCTTGAGATCCAGGATGGGCCGGAAGGAACCGTCCTTCTTGGGGACTAGGAAGAGGTTTGAGTAGAAACCTCTGAACCGTTCCCGGGCGGGAACCGGAACAATTACACCGTTGGCCTGCAAGGATGCCACGGCCTGTGAGAAGGCGGCGGCTTTGGAGCAGGGGGGAATGGACAGAAAAAATCTGTTTGGCGGGCTGGAAGAAAATTCTATCCTGTAGCCGTGGGAGATGATATCCCGCACCCACTGATCGGAGACGTGCTGAAACCACACGTCGCCAAAGAGGGAGAGCCTGCCACCGACCAAGGACGTTGCTGGCGCAGCCAGATAGTCAAGAGGAGGCTGCCTTAGTGGCAGCGGCTCCTCCGTTCTTCTGAGGACGCGGCTTCGCGCGCCAGTTGGGTTTACGATCCTTGGCTGAGTTAGTGGACGAGGCTGAGGGCTTAGAGGACGACCAGTTAGAGGAACGAAAGGAACGAAACCTCGACTGGTTCCTGCCCTGGACAGGTTTCCTGGTTTTAGTTTGTGGCAAGGAAGTACTCTTCCCGCCAGTAGCTTCCTTAATAATTTCATCCAGTTGTTCACCGAACAGCCGGGACCCAGCAAAGGGGAGCCCAGCAAGGTACTTCTTAGAAGAAGCGTCTGCTTTCCACTCTCGAAGCCACAAAATCCTGCGGATCGCGAGAGAATTAGCGGAAGCCACCGCCGTGCGGTGAGAAGCCTCCAGAATGGCAGACATGGCGTAGGACGAAAAAGCCGAAGCCTGGGAAGTTAAGGCAACCATCTCGGGTATAGAGTCCCTGGCGAGGGAATGTATCTCCGCCAGAGAGGCAGAGACTGCCTTAAGAGCCCACACTGCTGCAAAAGACGGGGAGAACGAGGCTCCTGCCGCCTCATATACAGATTTGGCCAGAAGGTCAACCTGGCGGTCAGTGGGATCCTTAAGAGAGGTGCCATCGGCCACAGATACGACTGTCCGGGCTGAGATTCTAGACACCGGAGGGTCTACCTTTGGGGACTGAGCCCACTCCTTAACCACCTCTGGTGGAAAGGGAAAACGGTCATCAGAACTACGCTTTGGGAAGCGTTTGTCAGGACAGGCCCTGGGCTTGGTAACAGTGGCCTGAAAACTGGAGTGGTTAAAAAACGTACTCCTAGCTCTCTTAGGAGAGGTAAACTGGTGTATTTCTACCAGAGAGGCTTGTTCCTCTGACACTGGGGGATTGAGGTTCAGTACGGAGTTAATGGATGCAATCAAGTCACTAACATCCGCATCACCCTCAGATAAGTCAATGGGGTACATAGAGGTAGCGTCTGAGCCCACAGTAAAAGTATCCTCCTCGCCCTGCAATTCAGCTCGTGAATCAGAGCCGTGGGACGAGGAAGGAGAAGGGTTTCTGCGTCTCCGTTTAGGAGGACGGGGTCCTAAAACATGCTCTGAGAGCTCTGCAGAGCTCGGAGCAGCAGAGGCGCCCTGAGAAGGGGGCTGATTCATGGTCAGCAGAGTCCGGGACAGCTGTCCCATGGAGTCGGCAAAAGACTGGGAGATAGCTCTGGAAAAAGATGCTACCCAAGCCGGGGGTTCAGCCACCGGGGCCGGAGCAGCCGGAGGGACCCCTGAAGAGGCTCCAGGCTGAGGCACCACCATGTTAGAGCAGGCATCACAGTGTGGATAAGTGCTCGGTTCTTGCAGAATGAGCTTACATGCAGTGCATATAGCGTACAGCTTAGCAGACTTGCTCCTAGTGACAGACATGCTGCTGAGGTGGAGGCTCTGCAGTAAAGAATACACTCCTGTAGAATGACCCCCTGAGAGTGTATAATAAAGCCCACAACCAGAGGTTGTGGCTTACCAGACCGTGTGTGCCCTCCGGATTCCACAGCTCGGACCCCCAGTGAAGCGCTTTCCAGGATGCAGCAGCTGCAGCAGCCAGCGCCGATCAGTGTGAGAACGCTGATAAAATGGAGCTGGAGTGAGGAGGGGGGGCGGGGATTAGCCCAAGAGCGGGAAACCGGAGGGCCAAGGAGAGATACAGGGGAGGGAACATCTCCTCAGAGAGGAGTGTCCTCCCCTCTGCTGAACGGCCGGTGGGCGGAGCCACACTGTTCCCCTGCATGAATGACATGCAGGGGAAGCTGAAACCGAAACTAGGCCGCAACTGAAGCCGGGGCCTAGATTTTTACATGCGGCCGACGAGCAGGCACCCTCGGCGCGGTTCTCAGGAAAAACCCAGAGAACCGGCCGGAATTTACAGCAAAGTCAAAAGACACACTCTCCCCATAATAAATGTACCCGGGACCCCTGAGAAACGTCTCAATACTTAGCTTTTGAGACGCAGGGCCATGTCCCTGGGGGGGGGTTAAGCGCTCCGTCCGGCAGAATCCTGACAGGGCTGCGGATGGAGACCGGTCTCCTGCAAAGCAGAGAGGACCGTGATGGCTCCCACTTCAAGCCAGAGCCTCAGAGGATGGTGAAGGAGCGCGGCATGTGAAGGCTCCAGCCTTGTAAAGTCAACCTTAACAGCACCGCCGACACAGTGGGGTGAGAAGGGACATGCCGGGAGTCCAGACTGGACCCGCTTTTCTTCCATATCTTTGAAATCAAAAATCTTAAAAATTAAAAATCAGAGAATGCATGTGTGTGTGTGACCTCCTGAAACACAAAGCATTGAACTGGTTAGATTGTCATCCAGGGGGTGTATATAGCCCGGAGGGAGGAGCTACACGTTTGAGTGTAGTACTTTGTGTGTCCTCCGGAGGCAGAAGCTATACACCCATGGTCTGGGTCTCCCATAAGGAACGATGAAGAAAGTATCGTGATGTCTACACATTACATTGGAAGGAGCTTTTATGACATTTCATTCTAAATCCATGGTCATTTCCCTTTGCTGATATTGCAGCTTACACTCTTTTGGAAGGCTTTCTAACGAATTCTGAGGTATTTTTATGCAGACTTTGTTGATTTATCAGGTCAGCCACTGATGATGGACGAGAGGACCTGGTTTGCAATCTCTAGTTCAGGCCAAAAGGCGTTTGATGGGGTTGAGGTTAGGACTCTTTGAGGGCCAGTCAAGTTATTCAACACCAAACCAGGTCAGTTTTGCCATTCATGAAATGACTTGTGACAACATATTACAGCACCATGATCAGTGACCAGTAAGCTCTTTAGAATTTGTTATTGTTTCACAAATATTTGCAGAACAGATTGCATGTTTGAGGCTGGAATTTATATACCTGTGGCAGTGGGACCATATAAAAGACCTGAATTTAATGATTTAGAGTTGAGCACCAATACTTGTGTACGGTGTACATCAGATTGCTTTGACTATGGACAGGACATTTGTGGCGTAACAATCCCTGAACATGAGGTTGTAATGACGCAGACATAGAACTTTTTCCCAGAATACTGTCATTTTTTTTCCTCTCCTACTGGGAGCCATAACTTTTTTAGTATTAGAAGCAAGAGGGCTTGCTATTTTTGCATGACACCATTTATTTTACCAAATAAGTGGAAATGGTGAAAAAAAAAACGCCAGTAATGTCACTTTAATTTTTTACTTGTTTGTAATAGCACTGGTCACTTTTTGGTTATCTGGTAGCGATCTTTTAACTTTTTCTAAGAGTCATGATTATGGGATGTCAAATTTATATATTTATTTTTTAATTTACTGCTCAAAAATTTTTTACAAAAACAATTTGGCTTCTGTCGCCATATTCTGCAAGTCATGTTTTGTTAAAAAAAAAAGGTGGGTGTAGAGTCAATATGCGATCATATTGATAGTGAGCCGTTACAGCAGACGAATGCCTTGACATCCATCCTGACTGTGGCCAAAATCAGGCACATACCTCTGGAGGGTATGCCGTCAGTGAGCACAAACACAGTGTGGACCTTGCCTTACAGTTGTCTCTGATCACACCAGTTTAACCTTTTCATGAATTAGGAGCATCTGACTCTTCATGCCCCCTAATTAGACCAGTGTGAACGCCATTCTAGATGAATCGCGACCAAAATATCTTAAAGTGTACCTCCAGTTCCAAATGAAAAACAGTTCCAATGCAAGACTTTGCTGTATACCGTATTTTTCGTTTTATAAGACGCACCAGATTATAAGATGCATCCCAAATTTGGAGGGAAAAAACCCCATATGGTGTCCGTTTTATAATTCGATGGTGTCTTACCAGGGAGGAGAGCGGCAGAGGAGCAGGGATCACAGGTGACAGGGGTGATACTGGAGTCCTTTGATGCTGTGAGTGGTACAGAGGGGACCCACTGCGGGCGCTGTTCTGTGTGGAGGATAAGGCACTGGCCATTATGAAGATGGCGGTGAGGGCCTCAAATAATGGTGGCCGGAGTCGTCGCATGTGACGCACAAACCGGGGCCGTGGGGCACTGTTACCAGGCCACGTTTCTGCTGCTGGGACGCCACGGTGGCAAGGCCCGGTTCCATGACCCCGGCGGTGTCATTTAATAAAGATGAAAGAGATGATGATGAATGATGGGGATGGTAGTTCGTGATGGCACCTGTGGTATTCGGCCAGAGATAGCCGACGCTGCGGATGGGACCCCGGGGTCAGTTGGTGATGTAGCTTTATTGGTATAGCTGTCCACAGGTAGAGCTGGGCCCTGGGGCGGATGGTGGTGGTAGTAGTCTATGATGGTGGTGGTTTGCAGAGCCGGAGGCGCAGGTGAATAACGGAGCGACACAGGAATGCAGTCTCAAGATGTTTACTCACTGTAGCAGGTTCCAAGGTAACACTACTAGCCAGTGATCGCCTTTAGAGTGCTGGGTATCACTGTGAAGGGCTCCAGCCGATCTCGGGTAGTTCGGAGGTCGAGTCCGGAGCAATTCTTTATTTGTCCCTTTCCTGGTCGCCTTCCTGTGCTTGCTTCTCCCTCCTGCTTTTGCGCCTTCGTACACAGAGCCCTGTGCCAGTGCCCGCGAGCCCTTTTGGGCGGTGTGAAGCTCTATCCCTTGGCCCTGTGAGGTCACCTTCCAGTGAACTCGTGTATGGATGTGGCCTATGTGCTTGCAGTCACCTCAGCCGTTGGTTTTACTAGCGGAGTACGTAGGTTCTTCTACTGTAGCCTAGGGACCAGTCCCCGATATGCGGCCAAGTTCCTCCACTTGGTTGCTGTATGTGGAACATGGCCACAGGTGGCTGGTGCACTTCCCGTGGTCCCTGGGACCCCTTCTGTCTGGCCCTGGGTCGAGGTGAACCAGCTCCAGACCAAAGGTCTCTTCACTCCTCTACTTCTCCTTCCCTCTCCACACTCACATTCCTGTTCCCACTTTACTACTGTTTTCCCACTCCTAAGACTCCACCCTTTCAGCCTGGCTTCAGGTACAGCACTCCCTTGCCATTTCTGATGAGGTGTTGCTGAATCAGGGTGTTGTGCTTTTGTGTGAACCAGTGGATGACCTCCTTCATACTCAAGATGGAATACCACACCTCTGGATGAGGTGCAGTACCTCTGTGGCGACTGAAGCCTCAGTGGTGCCACACATGCGCAGATGAAAGATTAAGCCGAGAGCTCCATCTGCGCATGCGCCGACTTTAGGCGCCATTATTTAAAGCGCTCACCGCCATATTCAGAATGGCCCGTGCCTCATTGCCTGCCGCACAGAGCCGAGACGCACAGAGCTGAGCAGCCCCACACAGAGCAGAGCCGCCGAGCCCCGCCTCATACCAACTCATTTGGTATCACAGAGTTCAGAAATGCCCAGTCTATCAAAATATAAAATGAACTAATATGATCGGTAGACGGCGTAGCCGTAAAAAAAAATTACAACCGGCAAAGTTAAGTTTTTTGGTCTTCGCAAATTTTGAGCAAAATGCAATACCAGGGAGTCAAAACGTAGCGTCTGCGCAAAAATGGTTCGGCTAAAAATGCAAACAAATAAGCTATCAGTGAGCCCCACATCCCGAAAAATGAGAACACTATAAGTTGCAGAAAATGGCGCTGAAAGTGCTCCAATTTTTTGGACAAATCTTTCTTTAACCCCTTATATAAAAGTAAACCTAAACATGTTTGGTATTAACGAACTCATACCAACCTGAAGTATCACACCCACCCATCAGTTTTACCATAAAGTGAACACGGTGAATAAAGCACCCCACAAACCATTGTCCAATCACACTTTTTTGGAATTTTTCCGCACGTGGACATTTTTTGCGGTTTTCCAGTACCATATATGTTAAAACTCATGGTTTCACTTAAAAGACCAATACGTCCCGCAAATAACAAGCCCTCTTATGGCAAGATTGACGGGAAAAATAAAAAAGTTACGACTCTCGGAAAAAGGGGAGCAAAAAACAAAAACGGAAAAATCGTCCAGGGGTTAGGGGGTTAAAGGTGGGAGTCCGTGAGCGCATCAGGGACATTGAGAAAACAAAGACTCTGCATGAGATGGAACACCTAAAATCCCTACCAAAACATTTCCAATTGTAAAGCAAATTAATTATAAAGGCCATAGATCAGAGGTTAGAGGTGGTAACCTATTTAAGGCCCTTGCGCAACTTGAGTCACTTTATTTATAGATTGGACACAAGGACTCCTATTGGGCTCAATGAGAGCTTTCTTTAATTGGGTATTTTTATGTGGTGTGAGAATGGGACTGTTTGTGTTAAAATTATTTTTAATAGTTTTTTTATCCATAATTTAGAGATCTGTATATGCTAAAACCATACCTGTGGTGGTCTGCAAATTTTGAGGTACTTCACTCGACCCGCTCAGTGACTTAGATGTTGACTTTGATTGGGTATTTTCCCTGAATGAAGTGCCTATGAGAAAATAAGAAAAAAGATTATTATCTAAGAAAAGTGGAGAAAAACATTGTACAACAATTTAATTATAGTTTGGATACAACTAATATTTACTACATTTACTCAATAATTTAGTTTTTTGCATTTCTTGATTTTGCTTGCCTTATGGCATGTCATTTTTAATTTTGAATATCATATTTCTGTTTACACAACTACATAAACACCATGTACTTTTTTGTTTGTCTATTGATTAGTGATGGACAGACCCGGACTGTAAAATTTAGGATCCGAGCGATTTTAAAAATACCCGAGTACCGGACCCGGGCCTGAAGTTCTCAGGGAACTCCGGATAATGATCCGGAACCTTTGGAAATAAAAAATAAATAAAGGGAAATTAAATAAAATAAGATTAAAGCAGGCGCGTTATAACAATAGCAGCCCACAGCCACCCAGGATTGTCACATCCATTATATTTGACAATCCTGGCACTTTACCCGGCTCTTCCCGATTGCACTGGTGCGGTGGCAATCAGGCTAATAAGGGGTTAATAACAGCTCACAGCTGCCACTAAGCTCTAGATTAGTAATGGCAGGGTCTATGAAAACCCTACCCCCATCACTAATCTGGAAGTGAAAAGAAATAAACACAAACACAAAATAAGATAAAAACAATACCCTATTTCACTCCTTTATTAACCCCAAAAACACGCAGGTCTGTGGAAATCCACACGAGGGCCCATGACTATTCCAATTGCCTTTCTACACCGCCATAGGAGGCCCCGTAACGCTATCATAGGAAGCCGATGGTTGCCATGGTAGCACAGGGTTATGTGATGACTCCTGTCGCTATCATGACTCACATCCTGTTACAGCCGGCTGGCTTTAAAAGGACAGCAGCATTTCAGCTGATCAGAGCTCTGCCGCTCTGATCAGCAGAAATGAACAAGCGATCAGACGGCTAATCCTTACCCCTAGAGAAACTATTAAAATAAAAAAAGTAAAAAAAAAGTTTTATAGAATTAAAAAAACAACTAAAAGTTTAAATCATTCTCCATTCGCCCCACTAAAAATCAAAGGGTTAAAAAAGTAAAAAATATACACTCATTTGGTATCGCAGAGTTCAGAAATGCCCAGTCTATCAAAATATAAAATGAATCAATTAGATCGGTAGATGGCGTAGCCGTAAAAAAAAATCCAACTGGCAAAGTTACGTTTTTTGGTCTTTGCAAATTTTCAGCAAAATGCAATACCAAGGAGTCAAAACGTAGCATCTGCGCAAAAATGGTACAGCTACAAATGCAAACAAATAAGCCATCAGTGAGCCCCATATCCCGAAAAATGAGAACACTACAAGTTGCAGAAAGTGCTCCAATTTTTTGGACAAACCTTTTTTTAACCCCTTACATAAAAGTAAACCTAAACATGTTTGGTATCAATGAACTCATACCAACCTGAAGTATCACACCCACCCATCAGTTTTACCATACAGTGAACACGGTGAATAAAGTACCCCATAAACCATTGTCCAATCACACTTTTTTGTAATTTTTCCGCACGTGGAAATTTTGTGCTGTTTTCCAGTACCATATATGGTAAAACTCATGATTTCACTTAAAAGACCAATACGTCCTGCAAAAAACAAGCCTTCTTATAGCAAGATTGACGGGAAAAATAAAAAAGCTACGACTCTCGGAAAGAAGGGAATTTTGTTTACTTACCGTAAATTCCTTTTCTTCTAGCTCCTATTGGGAGACCCAGACAATTGGGTGTATAGCTTCTGCCTCCGGAGGCCACACAAAGTATTACACTTTAAAAAGTGTAACCCCTCCCCTCTGCCTATACACCCTCCCGTGCATCACGGGCTCCTCAGTTTTGGTGCAAAAGCAGGAAGGAGAAAACTTATAAATTGGTCTAAGGTAAATTAAATCCGAAGGATGTTCGGAGAACTGAAAACCATGAACCAAAAGAACAATTCAACATGAACAACATGTGTACACAAAAGAACAAACAGCCCGAAGGGAACAGGGGCGGGTGCTGGGTCTCCCAATAGGAGCTAGAAGAAAAGGAATTTACGGTAAGTAAACAAAATTCCCTTCTTCTTTGTCGCTCCATTGGGAGACCCAGACAATTGGGACGTCCAAAAGCAGTCCCTGGGTGGGTAAAAGAATACCTCGATAAAAAGAGCCGAAAACGACCCCCTCTTACAGGTGGGCAACCGCCGCCTGAAGCACTCGCCTACCTAGACTGGCGTCTGCCGAAGCATAGGTATGCACCTGATAGTGTTTCGTGAAAGTGTGCAGACTAGACCAGGTAGCTGCCTGACACACCTGCTGAGCCGTAGCCCGGTGCCGCAATGCCCAGGACGCACCCACGGCTCTGGTAGAATGGGCTTTCAGCCCCAAAGGAAGCGGAAGCCCAGAAGAACGGTAGACTTCAAGAATCGGTTCCTTGATCCACCGAGCCAAGGTTGACTTGGAAGCCTGCGAACCCTTACGCTGGCCAGCGACAAGGACAAAGAGCGCATCCGAACAGCGCAGGGGCGCCGTGCGAGACACGTAGAGCCGGAGAGCTCTCACCAGATCTAACGAGTGCAAATCCTTTTCACATTGGTGAACTGGATGAGGGCAAAATGAAGGTAAGGAGATATCCTGATTGAGATGAAAAGGGGATACTACCTTAGGGAGAAATTCCGGGACCGGATGCAGAACCACCTTATCCTGGTGAAAAACCAGGAAGGGGGCTTTGCATGACAGCGCTGCCAGCTCCGACACTCTACGGAGCGATGTAACTGCCACTAGAAATGACACCTTCTGCGAAAGACGTGATAAAGAGACATCCCGCAGCGGCTCGAAAGGTGGTTACTGAAGAGCCGTTAGCACCCTGTTAAGATCCCAGGGTTCCAGCGGACGCTTGTAAGGTGGGACTATGTGGCAAACTCCCTGCAGGAACGTGCGGACCTGCGGAAGCCTGGCTAGACGCTTTTGAAAAAATACGGATAGCGCCGATACTTGTCCCTTGAGAGAGCCGAGAGACAAACCCTTGTCCATTCCGGATTGAAGGAATGAAAGAAAAGTGGGTAAGGCAAAGGGCCAGGGAGAAAAACCCTTATCAGAGCACCAGGATAAGAAGATCCTCCAAGACCTGTGATAGATCTTGGCGGACGTTGGTTTCCTGGCCTGTCTCATAGTGGCAATGACATCTTGAGATAACCCTGAGGACGCTAGGAGCCAGGACTCAATGGCCACACAGTCAGGTTGAGGGCCGCAGAATTCAGATGGAAAAACGGTCCTTGAGACAGCAAGTCTGGGCGGTCTGGGAGCGCCCACGGTTGACCCACCGTGAGATGCCACAGATCCGGGTACCACGACCGCCTCGGCCAATCTGGGGCGACGAGAATGGCGCGACGACATTGCGCAGCACTCTGGGCAGCATCGCCAGAGGAGGAAATACATAGGGCAGTCGAAACTGCGACCAATCCTGAACTAATGCGTCCGCCGCCAGAGCTCTGTGATCTTGAGACCGGGCCATGAATGCCGGGACTTTGTTGTTGTGCCGTGACGCCATGAGATCGACGTCCGGCGTTCCCCAGCGGCGACAGATCTCTCGAAACACGTCTGGGTGAAGAGACCATTCCCCCGCGTCCATGCCCTGTCGGCTGAGAAAATCTGCTTCCCAGTTTTCTACGCCCGGGATGTGAACTGCGGAGATGGTGGAAGCTGTGGCTTCCACCCACTGCAGAATTCGTCGGACTTCCTGGAAGGCTTGACGACTGCGAGTGCCGCCTTGGTGGTTGATGTATGCGACGGCAGTGGCGTTGTCCGACTGGATCCGGATCTGCCTGCCCTCCAGCCACCGATGAAAGGCCAATAGGGCTAGATACACTGCCCTTATCTCCAGAATATTGATCTGAAGGGATGACTCTATCGGAGTCCAGGTTCCCTGAGCCCTGTGGTGGAGAAAAACCGCCCCCCACCCTGACAGGCTCGCGTCCGTCGTGACCACAGCCCAGGTGGGGGGTAGGAAGGATTTTCCCTGCGATAGAGAGTTGGGAAGGAGCCACCACTGAAGTGACGTCTTGGTTGCAAGGGAAAGAGAGACGTTCCTGTCGAGTGAAGTCGACCTCCTGTCCCATTTGCGGAGAATGTCCCACTGGAGTGGCCGCAGATGGAATTGCGCGAAGGGCACTGCCTCCATCGCTGCCACCATCTTCCCCAGGAAGTGCATGAGGCGCCTCAAGGGGTGTGACTGACCCCGAAGAAGAGATTGCACCCCTGCCTGCAGCGAAAGCTGCTTGTCCAGCGGTAGCATGACTACTGCTGACTGAGTATGAAACTCCATCCCAAGGTACGTCAGTGATTGGGTCGGTGTCAACTTGGATTTTGGGAAGTTGATGATCCACCCGAACTGCTGGAGAGTCGCCAGAGCGACGGAAAGGCTGTTTTCACACGCCATCTGAGAGGGTGCCCTGACCAGAAGATCGTCTAAGTAGGGAATCACCGAGTGGCCCTGAGAGTGTAGGACCGCCACAACAGATGCCATGACCTTGGTGAACACCCGTGGGGCTGTCGCCAGGCCGAAAGGCAATGCCACGAACTGAAGGTGTTCGTCCCCGATGGCGAAACGCAAAAAGCGTTGATGTTCGGGTGCGATCGGCGCATGGAGATAAGCATCCTTGATGTCGATCGATGCTAGGAAGTCTCCTTGTGACATCGAAGCGATGACAGAGCGGAGAGACTCCATCCGAAACCGTCTGGTGCTCACATGTCTGTTGAGCAGTTTGAGGTCCAGAACGGGACGGAACGAGCCGTCCTTCTTTGGCACCACAAACAAGTTGGAGTAAAAGCCGCGACCATGTTCCTGAAGGGGAACAGGGATCACAACTCCTTCTGTCTTCAGAGCGTTCACCGCCTGAAAAAGTGCATCGGCTCGCTCGGGGGGGCGGAGATGTTCTGAAGAAACGAGTCGGGGGACGAGAGCTGAACTCTATCCTGTAACCGTGAGACAGAATGTCTCTCACCCATCGGTCTTGAACATGTGGCCACCAGGTGTCGCAAAAGCAGGAGAGCCTGCCTCCGACCGAGGATGCGGTTCGGGGATGCCGAGAGTCATGAGGAGGCCGCCTTGGAAGCAGTGCCTCCTGCGGCCTTTTGGGGGCGTGACTTGGACCGCCACGCATAGGAGTTCCTCTGGCCTTTCTCCAGCCTGCTGGACGAAGAGGATTGGGGCTTGGCGGAGGGACGAAAGGACCGAAACCTCGATTGTATTTTCCGTTGCTGAGGTCTCTTTGGTTTGGACTGGGGTAAGGAGGAGTCCTTTCCCTTGGATTCCTTAATAATCTCATCCAATCGTTCACCAAACAAGCGGTCGCCAGCAAACGGCAAACCGGTTAAGAACCTCTTGGAAGCAGAGTCTGCCTTCCATTCGCGCAGCCACATGGCCCTGCGGACTGCCACAGAGTTAGCGGATGCCACCGCTGTACGGCTAGCAGAGTCTAAAACTGCGTTCATGGCGTAGGAAGAAAAAGCTGACGCCTGAGAAGTCAAAGACGCAACCTGCGGAGCAGAATTACGTGTGACCGCATTAATCTCAGCCAGACAAGCTGAGATAGCTTGTAGTGCCCACACGGCTGCAAAGGCCGGGGCAAAAGACGCGCCCGTGGCTTCATAGATGGATTTTACCAGGAGCTCTATCTGCCTGTCAGTGGCATCCTTTAGCGATGATCCATCTGCAACCGATACCACAGATCTAGCCGCCAATCTAGAGACTGGGGGATCCACCTTGGGACATTGAGCCCAACCCTTAACCACGTCAGAGGGGAAGGGGTAACGTGTGTCAGTAAGGCGCTTAGTAAAGCGCTTGTCCGGAACCGCTCTGGGCTTCTGGACAGCATCTCTGAAGTTAGAGTGATCAAAAAACGCACTCCGTGTACGTTTAGGGAACCGAAACTGGTGTTTCTCCTGCTGAGAAGTCGACTCCTCTACCGGTGGCGGCGGGGGAGAGATATCTAACACCTGGTTGATGGACGAGATAAGGTCATTTACTATGGCGTCCCCTTCAGGTGTATCAAGATTGAGAGCAACGTCAGTGTCAGAGCCCTGAGCTGCGACGTCCGCCTCGTCCTCCAGAGAGTCCTCACGCTGGGAACCCGAGCAGCGTGAAGAAGTCGGGGAAGATTCCCAGCGGGCCCGCTTAGCCGGTCTGGGACTGTGGTCCGGGCCGGAGTCCTCCACGTGAGACCTAGGGCCACCCCTGGGAACGTGCTGCGGCGCGGACAGAGAGGGGCCTGGAGGTGAAGATCCAACAGGGCCCGGGGCTTGTGTAAGGACCGGTCTGGACTGCAAAGCTTCAAGCAGCTTGGCAGACCATTTGTCCATAGACTGAGCCATGGATTGTGAGAGTGACTCAGAGAGTTTTTCAGCAAAAACTGCAAACTCTGTCCCTGCCGCCTGGACAGGGGGAGCAAGGGGTTCTACCTGAGCCGAGGGGCCCACTAGTGACCGAGGCTCGGGTTGAGGAAGCAAAACAGAGGTTGAGCATTGCTCACAGTGAGGGTAGGTGGAACCCGCAGGAAACTTAGCCGCACAAGAGGTACAGGCACCCTTGGCACCCTTGCTCCTTGTGGACGACATGCTGTTGTCTCCTAGGAGAGTGATCACTGAGGGTATATGGGAAGGGTATACAGCCCGACCGAACAGAAATATATAAATATATATATAGTATCTATTCCGGCACCCTAAGGGGACCAGCACCGGGTGACCGGTGTGGCTTACCGACCGCTAAAAAGCGGAGTGTGTGTCCTCCAGATTCCCTGCCTTAGGTCTCCCAGCGTTGCAGAGCTCTTCCCAGGAAATCCTCCACAGGCAGAATGCCAAAGAAATGGCTGCCGGAGCTCTCAGGGGAGGAGTGGAGCCGTGGGCGGCGTTAGAAAAAGTGCGGGAATCTGGAGTCCCCACAGTGATCAGTGAGGGGGGAGGAAACATACAGGATGTTCCGGCCCTCACAGCCGACGTCAGGCCGGCCGTCCCGCCCTTACCCCTGATAGGCCCGGGGGCGGGAGTTTTGCTACTAGGCCGCAATTGAAGCCGGGGACTAAATTTAAGACCGCGGCCGACAAACAGGCGCGGTCGGCGCGGAAGTCCGCCGGCCGTCACAAATAAGCAGCTGCTGCAGCGTCCGGGATGAAGGCGCATCATGCAAATCCCCCATGGGGATACAGAGTACCTTAGTGATGCAGGGCCCGGTCCCTGAGGATAAATAAACTCCTGTCCGACAGATTCCCACAGGGGCTGCGGAGGGAGCACGGTCCCAGTGGATGGATGACCGCTCAGGATCCCACTTCTCCCAGAGCCGCTAAGGGATGGTGAAGGAGACGGCATGAGGCTCCGGCCTTTGTACCCGCAATGGGTACCTCAACCTTAACAGCACCGCCGACTTAGTGGGGTGAGAAGGGAACATGCCGGGGGCCCCGTGGGGGCCCACTTTTCTTCCAACCGATATAACTAATCTGAGAATTCATGAGTGGATGTGTGCCTCCTTCCACACAAAGCATAAAACTGAGGAGCCCGTGATGCACGGGAGGGTGTATAGGCAGAGGGGAGGGGTTACACTTTTTAAAGTGTAATACTTTGTGTGGCCTCCGGAGGCAGAAGCTATACACCCAATTGTCTGGGTCTCCCAATGGAGCGACAAAGAAAAGGGGAGCAAAAAACAAAAACGGAAAAATCGTCCAGGGGTTAGGGGGTTAAAGGTGGGAGTCCGTGAGCACATCAGGGACATTGAGAAAACAAAGACTCTGCATGAGACGGAACACCTAAAAACCCTACCAAAACATTTCCAATTGTACCATAAATCTGACTCAAGCAAATTAAAGGAGTTGTCCAACATTAGCTTACCAAAAAATGTTGAGTTTATCTGTGCTGTATTGTCATATAAAACACCCCTATATTGTTATTTTTTGTTTTCTAACTTTTGTTCCACTTGAATTATCCCTTTATTCTCTGCAGTTCTTTGTTTACATTTTGCTCTAGCAAACTGACCACTTCCTGTGCAAAACCTCAGTTAGAGCTGGCACTGCCCGGCCTCAGGGTCCAGCCCCGTCCCCTGCCCGCCCCTTGCACACACATTCCCTGTCAGTATTCTACCCCAGCAACTGATCTGTTATCACTCTAGCAATGAAAATAACAGCCCCACATCGGGCTCTGTGCCAAACACACACACACATACACACACACACACACATACACATCGGGCTCTGCGCCACACACATCAGGCTCTGCAACCCTCCCCCACACACACATACACACACGGCGCTCTGTACCGACCTCCCCCTCACCATCGTTCTGTACCGACCCCTACCCCCATAGGGAACACATGTAGGCTACATTCACATGACCGTTCCGTTTTTGCAGTCGGCAAAAAATGGCCAATTTTTTCACGGATACATCTGTGTGTCATCCGTGTGCCTTCCGTTTTTTTTGCGGACCGCAAAAAACGGAAGCAGCAAGAAAGATAAATAGATGAGTAGATATAGAGATGAATAGATAGATATAGAGACAGAGAGATAGAGGGATGAATGAATGAACAGAGGGATAGACAGATAGATAAATAGATAGATAGATAGATGAGAAAGACATATAATGTCCTACCCCCCTGCATATTCTAAGCTGGCACCCTTTAGTGACTTTCATGTGGCACGAAAGTGTGCTTAGCCTTGTATTTATCAAAAAAATAAATAAAAAATAATTTAAAAAAACCAAACGACAATGGGTCCCCCATACTTTTGTAGCCAGCTAGGGTAAAGCAGATGGCTGCAACCTGCAAACCACAGCTGGCAGCTTCAGCTTGGCTGGTAATCTAAAACAGAGGGCACCCCACGCTGTTATTTTAAATTAAATAAATAATTTAAAACAAAAAACATGGGGTCCCCCCAAATTGGATCACCAGCCAAGGTAAAGCAGACAGCTGTGGTCTGGTATTCTCAGACTAGGGAGGCCCACTGTTATTGGACACTCCCCAGCCTAAAAATAGCAGGCCACAGCCGCCCCAGAAGTGGCACATCCATTAGATGTGCCAATCCTGGTGCTTCACCCCAACTCATCCCGTGCCCTGGTGCGGTGGCAAACGGGGTAATATATGGGGTTGATGCCAGATGTGTAATGTCACCTGGCATCAAGCCCTGGGGTTAGTGATGTCACGCGTCTATCAGATATCCGACATGACAAACCCAGTCAGTAATAAAAAAAAAATAGACAACAAAAAAAAAAGTGTTATTTGAAAAAACACTCCTCAAAACATTCCCTCATTCACCAATTTATTCAAAAGAAAAACAAATCCTGGTCCAGCATAATCCAATAAGGGGGTCTCATGACAATCCATACCATAGTCAATGTCCCAGTCAATGAAGAACAGAATGTTCCTCATTGGCTGGGAGAGTAATGCAGTGACCTGAGCTAACATCAATAGCCCAGGTCACTGCAGGGGATGCCGAGCGCTGCTGTCAGGAGGTTAGATGAAATCATTACCTGCGGTGACGATCTTCGCTTCACTCCTGTCAGCGCTGTCCCTGACTTCTATGCCCGCCGCGTTCTCAGCAGTATCGCCCGAGATGTCACCGCTAGTGACGTGAGAACGCAGCGGCATAGAAGGCACTGACAGCGCTGACAGGAGTGAAGCGAAGATTGTCACAGCAGGCAATGATGTCATCTAACATCCTGATGGCAGTGCTCGTTATCCCCGCGGGGGCCTGGTGCTGGCGGTGACACCGTGGGCGGGGAGAGTACGGGGTGCGGAGGAATGTGTGGGAGGGTGCAGGGAAGAGGGGCGGGGAATTCACGCAGGGCGGCAACATGCTGTTCCAGATTTGCATGTTAACATGGTCCTGCCCATGTTGACATGAAATGACCGGAAGCAGCAAAATCGCGGCAGGAGCGGTCACATGACCGCTCTGAGCCGGGGGAGAAAGGCTGACAGCAGGGCAGGTAAGTGATCACTAGCTACTTACCTGCCCCAATGTAGCCCAAAAGGGTAATAATGAAGAAAAGTCAAAATAAGCCGGATAACCCCTTTAATTATAAAGGCCATAGATCAGAGGTTAGAGGTGGTAACCTATTTAAGGCCCTTGCGCAACTTGAGTCATTGGATTTATAGATTGGACACAAGGACTCCTATTGGGCTCAATGAGAGCTTTGACTGCTTTCTTTAATTGGGTATTTTTATGTGGTGTGAGAATGGGACTGTTTGTGTTAAATTATTTTTAATTGTTTCTTTTTCTTTTTATCCATAATTTAGAGATCTGTATATGCTAAAACCATACCTGAGGTGGTCTGCAAATTTTGAGGTACTTCACGCGACCCGCTCAGTGACTTAGATGTTGACTTTGATTGGGTCTTTTCCCTGAATGAAGTGCCTATGAGAAAATAAGAAAAACGATTATTATCTAAGAAAAGTGGAGAAAAACATTGTACAATTTAATTATAGTTAGGATACAACTAATATTTAATACATTTACTCAATAATTTAGTTTTTTGCATTTCTTGATTTTGCTTGCCTTATGGCATGTCATTTTTAATTTTTCATATAATATTTCTGTTTACACAACACTGCACTTTTTTTGTTTGTCTATTGATTAGTGATGGACAGACCCGGACTGTAAAATTTAGAATCCGAGAGGTTATAAAAATACCCGAGTACCGGACCCGGGCCTGGAGTTCTCAGAGAACTCCGGATAATGATCCGGAACCTTTGGAAATAAAAAATGGAAAAATAAAGAAAAGAGGAATAAAGCAGGCGCGTTATAATAATAGCAGCCCACAGCCACTCAGGATTGTCACATCCATTAGATGTGACAATCCTGGCACTTTACCCGATTCTTCCTGATTCCCCTGGTGCGGTGGCAATCAGGCTAATAAGGGGTTAATAACAGCTCACATCTGCCACTAAGCCCTAGATTAGCAATGGCAGGGTCTATGAAAACCCTTCCCCCATTACTAATCTGGAAGTGAAGATAAATAAACACAAACACAAAATAAGATAAAAACAACACCCTCTTTCACTCCTTTATTAACCCCAAAAACACTCAGGTCTTATGTAATCCACACGAAGGCCCATGACTATTCCAATTGCCTTTCTACACCGCCATCGGAGGCCCCGTAACGCGATTATGGGAAGCCGATGGTTGCCATGGTAGCACAGGGTTATGTGATGACTCCTGTCGCTATCATGACTCACATCCTGTTACAGCCGGCTGGCTTTAACAAGACAGCAGCATTTCAGCTGATCAGAGCTCTGCCGCTCTGATCAGCAGAATTGAACAAGCAAGCAGACGGCTAATCCTTACCCCTAGAGAGACTATTGAAATAAAAAAAAGTAAAAAAAAAGTTTTATAGAATTAAAAAAACAACTAAAAGTTTAAATCATTCTCCATTCGCCCCACTAAAAATCAAAGGGTTAAAAAAATAAAAATTATACACTCATTTGGTATTGCAGAGTTAAGAAATGCCCAGTCTATCAAAATATAAAATGAATCAATTAGATCGGTAGATGGCGTAGCCGTAAAAAAAAATCCAACTGGCAAAGTTACGTTTTTTGGTCTTCGCAAATTTTCAGCAAAATGCAATACCAAGGAGTCAAAACGTAGCATCTGCGCAAAAATGGTACAGCTAAAAATGCAAACAAATAAGCCATCAGTGAGCCCCATATCCCGAAAAATGAGAACACTACAAGTTGCAGAAAATGCTGCAGAAAGTGCTCCAATTTTTTGGACAAACCTTTTTTTAACCCCTTAGATAAAAGTAAACCTAAACATGTTTGGTATCAACAAACTCATACCAACCTGAAGTATCACACCCACCCATTAGTTTTACCATACAGTGAACACGGTGAATAAAGTACCCCATAAACCATTGTCCAATCACACTTTTTTGTAATTTTTCCGCACATGGAAATTTTGTGCTGTTTTCCAGTACCATATATATATTCTTTGTTTACATTTTGCTCTAGCAAACTGACCACTTCCTGTGCAAAACCTCAGTTAGAGCTGGCACTGCCCGGCCTCAGTGTCCAGCCCCGTCCCCTGCCCGCCCCCTGCACACACATTCCCTGTCAGTATTCTACCCCAGCACCTGATCTGTTATCTCTCTAGCAATGAAAATAACAGCCCCACATCGGGCTCTGTGCCACACACACACACACACACACACACACACATACACATCGGGCTCTGCGCCACACACATCAGGCTCTGCAACCCTCCCCCACACACACACACACACACACACACACACGGCGCTCTGTACCGACCTCCCCCTCACCATCGTTCTGTACCGACCCCTACCCCCATAGGGAACACATGTAGGCTACATTCACATGACCGTTCCGTTTTTGCGGTCCGCAAAAAATGGCCAATTTTTTCACAGATACATTTGTGTGTCATCCGTGTGCCTTACGTTTTTTTTGCGGACCGCAAAAAACAGAAGCAGCAAGAAAGATAAATAGATGAGTAGATATAGAGATGAATAGATAGATAGATATAGAGACAGAGAGATAGAGGGATGAATGAATGAACAGAGGGATAGACAGAGAGATAGATAGATAGATGAGAAAGACATATAATGTCCTACCCCCCTGCATATTCTAAGCTGGCACCCTTTAGTGACTTTCTTGTGGCACTAAAGTGTGTTTAGCCTTGTATTTATCCAAAAAATAAATAAAAAATAATTTAAAAAAAACCAAACGACAATGGGTCCCCCATACTTTTGTAGCCAGCTAGGGTAAAGCAGATGGCTGCAGCCTGCAATCCACAGCTGGCAGCTTCAGCTTGGCTGGTAATCTAAAACAGAGGGCACCCCACGCTGTTATTTTAAATTAAATAAATAATTTAAAACAAAAAACATGGGGTCCCCCCAAATTGGATCACCAGCCAAGGTAAAGCAGACAGCTGTGGTCTGGTATTCTCAGACTAGGGAGGCCCACTGTTATTGGACACTCCCCAGCCTAAAATTAGCAGGCCACAGCCGCCCCAGAAGTGGCACATCCATTAGATGTGCCAATCCTGGTGCTTCGCCCCAACTCATCCCGTGCCCTGGTGCAGTGGCAAACGGGGTAATATATGGGGTTGATGCCAAATGTGTAATGTCACCTGGCATCAAGCCCTAGGGTTAGTGATGTCACGCGTCTATCAGATATCCGACATGACAAACCCAGTCAGTAATAAAAAAAAAAATAGACAACAAAAAAAAAAGTTTTATTTGAAAAAACACTCCTCAAAACAATCCCTCATTCACCAATCTATTCAAAACAAAAACAAATCCTGGTCCAGCATAATCCAATAAGGGGGTCCCATGACAATCCATACCATAGTCAATGTCCCAGTCAATGAAGAACAGAATGTTCCTCATTGGCTGGGAGAGTAATGCAGTGACCTGAGCTAACATCAATAGCCCAGGTCACTGCAGGGGATGCCGAGCGCTGCTGTCAGGAGGTTAGATGAAATCATTACCTGCGGTGACGATCTTCGCTTCACTCTTGTCAGCGCTGTCCCTGACTTCTATGCCCGCCGCGTTCTCAGCAGTATCGCCCGAGACGTCACCGCTAGTGACGGGAGAACGCAGCGGCATAGAAGGCAGTGACAGCGCTGACAGGAGTGAAGCGAAGATTGTGACAGCAGGCAATGATGTCATCTAACATCCTGATGGCAGCGCTCGTTATCCCCGCGGCTGCCTGCACTGCAATGTGAGAGGCTGCTGAGCCTGCAATGAAGGCAGCCGCGGGGCTGGAGCGGGACACAGACTGCACGGGCACTCCTGCTATCCTGAGCAGGGGGCCTGGTGCTGGCGGTGACACCGTGGGCGGGGAGAGTACGGGGTGCGGAGGAATGTGTGGGAGGGTGCAGGGAAGAGGGGCGGGGACTCCACGCACTGTACCCGCCCAGCAGGGCGGAAATATGCTGTTCCAGATTTGCATGTCAACATGGTCCTGCCCATGTTGACATGAAATGACCGGAAGCAGCAAAATCGCGGCAGGAGCGGTCACATGACCGCTCTGAGCCGGGGGAGAAAGGCTGACAGCAGGGCAGGTAAGTGGTCACTAGCTACTTACCTGCCCCAATGTAGCCCAATAGGGTAATAATGAAGAAAAGTCAAAATAAGCCGGATAACCCCTTTAATTATAAAGGCCATAGATCAGAGGTTAGAGG
The DNA here is from genome assembly GCF_048569485.1 of Anomaloglossus baeobatrachus. Taxonomy (NCBI): domain Eukaryota; kingdom Metazoa; phylum Chordata; class Amphibia; order Anura; family Aromobatidae; genus Anomaloglossus; species Anomaloglossus baeobatrachus. Next base: position 192,950 of record NW_027442040.1, on the reverse strand, counting down.
TGGTAACCTATTTAAGGCCCTTGCGCAACTTGAGTCATTGGATTTATAGATTGGACACAAGGACTACTATTGGGCTCAATGAGAGCTTTGACAGCTTTCTTTAATTGGGTATTTTTATGTGGTGTGAGAATGGGACTGTTTGTGTTAAATTATTTTTAATTGTTTCTTTTTCTTTTTATCCATAATTTAGAGATCTGTATATGCTAAAACCATACCTGTGGTGGTCTGCAAATTTTGAGGTACTTCACGCGACCCGCTCAGTGACTTAGATGTTGACTTTGATTGGGTATTTTCCCTGAATGAAGTGCCTATGAGAAAATAAGAAAAAAGATTACTATCTAAGAAAAGTAGACAAAAACATTGTACAACAATTTAATTATAGTTAGGATACAACTAATATTTAATACATTTACTCGATAATTTAGGTTTTTGCATTTCTTGATTTTGCTTGCCTTATGGCATGTGATTTTTAATTTTGCATATAATATTTCTGTTTACACAACAACATGAACACTATGCACTTTTTTTGTTTGTCTATTGAGTAGTGATGGACAGACCCGGACTGTAAAATTTAGAATCCGAGAGGTTTTAAAAATACCCGAGTACCGGACCCGGGCCTGGAGTTCTCAGGGAACTCCGGATAATGATCCGGAACCTTTAGAAATAAAAAATAAAAAAAGGAAAAATAAAGAAAATAAGAATAAAGCAGGCGCGTTATAACAATAGCAGCCCACAGCCACTCAGGATTGTCACATCCATTAGATGTGACAATCCTGGCACTTTACCCGATTCTTCCCGATTCCCCTGGTGCGGTGGCAATCAGGCTAATAAGGGGTTAATAACAGCTCACAGCTGCCACTAAGCCCTAGATTAGCAATGGCAGGGTCTATGAAAACCCTACCCCCATTACTAATCTGTAAGTGAAAATAAATAAACACAAAATAAGATAAAAACAACACCCTCTTTCACTCCTTTAATAAGCCCAAAAACACCCAGGTCTGATGTAATCCACACGAGGTCCCATATCGATTCCAGCTCTGCTACATCTGAAGTGACAGCGCGTGGGCATAGAATATGACCACCCGCTGTGATCTTAAGGCAGAGAATGAGTCACAGCGATGTGTGGTGACGTAACTTAGGTTATTTGCGGTCACAGCTGGAGCTGCCCATTGTCATCCACCTATGATCGCAGGTAACCTGACCTCAGGTGACCTCATTGAACTGAGTGACCACTACTATCCATAAATGTGGCGTAATACTTTGGCAAAATTACTCTCAGAAATAAAATGTGAGTCAGAAATACATTCAGGCATCTTCCGCATGCTGTTGCCATTCAGTTTCAACAATTTTCCATCCATTGCAATATTTTTACAGCCCTCGCAGGCCTATTTCTAAGGTCCTCTGGAAAATTATTCGAGTTTCCCATTGACTTGGATTGGGTTCGTTATTCGGTATGAATACACAAATGTACAAATTATTGGATTTGAACAATCTGAATCCGAATATTTTAGCATTCGCCCATATCTAGTCATCACTAATGATAATTTTAATAATTTTAAGGATGTCTAAGGATGTCTAAAACTGATCAACTGGGAAAAGGTTGTTGCATTACTCGTAAATCAAATGCCATGTCCTTCAAATTGTCCAATTATTAATACCAGGTTTTGGTTAAAATGAGGCTACCATTTCAAGGTTCATTTTCCATCAAGGAGAAACTACGCTGAAAATCTATCTTTCTCTATCGCTTCATTGGAGGACACAGGAAACCATGGGTGTATGCTGCTGGGACTAGGAGGTGACACTATGCAAATAAGAAAGTTGGCTCCTCCCACATAGTATACACCCACTGACTGGAGCTGAGGAGATCAGTTTTTGCTTAGTGTCCGAGGAGGTTGGACACGCAGGGGCTGCTCTCAGCCCCTCAGGTTTGTATTGTTGTGTTTTATTAATGTTTTCCCTTTGTTTTTCAGACACAGCTCGTCGGGCGACAGGGTGTAATCGCTCACCCTGCTCTCCCACATAGAGACCGGTTGCACAGAAGTGGGGTCCGTCCGCCACTTCCGTTGTCCTCCGTGTCTGTCTGGCAGGACCCTACCCCCCTAACACTTTCAAGACGGTTTGGGGGGCATCCGCACAGAGGAACAGGTGGATGGTCCTTGCCCCCCTCCCCAAACTCTCTCGCTTCCGAGCCTGATTGTGGGGTAGGAGGACGAAGACCGTACCCAGGATGGAGAGGTACCCTTCCGGTCTCCCCTCGACTATGCCCGGGACGACCGTTGAGATGTCTTCGCTCGCCTTCCAGGATGGGTCCAGGATCACCTCAAGACAAGCCGGGACCTCCGATAAGTACTCACTCCCCCCTCCTCTTCCCCGTCCCGGGTTATGGGGAGGGATCCCGGGTATAGAAACCCCACAGCCCCTTCTCCACTTGGGTCAGGGGGTCCTACATCTCCCTTAGAGCCCCCTCCACAGGCCCCTCTGTAGTTGGCTTCGGCGACCTACCTTAGAATTTAGCCCCCGGCTCCATTGCGGCCCGGCGTCCCCTCCGGTGGCCCACTTTCAAATTTATCCCCCGGCTCCATTGCGGCCCGGCGTCCCCTCCGGTGGCCCACTTTTAAAATTTAGGCCCCGGCTCCATTGCGGCCCCCTCAGTGTCCGCGCGCCTCTCCAGGCCACGCCCCCAGCCGGAATTCTGTCCGCGCGCGTGGGCTTTTCAAATCTTCCGCCTCTTTTTTCTCGCGCGGTCCCAGTCCTCTCCCGGTGTCTGTCGTCATTTCCGGGCGCCAATCCCCGGCACGCGTCATTCCTGTGCCTCCACTGGACCAGGCCCCTCCCTCCGGGTAAGCGACGCTGCTGCCGCCGCGAGGCCCGATACTCCCCGCCCGGGTAGGTCGACTCTGCAGCCGCCTCAGGACCCGAGCCTCCGACCGGGTAAGCGCCGCTATCGCCGCCGCCGCGCCTGTGCCTACACCCGGGTAAGCGCTGCCAGCGCCGCCACCAGGCCCGATCCACCGACCGGGTCAGCGCTCCTAGCGCCGCTGCGTCCCCCCCTTCCCAGAACCGCCGCAAGTTTGCGACATAGCGCCCACCCGCAGGCAGTGTTGGCCCCAGCGCACCCTCACTGGCAGGGTTTAGTCCACTGCTCCCCAGACTTCAGTGTCAGTCAGCGCCCCGGGCATCAGGCTGTCATCTCTCTCAGGGCTCATTCCCAGGGTACTGTTGTCTCTGAACATGCAGGCCCATTCACTGTGGTGCTATTTGTGAAGAAACAAGTCCATTCAATATGGTACTGGTTGTGAGGAAGCAGGCCCATTCCCTATGGTACTGTTTGGGAAGTGGCAGGCCCACTCACTGTGGTACTGTTTGTGAGGATGCAGGCCCATTCACTATGGTACTAGTTGTGAAGGGGCAGGCCCATTCACTATGGTACTGCTTTGGGAAGAAGCCGAATGTCGCACAATTTTTTTGTCTCCTGTTTTTGTGATGTACATTCACAGACATTCTCCTCACATCTTGCCTAGCACAGATGTGCTCCTGAATTCTGGGCGTTCACTGTCAGTTTGCCATTCTGTCTCCCAGGTATTATACGCCTGTAACACTAATCACTGATCCTATGTGTCCAGCTGTATTATACGCCTGTGGCTCTAATCACGGACGTCTCTACAGCACTCTAAATCTTCCCAGAGTATCGCTCTTGCGCCCGATTATCCGTCACGTTACGGATAGATTATGGCGCTCTACCCAGCAGTCAGAAACCCATATTTCGCTACACACGCTGCTTGCCCAGCGGTCCATGACATGGCCCTTTCCGTGAACGCTCCAGTGTCTCCGTGAACCTGTCAGCCTTCCAGTGTGTTCCAGGTTTACGCCCTGTGTTTCCATGTGCCTATCCTCTAGCCTACGTGTCAGTGTCTCTACGTGCTACCTGTCTGTTACAGTCCGTAGGTGCCTTTCTCTCTACACCAGTCTTCACCAGTGTGCAAGTGCCACCAGTGTGCCAGTGTTCTTTAGGTACTAGTCCTCTTCGGTGTGCTAGTGTTTCCTCGTACTTGTCCACTATCCAGTGGGCCAGCGTTTCTATATGCACTGACCTACTCCCGTGTGCCAGCGTTTCCCTGTACCTGTCCACTATCCAGAGTGCCAATGTCTGCGTCATGCCTGTGTGCTCCAATACCCAGGTGCTTTGGGGACCCTGCCCGCTATTCCGTGGGCCAGTGTTTCTACGTGCATTTGTTTACTCTGGTGTACCAGTGTTTTCCACGAGCCCTTACACTACTCAGTGTAATTAGGTTTTTATGCGCACCTGTCTACACCACCGTAATAGTGTTGTGTGAACCCTCCCACTGTTTAGGGGGTCAGGTTTCTTCTTGCACCTGTGAGTTTTAGTGTGCTATAACCTTTTCTGTCAACCTGTCCACCATCCAGATTGACAGTTCCATAGACCTGTCCACTTGCTCGTGTGCCAGTGTCTCTATATGTCGGTCCATCTTCCAGGGTGCCAGTATACACTATCCAGTGTTTCTCTATGCACCTACCCACCATCCGGTGCGCTAGTCTTGCCAGAATGTACCCTCTATCCTGTGTGCCAGTGTTTCTGTAGGCACCTGTCTACTACAGCGGGAGAGTGATTTGATGAGCCTGCCCACTTGCCTATGGGCCAGCACTTATCAGCACCAGAAGCCGGATACAGCAACAGGCTTGAGTGCCTTGTTCAACTTTTCCGCTCATCTTCGACTGAGGCGAGTGCTCCATCCAACACTACCCCATGAGGCGGCACGCCAGCAGCTGTCACGTTCAGTTCCAGTATTCAAGATCAATGATCCTGCCCGCTATCCAATAGGCTAGCGTTTCTCCGGACCAGAAGCTGGATACTGTAACAAGTATGTGTTGCTCTGCTCACGACCCAGTGACTCGAACAGTCTTCCTCACCTAGTGGGTCATGTATCTCCTTCATCTTCGACTGAGGCGAGGACTATGGTCTCCATGGACCCCTAACGTGGTACGGCAGCAACGGTCATTAGGTTGCTTCCCAGTGACCCAGGGGTTTTTTCCTACTTCAGACCACCCATTCAGGAAAACAGAAGGTAAGCCAGAATCCTCTGGCCAGTTCATTGTCTTCTCTTTCTGCAGCAGTTATTTACTCACTCTTCAGCGATCTGCATCCATCTCCTACCTCACACCATGCGTGTAACGTGATCTCGAGGTAAGGTTACACGCGACCTTCTGACTGGAGGGTCGTGTGATTCACTCCCTGCAGCAACCACAGACCTCATGACGCAGCACGGCAGCAGCAGTTCTCATCCGGTCGCTTCCCAGTGGCCCGGGACCTTCTCCTACCTTGCCCCATTCATCTAAGGTAGCCACAAGGTAGGGCTTTTCTCTCTTGACCGTACGTTGGCTGCATCGCTTCTTGAAGCAGCAGTCATTTTGGTTTTCAAATGAGGTAAGCAAGGGGCAGCTCTGTCTGCTAACCAATATGTTGTCCATTTTACTTCCTGCCACCTTCCTCGGGTGGTTCATAGTTCTTCTGGTATCTGCCTATTCTTTGGCCTAGACCAGCCTTGGCCGCGCCCTCCACTAGGGTTCCGGCCAGGTACTGTATAGGTTTAAAACCATAGGTCGTTACTTACATTCTCTTTCTTTCAGATAGAGATCAGATTTCCTCAGTCCCTTCACAGTCAACAGATGAAGTTAAGAACCAGACACAGAATCGTCTAACCAGTATTGATTCCACGGAGGACCAGCTTCACCAAGGGACTTCTAGTATCCTGACGGCCCAGTCATTGGGCCCACTCTTCCGGACAAGCTGTAAGGTTTCATATAATTGTATTCTGTCTACTTTCCGCAGCAGAATTCTTCAGGGAACCCAGAATGCTCAGGCCACTGGGTGTCTCCACCCGAACACTCAACACTACAGCGAGTGGTCCCCGTCTAATCTGCCAATCTCCACTAACACCTAGACATGACCTGCTTCAGTTTCAGGCCAAGAGGGATCTTCATTTCCCCTGTCCCGGGTCTACCTCCTTTTCCCCCTCTCGTAGCCATTCTGGATGGCCCTTGGAGATATGCTAGATCTCTCCGAAGTCCCCGCCATACCAAACTCCGCGACCACTCGCCACCGCTTGGTCTCATTTCTGCACTTTTCAATCAGAGTTCCTGCCAGACCATTTAAACTCCCATATTCTGTCATTTCTTTCCCTTCGTCGTCACCTCGGGTTGTGACGTGGTGACGCGTTTTATAATAATAATAGTAATAATAATAACACTTTACTCATTCTTCCGTCACTCCTCCGTTTTTTCCTTGCCACCTTCCAAGGATAGGCGTCACTACTCTGGTCGACGAGCGCTTAGGCCGGTCACATAGTCCAACCCTTCCTTGAGTCCCCTCGAAAGGGTTTTTCCTTCTCCCATTACAGGTCATACTTCCCAGGTCTTGGGCTCCTTTTTTTTCATTCGCAAGAGCCCTCTCCTATAGGGGGTTCTCTTTCCAGTAATTCACTTCAAGGGGCATCTAGTACCCGAGTCCAGAGTTCGAGTTTTCCCAGCCACGCCATTGTAGATGCCCGGACTCCCTTCTCCTGTCTGTCAGGTCATAGAGGTAATTGGTTATTGGATTTCCTTGGCTCCTTAACCTTCTCCTTTTTCTCCGGACTTCACAGGTTCTCTAGACCGCTTCTATACACAGGGGATTTATCTCCCGTATCATCTTCCCGCCTGCAGGCTGTTTCGTCCACTAGGGTCAGATCACTTCCCTCAGGTGCTGTGTAACCAACAGGTCAAGTTCCCCTATGGCGGAATCCCCTCACAGTATCTCGTCTCCCCTGCACTTTTTTAGGCAGTCGGTTTTCCTTTTAGTTGTCCGGTGGCAGTAAAGGCCCAAGGCTCCGTTCGCCTCCACTTACCTGGCACCTTCCTCTACCAGGTACCCTAGTTCTTCGCTCATTCTTACTCTCTCAGGCGTAGTACCATGGCCTGTCGGGTTTTTGCTCCTAGCCGACCTATTGCTGTCAGTCGCCTTAGATCCTTAGCTTTCTTAGGTACAGATTTCAAAGGATGCAGTTTCTCCCTGATCATCCTATTCCCCAGCACACGCATTTTACACTAGTTCTTAGTACTCCCTAGTACTCTAACTCTTCTCCTATACTTCGGCCCCTGGCCGGGTAGGGGTTCTTTATGGGGTCTACGACCAGTTTTCGGTCACAGAATCTTGTCTCTGCTAACCCTGTTTTCGGGTCGCTTTCTTCCCACCCTTGGGGACTGCTTTAGGACGTCCCATTGTTTCCTGTGTCCCCCAATGAAGCGATAGAGAAAAGTAGATTTTGGGTACTCACCGTAAAATCTCTTTCTCGGAGCCTTCATTGGGGGACACAGCACCCGCCCTTTTCTAAGACTTCAATGGATCCGGAATGTTCTAGATTTCAAGCTTCTCCTCGTACTGCTTTTACACAAACTGATCTCCTCAGCTCCAGTCACTGGGTGTATACTACGTGGGAGGAGCCAACTTTCTTATTTGCATAGTGTCACCTGCTAGTCCCAGCAGCATACACCCATGGTTTCCTGTGTCCCCAAATGAAGGCTCCGAGAAAGAGATTTTACGGTGAGTACCCAAAATCAACTTTTTGAACCATGTGCATTGAATATTTTTTTGGTATGGTATCAGAGGACTCAGAAGGAAAAATGTATGTAACAAAATTAAAACATTGTCGTCCATTTGGCTTATCCCTAATCTATTAATTTTACACTAGGTGGTAAAATAGATGACATCTTTATTATCTGGAGGGGTACCGATCCTGAACTGCAGAGCTTCATGACTTGGTTGAACGATAACCCATATAACATCAAACTAACCTATAAGGCAGATCGGGAGGCAATTGATTTTCGGGACTATAATATAAAAATGGGGTACCAGACAGAAAAGGGTACTCCACGGGTACAATTATTATCAACAAGTAAGAGGGAAGAATCTTTTTCCTCACAGATACATTTCATCTCCAAGTTAACAGTCAGAGGGGGCGATCGGCAGATCTTGAACAAACACTGGTCGTTACTGAAGACCGACCAGAGTTTGAACGACGTTTTACTCATCGCCCACTCTTACCTGTTAGAAGGGGGAAAAGCCTAAAGGATATGCTGGTGAAGAACCATTACGTACCTAGGGTGGTATCTCGCTTTGAGAAAGGGAGTCCCAAATTTGGTTGTTTTCCTTTTGTCTGCCCAGAGATGTTGTCAGCTTGGGTTGGACCTAAAGAGTATAAAATAAAAAGTTACAAATCATGCAGTAAAAGTCACGTTATCTATTATGCAGTATGTGACTGTAGCCTAATTTATATTGGGTTAACATCAAGGGAATAACGCGTCCGCACGACGGAACATGTTAGGGACATAAATGCGGTGTGTGATGTTGTGGATCTTGATTCCCTAAGGATGATCCAGAGACATTTCAAGCTGCACTATGACTGTGGTCCCACAGGATTGAAAATTTGTGGTATCGAAAGGTCCATTTAGAATCTAGGGGTATATATATATATATATATATATATATATATATATATATACACACATATTACTATATGAATTTTGTCTCTGCATGATATAGGGACATTAGAAAATCTTTTAAGGACTATACATGGTCATATTCTTTAGGCTAAGGCTGATTCTCCTTATGTTTGGATGATTTTCTTACCTCCCTGGTCGTGCCCTTTCACTTGCCAGTAGTAGATATGGTCTCGTTGGGTACGCATGTGCGGGGCTGCCTCAGCATGAGTCCCCGCCAAGGGAGCTTCCTCAGAAGGATGCATGGGTTAACTGACGTTAGTGGAAGTATTCTTCCGATCCACGCTTCCCCTGGAATGACTGGATGAGGCGGACTCTATGTGCGGCGTCCCACCCCCTGCACGCGCCCAAACAGCGACGATCTCGCCCAAGACACCACATAATAAAACATGCACATTACACTTTCCTCAAGCGAGGAAGCCAGGTGAGAAACGCTTGTCAGGGCTACTCAAAACATACAGTTATAAGTGCACTTTATAGGTGAGTCCGGATCACGATGATTCATGGCTGTTAGCTCTATCGGTAATAGTAATGGTAGCCTTTGAGGCTTAGGCTGCGTTACATGGGTGATATTAGATTTTTGTGTTATTATAGCGTCACCAGGTGGCCATCTGTATTAGTACATGCAGTGGTACCTGCAATGTATTTCAATGACCCCGATCCTGCTGTACCGGAAGTCGCCGGATCCTGATAGACAGAATCCTGTTTTTTGAACTGAGCATGCCCAGAAAGCAGCTTGGCATGGTCAATACAGAAATCTCCCTCTCTCTCAGACAGAAGACCAGGATCGTGAAGGGGTGAGAGGGAGTAATAAAGATGGAGTCCCTAAGTGTGTCTGTGTATTTATTTCTAATAAAGTGTCTGTGTATTTTTTTCTAATAAAGTATTTTTTCTGTGTGATGTCTTTTTTTTAACCCTTTATTGGAGATTCTTAATGGCCGGGTCAAACTTGGCCTGACATTAGCAATCTCAGGCTTTATACCAGCAGTTAAAACAAAGCTGGTATTAACCCCTTATTACCCAACATGCCACCCGGCACCACGGCCGCTGGGAGAGATGTTGGATACAACGCCAGAAGATAGCGCTTTTAAGAAAGCGCCATTTTCTGGGGTGACTGTTGACTGCAATTCGCAGCGGGGGGGGCCAAGAAAGCTTGGGCCACCCTGCACTGCGTATTCCCATCTCCAGCTGCCTAGTTGTACCTGGCTCGTCACAAAAATTGGGCAAAGCCCATGTGTTTTTTTTTGTTTTTTTTAATTATTTCATGAAATTCATGAAATAATTAAAAAAGGGCTTCCCTGTATTTTTGGTTCCCAACCAAGTACAAATAGGCAGCTGGGGGTTGGGGGCAGCGCGTACCTGCTTGCTGTACCCTGCTAGCATACAAAAACAGGGTGAAGCTGTCTTTTTTTTTAGTTTTTCGGCAAAAAACGTTAAAAAAAGGGCTTCCCTGGATTTTCCATTGCCAGTGAAGGTCATATAAGCAGTGGGGGTTAGCAGCCAGTAGCTGCTCGGGTTACCTTAGCAATAGAAAATGCAGCGGGAGTCCACACATTTTATTTTTTGACCCCCTAACCCTAGAGTTAGGGTTATGTGTTTGGGGTTTTTGTTTATTTTTTAATGAATTTAAAAAAAAAAATACTCATGGGCAACCGAGAACCCGAGCATTTTTAGTGCACACTCATCCCTACTTCTAACCATACAGCCAGCAGATCAAGTAATCTGATCAGCTGACTCCAGTGTTGGCCGATTACTTGTTCTGGGTCCCCCTGCATCCATCGCAGCGTGTGCTGCCTGTGAGGTCAGCTGAATTCGGCCGACACTGGAGTCAGCTGATCTGAACTCTGTTGAACTCCAGCCCGCACACTCTGCGATGGATGCAGGGGGACACAGAACAAGCAATCGGCCAACACTGGAGTCAGCTGATCTGAACTCAGCTGAACTCATGACCACACAGCCCGAACATGGTCACACGTGATCGGCAGCAGGCAGTGATTGCTGTTAACCTGCATCCTTCACAGCGTGTGCGGGCTGTGAGATCAGGAGTTCAGCTTATTCCCGATCAGCTGACTCCAGTGCCAGACGATAAATTCTGTGTTCCCCTTGATCCATCACAAGTAGAAGAAGAAGCATACAATAAACTAACAATTGCGGTTGCATGCGTTGCACATTCAATCCACAGGATCCGGTCATATGCGGTTTGCATCCTGTCAAATGTGAAAGTAGCCTTACAGCTGGAGCAGGAAGAAGAAAGACAAGATGGCAGACTTACTTTGGGAGCTTACAGGAAGAAATCGCACAGACCAATTTTTGGGGCTCCACTCAAGGGGATCTGGGGCTGAGAAAAAAAGGAGACCGTCAGCTGATGATGAAATAGCTAGCAAAGTTATTGATCATTATCTCAAACCCATTGCCTCCTCTCTCTAGTCCGGCATTTCCTCTCTGCGGCGATCGCCATCCTCCTTCTTCTGAGGCCCATGTGCATGACGCGTCCTACATCATGCTCACTAGCTGGCATTGAGGTCCTGCGCAGGCGCACTTTGATCTGCCCTGCTCAAAGCAGATCCATGTATTGTAGTGCATATGCGTAAGAGATCTTTAACCCCTTAACGATCTGGTGGCTATCATGATAGCACAGGATCATGTGATGACTCCTGTAGCTCACATGACTCAGGTCCTGTAAGAAAAAGCCAAATACTGGCTGTTACAAGAGATGATAATTTCTCCCAGTCTAAATTGTGCTGCTCTGATTGGGATAAATAAATGAGTGATCAGACAGCTGATCCTAATAGCCCCCTAGGGGTACTAGTCAAATTTAAAAAAAAATTTAAGAAAGTTTTGAAAAAGTAAAAAAAAAAGTAAAAACACCTAAAAGTTCAAATCATCCCTTTTTTGCCCCACTGAAAAATAAAGGGTTAAAAAAAAATATATTCACACATTTGGTATCGCTGTCTTCAGTCCGAATATATATCATAATATAAAATCATTTGTTCTGTTTGGTAAATGGCGTAGCAGCAAAAAAATTCCAAATGCCAAAATTACGCTTTTTGGTTGCCACAAATTTTAAGCAAAATGCAATAACAGGCAATGAAAACATAGCATCTGCGCAAAAATGATACTGTTAAAAACGTCAGCTCGAGATACAAAAAAAAGCCATAACTGAGCCATAGATTTAAAAAAATGAGAACGCTATGGGTCTCAGAAAATGGCGCAAAAAAGAGAATTTTGTTTACTTACCGTAAATTCTTTTTCTTATAGTTCCGACATGGGAGACCCAGACCATGGGTGTATAGCTTCTGCCTCCGGAGGACACACAAAGTACTACACTAAAAAGGTAGCTCCTCCCTCCGAGCATATACACCCCCTGGATGACCAAATCTAGCCAGTTTAGTGCAAAAGCTGAAGGAGGACATCCACCCACAAGTAGAGATAGAGTAAAACCCGGAATAACCGGAACCTCTGTCTACAACAACAGCCGGTGAAAACACACGGAACAAGAACTGCCAACAGGCAACAGGGAGGGTGCTGGGTCTCCCATGTCGGAACTATAAGAAAAAGAATTTACGGTAAGTAAACAAAATTCTCTTTTTCTTCATCGTTCCTTATGGGAGACCCAGACCATGGGACGTCTCAAAGCAGTCCATGGGTGGGAAATAAACAGAAAACTGAGAAGTAGGCAAAACCTAACTTCACAAATGGGCGACAGCCGCCTGAAGGATGCGTCTGCCCAAGCTCGCATCTGCCGAAGCATGAGCATGCACTTGGTAGTGCTTCGAAAAGGTGTGCAGACTAGACCAAGTGGCAGCCTGACAGACCTGCTGAGCCGTAGCCTGGTGCCTGAAAGCCCAAGAGGCACCGACAGCTCTGGTCGAGTGCGCCTTAATCCCCGGCGGGGGAGGCACCTGAGTACATTGGTAGGTATCGGATATGGCCGACCTAATCCAACGAGCTAGGGTCGGTTTAGAAGCCGAGAGACCCTTGCGCTGACCTGTGGTCAGCACAAAAAGAGAGGTGCACCGCCTAAGAGCAGCGGTGCGTGACATATAGATCCGGAGCGGCCGCACCAAATCTAAAGTATGCAACACTTTCTCAAAGCGATGCACAGGGGCCGGACAAAGGGAAGGCAATGAAATGTCCTGGTTAAGGTGGAAAGGAGACACCACCTTAGGGAGAAAGTCCGGAGTCGGACGGAGAACCACCTTGTCTTGGTGAAAAACCAAAAAGGGTGACTCCGAAGAGAGAGCAGCCAAATCAGAGACTCTCCTGAGAGAAGTTATGGCCACCAGAAAGACCACTTTCTGGGAAAGTCGAAAGAAAGAAACCTCCCTAAGAGGCTCAAAGGGGGGTTTCTGTAAGGCCGTGAGGACCAGATTAAGGTCCCAGGGATCCAAAGGCCGCCGATAAGGAGGAATGATGTGAGATGCGCCCTGCATGAAGGTGCGCACCTGGGCCAGTCGGGCGATATGCCGCTGGAACAACACTGACAGAGCCGAGACCTGTCCCTTGAGGGAATTGAGGGATAGTCCTAGCTGCAGACCGGACTGTAGAAAGGACAGGATGGTCGGCAAGGAAAAAGGTCAAGGAGCATGTCCGGAAGAGCGACACCAGGACAGGAAAATTCTCCAAGTCCTGTGGTAAATCCTGGCCGAGGAAGACTTCCGAGCCTGAGTCATAGTGGAGATGACCTCGGAAGGAATGCCTGAAGCCGTCAGGATCCAGGACTCAAGAGCCACGCCGTCAATCTGAGAGCCGCAGAATTCTGGCGAAAAACGGACCTTGTGAGAGAAGGTCTGGGCGGTCCGGGAGATGCCACGGCACCTCTACGGACAGACGGAGCAGGTCTGGGTACCAAGCTCGCCTGGGCCAGTCTGGAGCAATGATTATGACCCGACGGCCCTCCATTCTGATCTTGCGCAGGACTCTGGGCAAGAGATGTAGAGGGGGAAACACGTAGGCCAGACGGAACTGGGACCAATCCTGAACCAGCGCATCCGCTGCCAAGGCCTGAGGATCGTGGGAGCGAGCCACGTAAACCGGGACCTTGTTGTTGTGCCGGGATGCCATGAGATCCACTTCCGGAGTGCCCCACTTGCGGCAGATTGACCGGAACACTGCCGGATGCAGGGCCCACTCGCCGCTGTCCACGGTTTGACGGCTGAGATAATCTGCCTCCCAGTTTTCTACGCCTGGGATGTGGACTGCGGATATGGTGGACTTGAAGTCCTCCGTCCACTGAAGGATACATTGAACCTCCAACATTGCTAGGCGGCTGCGAGTCCCGCCCTGGTGATTGATGTAGGCAACCGCTGTCGCGTTGTCTGACTGGACTCGAATGTGCTTGCCCGCCAACAGGTGGTGAAAAACTACGAGAGCTAGGAGCACAGCTCTGATTTCCAGCACATTGATCGAGAGGGCTGATTCGGACGGAGTCCAAGTGCCCTGTGCTCGGTGGTGGAGAAACACTGCTCCCCAGCCGGATAGACTGGCATCCGTGGTGAGAATCACCCAGGACGGGATCAGAAAGGAGCGTCCCTGGGATAGCGAGAGGGGCCGAAGCCACCACTGAAGAGAGCTCCTGGTCTGTGGCGACAGAGCCACTAGCCTGTGCAAGGAAGAGGTCCGCTTGTCCCAACAGCGGAGAATGTCCAGCTGCAGGGGACGCAGATGGAACTGGGCAAAGGGAACCGCTTCCATTGACGCCACCATCTGACCCAGCACCTGCATGAGGTGCCTGATGGAATGACGGCGGGGCCTCAACAGAGAGCGCACCGCCAGATGAAGGGACTGCTGTTTGATTAAGGGCAGCTTCACAAGTGCCGGCAGAGTCTCGAATTGCATCCCTAGGTACGTAAGTTTCTGGGTCGGGGTCAGAGTGGACTTGGGCAGATTGACAAGCCACCCGAATTGAACAAGCGTGGCGAGAGTGAGCGAGACACTCCGATGACAGTCTGCACTGGATGAAACCTTGACTAGAAGGTCGTCCAGGTAAGGAATTACTGCCAACCCCTGGAGGTGCAGAACCGCAACCACAGCTGCCATGACCTTGGTGAATACTCGAGGGGCCGTGGCTAACCCGAAGGGGAGAGCCACGAATTGGAAATGTTCCTCTCCGATTGCAAAACGTAGCCAACACTGGTGTGAAACTGCAATTGGCACATGCAAATAGGCATCTCTGATGTCAATGGATGCTAGAAAATCTCCTTGGGTCATTGAGGCAATGACTGATCGCAGAGATTCCATGCGAAAGTGCCGCACCTGAACATGCTTGTTGAGAAGCTTGAGATCCAGGATGGGCCGGAAGGAACCGTCCTTCTTGGGGACTAGGAAGAGATTTGAGTAGAAACCTCTGAACGGTTCCCGGGCGGGAACCGGTACAATTACTCCGTTGGCCTGCAAGGATGCCACGGCCTGAGAGAAGGCGGCGGCTTTGGAGCAGGGGGGAGTGGACAGAAAAAATCTGTTTGGCGGGCTGGAAGAGAATTCTATCCTGTAGCCGTGGGAGATGATATCCCGCACCCACTGATCAGAGACGTGTTGAAACCACACATCGCCAAAGTGGGAGAGCCTGCCACCGACCAAGGACGTTGCTGGCGCGGCCAGATAGTCAAGAGGAGGCTGCCTTAGTGGCAGCGGCTCCTCCGTTCTTCTGAGGACGCGGCTTCGTGCGCCAGCTGGGTTTTCGATCCTTGGCTGAGTTAGTGGACGAGGCTGAGGGCTTAGAGGATGACCAGTTAGAGGAACGAAAGGAACGAAACCTCGACTGGTTCCTGCCCTGGACAGGTTTCCTGGTTTTAGTTTGTGGCAAGGAAGTACTCTTTCCGCCAGTAACATCCTTAATAATTTCATCCAGTTGTTCACCGAACAGCTGGGACCCAGCAAAAGGGAGCCCAGCAAGGTACTTCTTGGAAGAAGCGTCTGCTTTCCACTCTCGAAGCTACAAGATCCTGCGGATCGCGAGGGAATTAGCGGAAGCCACCGCCGTGCGGTGAGAAGCCTCCAGAATGGCAGACATGGCATAGTATGAAAAAGCCGAATCCTGGGACGTTAAGGCAACCATTTCGGGCATAGAGTCCCTGGTGAGGGAATGCATCTCCGCCAGAGAAGCAGAGACGGCCTTAAGAGCCCACACTGCTGCAAAAGACGGGGAGAACGAGGCCCCTGCCACTTCATATACAGATTTGGCCAGAAGGTCAACCTGGCGGTCAGTGGAATCCTTAAGTGAGGTGCCATCCGCCACAGATACAACTGTCCGGGCTGAGATTCTAGACACCGGAGGATCTACCTTTGGTGAATGAGCCCACTCCTTGACCACCTCTGGTGGAAAGGGAAAACGGTCATCAGAACTACGCTTTGGAAAGCGTTTGTCAGGACAGGCCCTGGGTTTGGTCACAGTGGCCTGAAAACTGGAGTGGTTAAAAAACATACTCCTTGCTCTCTTAGGTGAGGTAAACTGGTGTTTTTCTACCAGAGAGGCTTGTTCCTCTGACACTGGTGGATTGAGGTTCAGTACGGAATTAATGGACGCAATCAAATCACTAACATGTGCATCACCTTCGGTTAGATCAATGGGGTACATAGAGGTAGCGTCCGAGCCCACAGTAAAGGCATCCTCCTCGCCCTGCGATTCAGCTCGTGAATCAGAGCCATGGGACGAGGAAGGAGAAGAGTCCCTGCGTCTCCGTTTAGGAGGACGGGGTCTGGGAACAGATGAAAAATCCTCTGTGAGCTCTGCAGAGCGAGTCGGAGCAGCAGAGGCGCCCTGAGAAGGGGGCTGATGCATGGTCAGCAGAGTCCGGGACAGCTGTCCCATGGAGTCGGCAAAGGACTGGGAGATAGCTTTAGAAAACGATGCTACCCAAGCCGGGGGTTCAGCCACCGGGGCTGGAGCAGCCGGAGGGACCCCTGGGGAGACTCCAGGCTGAGGCATCACCATGTTAGAGCAGGCATCACAATGTGGATATGTGCTCGGTTCAGCAGTATGAGCTTACATGCAGTGCATATAGAGTAAAGCCTTGCAGCCTTGCTCCTAGTGAGAGACATGCTGCTGAGGTGGAGGCTCTGCAGTAAAGAACACACTCCTTCAGAATGACCCCCAGAGAGTGTATAAGAAAGTCCACAACCAGAGGTTGTGGCTTACCAGACCGTTTTGTGTGCCCTCCGGATTCCACAGCTTGGACCCCCAGACAGATTGCAGAGCTGCAGCAGCCAGCGCCGATCAGTGTGTGAACGCTGATAAAATGGCGCCGGAGTGAGGAGGGGGGGCGGGGTTTAGTCCAAGAGCGGGAACCGGAGGGCCAAGGAGAAATACAGGGGAGGGAAACATCTCCTCAGAGAGGAGTGTCCTCCCCTGTGCTGAACGGCCGGTGGGCGGCGCCGCACTGTCCCCCTGCATGACTGACATGCAGGGGCAGTGAAACCGAAAGTAGGCCGCAGCCGAAGCCAGGGCCTACATTTTTCCATGCGGCCGACGAGCAGGCACCCTCGGCGCGGTTCTCAGGAAAAAAACCAGAGAACCGGCCGGAATCACAGCAAAGTTAAATAACACACTCTCCCCACAATAAATGTACAAGGGACCCCTCAATAACGTCTCAATACTTAGCTTATGAGACGCAGGGCCAGGTCCCTGAGGGATGAGCGCTCCGTCCTGCAGGGTCCTGAAAGGGCTGCGGATGGAGACCGGTCTCCTGCAAAGCAGTGAGAACCGTGATGGCTCCCACTTCAAGCCAGAGCCCGGGGGATGGTGAAGGAGCGCGGCATGTAAGGCTCCAGCCTTGTAAAATCAACCTTAACAGCACCGCCGACACAGTGGGGTGAGAAGGGACATGCCGGGAGTCCAGCTTGGACCCGCTTTTCTTCCAACTCTTTAAAATCAAAAATCAAAAATGAATGCATGTGTGGATGTGTGACCTCCTGAACACAAAGCATTGAACTGGCTAGATTTGGTCATCCAGGGGGTGTATATGCTCGGAGGGAGGAGCTACACTTTTTAGTGTAGTACTTTGTGTGTCCTCCGGAGGCAGAAGCTATACACCCATGGTCTGGGTCTCCCATAAGGAACAATGAAGAAACGTCCGTCACTTTTTTCGGACAAACTTCTGATTATTTTTTTAACCCCTTAGATAAAAGTAAACCTATTCATGTTTGGTGTCTACAAACTTGCAGTAACCTCAGGCATCACAGCAGCACATCAGGTTTACCATATAGTGAACACAGTGAATAAAATGTCTCAAAAACAATAGAGCAATCACACTTTTTTTTGCAATTTCTCCACATTTGGAATTTTTTTGCCATTTTACAGTACACTGCATGGTAAAACTCACGGTTTCATTTAAAATTACAGCTCATTCTGCAAAAATTGAGCCCTCACATGACCATATTGACTGAAAAATAAAAAAGTTACGTCTGTCAGAAGAATGGCAAACTCCCCACAAATACCGGAAAGTGTAAAGTCGGTCGGTCGTGAAGGGGTTAACCTTTCCTCGCGCCTGCTCATTACAGTACTTTGATCAGCAGGGCAGATGAATGCGCCTGTGCAGGACCGCAATGTCGGCTCGTGTGGATGACGTAGACACATCATCCACACCGGACTAGGAAGAAGGAGGCCTAAGATCGCAGCAGAGAGGATGCGTCAGACCTGAAAGAGGAGGCACCGCACTGGAGAGCTGCGACACCCATTGGACTGGACCCACCCTAGGTGAGTATTATAAAAGTACTTTTTCCGTTTTACAGAGCGGCCTAGGCTCTTATATACAGTATTTTGGAATGCTGTATATAAGAACTCAGTGGTATTGGACACAGCTTGTAGTCCCCAAATCTGGTGACAGATTCCCATTAAAAAATCGGAAGGAACACAAACTTACACAATAAATCACCAACATATTTGTGCTTCTAAGGGCGTGATTTATTACGCCCAGTCTCCATGCCAGAAAATCTACATAGGAATGACCACAAGCGACTTAACCTCTTACAGACATTGGACGTACTGGGTACATCGTAGATAATGGCGGTGTAATCATCGTCGGCTGCTGCTGCAGTAAACCGGCACCGATTTCCGCACATATATGCTGATCTGAACAGCAGACATGTGTAGCTTACAAGCAAAGGTAGATCCACGATTCACCCATGCCTTTTAATCCCTTAGACCGCGCTGTCAAATACTGACAGCGCAATGTAAATGGCCATGGCAGGGAAATTTCCTTTCCTCGACGCCATCGGAGTCCCCGTGATGCGATCACGGGAAGCCGATGGTTGCCATGGTAGCACAGGGTTATGTCATGACTCATGTCGCTATCATGACTCACATCCTGTTACAGCCGGCTGGTTGTAACAGGACAGCAGCATTTCAGCTGATCAGAGCTCTGCCGCTCTGATCAGCAGAAATGAACAAGCGATCAGACAGCTAATCCTTACCCCTAGGGGGACTATTAAAATAAAAAAAGTTTAAAAAAAAGTTTTAAAGAATTAAAAAAAACAACTAAAAATTTAAATCACTCCCCATTCGCCCCACTAAAAATCAAAGGGTTAAAAAAATAAAAAATATACACTCATTTGGTAATACAGAGTTCAGAAATGCCCAGTCTATCAAAATATAAAATGAATTAATATGATCGGTAGACGGCGTAGCTGTAACAAAGAAGGGAATTTTGTTTACTTACCGTAAATTCCTTTTCTTCTAGCTCCTATTGGGAGACCCAGACAATTGGGGTGTATAGCTTCTGCCTCCGGAGGCCACACAAAGTATTACACTTTAAAAAGTGTAACCCCTCCCCTCTGCCTATACACCCTCCCGTGCATCACGGGCCCATCAGTTTTGGTGCCAAAGCAGGAAGGAGGAAACTTATAAATTGGTCTAAGGTAAATTCAATCCGAAGGATGTTCGGAGAACTGAAACCATGAACCAAAAGAACAATTCAACATGAACAACATGTGTACACAAAAGAACAAACAGCCCGAAGGGAACAGGGGCGGGTGCTGGGTCTCCCAATAGGAGCTAGAAGAAAAGGAATTTACGTTAAGTAAACAAAATTCCCTTCTTCTTTGTCGCTCCATTGGGAGACCCAGACAATTGGGACGTCCAAAAGCAGTCCCTGGGTGGGTAAAAGAATACCTCGATAAAAAGAGCTGAAACAACGGCCCCCTCTTACAGGTGGGCAACCGCCGCCTGAAGGACTCGCCTACCTAGGCTGGCATCTGCCGAAGCATAGGCATGCACCTGATAGTGTTTTGTGAAAGTGTGCAGACTCGACCAGGTAGCCGCCTGACACACCTGCTGAGCCGTAGCCTGGTGCCGCAATGCCCAGGATGCACCCACGGCTCTGGTAGAATGGGCTTTCAGCCCTGAAGGAATCGGAAGCCCAGAAGAACGGTAGGCTTTAAAAATCGGTTCCTTGATCCACCGAGCCAAGGTTGACTTGGAAGCCTGCGACCCCTTACGCTGGCCAGCGACAAGGACAAAAAGCGCATCAGAACGGCGCAATGGCGCCGTGCGAGACACGAAAATCCGGAGAGCCCTCACTAGATCTAACAAATGCAAATCCTTTTCACATTGGTGAACTGGATGAGGGCAAAATGAAGGTAAGGAGATATCCTGATTGAGATGAAAAGGGGATACCACCTTAGGGAGAAATTCCGGGACAGGACGCAGAACCACCTTATCCTTGTGAAATACCAGGAAAGGGGCTTTGCATGACAGCGCTGCAAGCTCTGACACTCTTCGGAGTGATGTAACCGCCACTAGAAATGCCACCTTCTGCGAAAGACGTGATAGAGAGACATCCCGCAGCGGCTCAAAAGGTGGTTTTTGAAGAGCCCGTAGAACCGTGTTGAGATCCCAGGGTTCCAGCGGACGCTTGTAAGGTGGGACTATGTGGCAAACTCCCTGCAGGAACGTGCGGACCTGCGGAAGCCTGGCTAGACGCTTTTGAAAAAATACGGATAGCGCCGATACTTGTCCCTTGAGAGAGCCGAGGGACAAACCCTTGTCCAATCCAGCTTGAAGGAAGGAAAGAAACCTGGGTAAGGCAAACGGCCAGGGGGTAAACCCCTTCTCAGAGCACCAGGCTAAGAAGATCCTCCAAGTTCTGTGATAGATCTTGGCTGACGTTGGTTTCCTGGCCTGTCTCATAGTGGCAATGACATCTTGAGATAACCCTGAGGACGCTAGGAGCCAGGACTCAATGGCCACACAGTCAGGTTGAGGGCCGCAGAATTCAGATGGAAAAATGGCCCTTGAGACAGCAAGTCTGGTCGGTCTGGGAGCGCCCACGGTTGACCCACCGTGAGGTGCCACAGATCCGGGTACCACGACCGCCTCGGCCAATCTGGAGCGACGAGGATGGCGCGGCGGCAGTCAGACCTGATCTTGCGCAACACTCTGGGCAGCATTGCCAGAGGAGGGAATACATAAGGCAGTTGAAACTGCGACCAATCCTGAACTAAGGCGTCCGCCGCCAGAGCTCTGTGATCCTGAGACCGTGCCATGAAGGCCGGGACCTTGTTGTTGTGCCGAGACGCCATGAGATCGACGTCCGGCGTTCCCCAGCGGCAACAGATCTCTTGAAACACGTCCGGGTGGAGAGACCATTCCCCCGCGTCCATGCCCTGGCGACTGAGAAAGTCTGCTTCCCAGTTTTCTACGCCCGGGATGTGAACCGCGGAGATGGTGGAGGCTGTGGCCTCCGCCCACAGCAGAATCCGCCGGACTTCTTGGAAGGCTTGACGACTGCGAGTGCCGCCCTGGTGGTTGATGTACGCAACCGCCGTGGCGTTGTCCGACTGTACGCGTATCTGCCTGCCCTCCAGCCACCGATGGAACGCTTTGAGGGCTAGATACACTGCCCTTATCTCCAGAACATTGATCTGAAGGGAGGACTCTGTCGGAGTCCAGGTTCCCTGAGCCTTGTGGTGGAGAAAAACCGCTCCCCATCCTGACAGGCTCGCGTCCGTCGTGACCACAGCCCAGGATGGGGGCAGAAAGGATTTTCCTTTCGACAGAGAAGTGGGGAGAAGCCACCACTGAAGAGAGGTCTTGGTTGCCAGAGAAAGAGAGACGTTCCTGTCTAAGGACGCCGATCTCTTGTCCCATTTGCGGAGAATGTCCCATTGGAGTGGACGCAGATGAAATTGCGCAAATGGAACTGCCTCCATTGCTGCCACCATCTTCCCCAGGAAGTGCATGAGGCGCCTCAAGGGGTGCGACTGGGCCTGAAGAAGGGATTGCACCCCTGTTTGCAGCGACTGCTGTTTGTCCAGCGGCAGCTTGACTATCGCTGAGAGAGTATGAAACTCCATCCCGAGGTAAGTCAGTGACTGGGTCGGAGTCAATTTTGACTTTGGAAAATTGATGATCCACCCGAACCTCTGGAGAGTCTCCAGAGCAACGGTCAGACTGTGTTGACAAGCCACCCGGGAGGGTGCCTTTACTAGGAGATCGTCTAGGTAAGGGATCACCGAGTGGCCCTGAGAATGTAGGACCGCTACAACGGATGCCATGACCTTGGTGAAGACCCGTGGGGCTGTCGCCAGGCCGAAAGGCAGTGCCACAAACTGAAGGTGTTCGTCCCCAATGGCGAAACGCAAGAAGCGTTGATGCTCTGGAGCGATCGGCACATGGAGATAGGCGTCTTTGATGTCGATTGATGCTAGGAAGTCTCCTTGGGACATCGAAGTGATGACCGATCGGAGGGATTCCATGCGAAACCGCCTGGTTCTCACATGTCTGTTGAGCAATTTGAGGTCCAAAACGGGACGGAATGAGCCGTCCTTTTTTGGCACCACGAACAGGTTGGAGTAAAAACCGCGACCGCGTTCCTGAAGGGGAACGGGGATCACCACTCCTTCTGACTTCAGAGTGTCCACCGCCTGAAAAAGCGCAACGGTTCGCTCGGGGGGCGGAGATGTTCTGAAAAAGCGAGTCAGAGGACGAGAGCTGAACTCTATCCTGTAACCGTGAGACAGAATGTCTCTCACCCATCGGTCTTGGACATGTGGCCACCAGGCGTCGCAAAAGCGGGAGAGCCTGCCACCGACCGAGGATGCGGTTTGGGGCAGCCGAGAGTCATGAGGAGGCCGCCTTGGAGACGGTGCCTCCGGCGGTCTTTGGAGGACGTGACTTAGACCGCCATGCAGAAGAGTTTCTCTGGCTCTTCTGTGGCCTGTTGGACGAGGAGGATTGGGATCTGGCTGAGGGCCGAAAGGACCGAAACCTCGCTTGAACTTTCCGTTGCTGAGGTCTGTTTGGTTTGGGCTGGGGCAAGGACGAGTCCTTTCCCTTGGATTGCTTAATAATTTCATCCAATCGCTCGCCAAACAGTCGGTCGCCAGAAAACGGCAAATCGGTCAAGAACTTTTTGGAAGCAGAGTCTGCCTTCCATTCGCGTAGCCACATGGCCCTGCGGACTGCCACAGAATTGGCGGATGCTACCCCTGTACGGCTAGACGAGTCCAGGACAGCATTCATGGCGTAGGATGCAAATACTGACGCCTGAGAGGTCAAAGGTGCTACTTGTGGCGCAGCGGTACGGGTGACCGCATTAATCTCAGACAGACAAGCTGAGATAGCCTGGAGTGCCCACACTGCTGCAAAGGCTGGGGCAAAAGACGCGCCTATGGCTTCATAGATGGATTTGAGTAGGAGCTCTATCTGCCTGTCCGTGGCATCCTTGAGCGATGCACCGTCAGCCACTGCTACTACGGATCTAGCCGCCAGTCTAGAGACTGGAGGATCCACCTTGGGACATTGAGCCCAACCCTTAACCACGTCAGAGGGGAAGGGGTAACATGTGTCATTAAGACGTTTAGTAAAGCGCTTGTCCGGGAAAGCCCTGTGCTTCTGGACAGCATCTCTAAAGTTAGAGTGATCGAAGAAAGCACTCCGTGTACGTTTAGGAAACCTAAACTGGTGTTTCTCCTGTTGTGAAGCCGACTCCTCTACAAGCGGAGTTGGAGGAGAAAGATCTAGCACCTGGTTGATGGACGCTATAAGGTCATTTACTATGGCGTCCCCTTCAGGTGTATCAAGATTGAGAGCAACGTCAGGGTCAGAGTCCTGGGCTGCGACCTCCGTCTCATCCTCTATGGAATCCTCAAGCTGAGACCCCGAACAGCGTGATGAAGTCGGGGAAGATTCTAAGCGAGCCCGCTTAGCTGGTCTGGGACTGCGGTCCGTGCCGGAGTCCTCCACGTAATAACTAGAGGCCACACCAGGAGCACGCTTCGTCGCAGACCGAGAGGGGCCTGGGGGTGATCCCGCAGTGCCCGGGGCCTGTGTAAGGGCCGGTCTGGACTGCAAAGCCTCTAGAAACTTAGCAGACCATTTATCCATAGACTGAGTCATGGAATGTGAAAGCGACTCAGAGAGTTTGTCAGCTAAAACGGCAAACTCTGTCCCTGCTATCTGGACAGGGGGAGCTGGCAGTTCTACCTGGGCCGAGGGACCCCCTAGTGTCTCAGGCTC
The DNA here is from genome assembly GCF_048569485.1 of Anomaloglossus baeobatrachus. Classification (NCBI taxonomy): domain Eukaryota; kingdom Metazoa; phylum Chordata; class Amphibia; order Anura; family Aromobatidae; genus Anomaloglossus; species Anomaloglossus baeobatrachus. The sequence goes on along the minus strand of NW_027442040.1, from coordinate 168,943 downwards.
CGGCTGAGCGAGTGCCCCAGTGCCCGAGCATTGCTCACAGTGAGGGTAGGTGGAACCTGCAGGTAGCATAGCCGCACAAGAGGTACAGGTAGCAAAATAACCCTGTGTCTTGGCACCCTTGCTCCTTGTGAACGACATGCTGTTGTCTCCCAGGAGCGTGATCACTGAGGGTATATAGCCACAAGCTAATGGTACAGCCGAACCGGAAAATGTATACAAATATAATGTATCTATTGTGAGACTGTGACCGGGGTTATCTATGACGGCCGGTATGTCTCGCCCAGGTTGTGCTCACTCCATGATAGAAAGTAAATCCACTATAGGGTTAATGCTGTTTCCCTACAGGCTTAAGGAAGGGTTAAAAGGAAACAGGAACGAGGGCAGGTGTGCCGGATGTGGGGAGTGATCACAACTCCCTGGGTGTCTCTGCTGGAGAGACATATATATTGCTGTGGACGTTTGTTTGGACATTAAACACCGTGTGCTGTGAACCTTACTGCCTGGATCCCGTGTCTTCTGCTGCGCAGCCGACCGTGCTACCTCACATATGGTGGAGAATCGGCGGGCATGCCAGCCGGTGAGGTGTACCTTCCTTTTCTGGTAACCCGGTAGCACATGTCCTGGATTCAAGCAGCTATACTACGGCCCAAACCCAGCGACGCCATGGAGGACATACTAAGGCATTTGGCTCAGGCTAATGCACAGCAGCAGCAGGCTAATGCACAACAACAAGAGGCTAATGCACAGCAACAACAGGTGAATACCCACCTGCTCCGGACGTTGGAGCAACAGCAGCAACAGCACCAGCAATCCTTGAAATTGCAGGAAAAAAGACACCAAGAACAGATGGTTCTCCTGGCCAAGTCAATCCGTGCCGGACCGGCAGCAACAACCCCGGGACCGGGTGACGACGGCAGCGTCCGGAAAGCGGTGAGACAAGCGTTGCAAAAGATGACCCCGGGGGATGATGTGGAAGCGTTCCTGGCAGTGTTTGAGCGGGTGGCCGAGCGGGAAAAGCTGCCGACCCCCCAGTGGGCTGAGGTATTGTCGCCCTATCTGACGGGGGAACCCCAAAAAGCGTACCTGGACCTCGGTACCGAGGACGCCATTGACTATGTGACCCTGAAAGCCGAAATACTGGCTCGGTTGGGGGTGAATACCTATGTACGGGCTCAGCGGGTAAATCAGTGGTTCTATGAGGAAGCCAAACCCGTACGCTCCCAGGCCTATGACTTATTACATCTTGTAAAAAAGTGGTTGCAGCCTGACGCTCTGAGCCCGGCGCAAATGGTGGAAAGGGTAGTAGTGGATCGTTTTGTGCGCACTTTACCCGTCACCGTTCAACGGTGGGTAGGACTGGGTGACCCGAGTACCCTGGACCAATTAGTGTCCCTGGTAGAGCGGCATGTGGCTACGCAGGACTTGATACGGGACACTGAGACTTTGCGTACCGCCCGTCGGTCCGGCCCCTCCAAGCCTAGGGCCAAGGACCCACCGCCGACACCGGTACAGGAGTCCGCTACCATCCTGGCTGAGGCCGCGCCCGCCGTTCCTGAGGTCCGGAAGGCCATGTACCCTAAACGACAACTTGTCAAGGGGGTTTCCTTCCCTATTAGATGTTGGCGGTGCCAGCGGGTGGGACATATGGAAGCCCAGTGTCCCCTGACCACGGAGCCCATGGATTGTGGGGTTACCCGGCGGGGTTCAATGTATGCTCAGGTGGTGTGTACCGCTGACCTGGTTCCCCCAGAGACGGAGCCCCACTTGTGCCAAATACAGGTGAATGGATGTCCGGTTACAGGATTGTTGGATTCCGGAAGCTTAGTGACCCTTGTGCGATCCACCTTGAGGGCTAAAGTAAAGGCCACAGGACGTACCGTGGGGGTGGTTTGCATACATGGGGACCGCCGAGACTATCCCACGGGGATTGTCACCATCACAGCACCTTGCGGTCAGGTGCAACATGAGGTGGGACTGCTTAACGCTCTTCCTTATGACGTGATCCTAGGACGGGATCTGCCCTATTTTTGGACTTTATGGAAGGGAACCCCTAGGTCCCCTCCGATATTGGTCAGTCCGGGGCCTGAGCCCTACAATCCTGAATCCGGGACACCTGCCGTAGGGGTCCCCATGATAGGGACAGAATGTGAACCCGATAGGTCGCCCCTAGAGGTATTGGCAGGAGAGGCTGAGACGGTCGAGCCCATCCCGGACTTGGAGGCATCCCCGGATGCGTTTGGGACAGCCCAACTCCAGGACCCTACGTTAATACATGCCCGGAATAGGGTGTTAGTAATTGACGGGGTGGCCCAGCTGCCCGGTGCCCAGGTAAGGTACCCCCATTTCGCTCTTAAGCAGGATTTACTCTACCGGGTAGATGAAATACGGGGCGTGGGGGTAGAGCAGTTGGTGGTACCCCAGCCGTATCGCCGGCGGGTCCTCGACTTGGCTCATAAACATCTGATGAGTGGCCACCTAGGGGTCAAGAAAACGCAGGAGCGAATATTGCAAAGGTTCTATTGGCCCGGGGTCTTTGGGGAGGTAAAACGGTTCTGCGAAACCTGCCCGGAGTGTCAGCTTACCGCACCACTGGTCCACTTTCGCAGTCCGTTGGTGCCGTTACCCATTATAGAAGTCCCTTTTGAACGGATAGGGATGGATCTGGTGGGGCCCCTCGTAAAGTCTGCTCGAGGGCACCAACACATCCTAGTGATCGTTGACTATGCCACCCGGTATCCAGAGGCGATACCTCTCAGACATACTGCGGCGAAGCTTATAGCTCGGGAGTTGTTTTCTGTGTTCTGCCGGGTGGGGTTGCCCAAGGAGATCCTTACGGATCAGGGGACCCCATTCATGTCTAAAGTGACCAAAGAACTATGCCGGCTACTCCAGATCAAGCAGTTGCGTACGTCTGTGTATCATCCTCAGACGGATGGGTTAGTAGAACGATTCAATAAAACCCTGAAAACCATGCTAAAAAGGGTGATCTCCAAAGACGGGAAGGACTGGGATATGATGCTTCCCTATTTGATGTTTGCCATCCGAGAGGTGCCACAGGCATCCACGGGGTTTTCGCCTTTTGAATTGTTATACGGGCGACATCCCCGGGGATTGTTGGACCTGGCAAAGGAAACATGGGAGCAAGAGCCCACCCCCCATAAAAGTGTGATTGAACACATTTTAGGAATGCAGAACCGCATAAGCGCGGTCATGCCAATTGTGAAGGAGCATTTACAGGAGGCTCAGGCCGCGCAAAGCGGCCGCTATAATAGACAAGCCACCGTGCGGACCTTTAAACCCGGGGATCGGGTGTTGGTATTAATCCCCACGGCGGAGAGTAAATTCCTGGCTCAGTGGCAAGGCCCCTACGAGATAAAGGAAAAAGTCGGGGTGGTCAACTATAAAGTATTGCAGCCCGGTAGGCGGAAACCTGAACAAATATACCATGTCAACCTATTAAAACCGTGGCAGGAACGGGAAAGCCTGATGGTTGAGTTTCCCCCATCTCCCTCCTCTTCGGGTCGTTCACTCCCGGCTTCAGCGACCTCCGGAGAGGACGAACCGGAAGTAAGGATCGGAGAAGCCCTCACCAAGCAACAGAGGCGAGAGGCCAGACGGCTGGTTCAGCAGAACCCCGATGTCTTCTCCGAGTTGCCGGGTAGGACCAGTCTGATACGACATGACATTGTCACCGAGCCCCACCTGAAGGTACGCCTGAAGTCATACCGCGTGCCGGAGGCTCGAAGACAAGCCATATCAGAAGAAGTGAAGACAATGCTACGCCTGGGGGTCATCGAAAAATCCCGGAGTGAATGGGCTAGTCCCATTGTCCTAATACCAAAACCCGATGGCTCCTTAAGGTTCTGCAATGACTTCCGGAGATTGAACGAAATATCCAAGTTTGATCTCTACCCCATGCCCCGGGTGGATGAGCTGATTGATAGGCTGGGACAGGCGCGATATTTTACCACGCTCGACCTGACCAAGGGGTACTGGCAGGTGCCACTGACGGAGTCCGCCAAGGAGAAAACCGCTTTTGTTACGCCGGAGGGTCTCTTCCACTATGTTGTCTTGCCTTTTGGGTTACATGGCGCTCCGGCCACGTTCCAGAGGTTGATGGACTTAGTGCTGGAACCCCACCAGGCGTATGCATCAGCGTACCTTGATGACATCATTATTTACAGCCCCGATTGGCAGACCCACTTGGAACAGGTACAAGCGGTGGTGGACGCGCTTCGAACAGCCGGATTGACAGCCAATCCCAAGAAATGTGCGTTGGGACTCACGGAAGCCCGCTACTTGGGCTACGTGATAGGCCAAGGAGTGATAAAGCCCCAAATTAACAAGGTTGAGGCGATCCAGAAGTGGCCTAGACCCCTGACCACAAAGCAGGTTAGGGCCTTCCTGGGTATCGTGGGGTACTACAGGAGGTTTGTAAGAGATTTTGCGGGACTATCAGCCCCCTTGACGGACCTTCTCAAAGGCAAGAAGTCCGTCATGGTGCGCTGGACTCCGCAGGCCGAGGACTCCTTCCGGGCCCTGAAGGGGGTCCTGTGCGGACAACCCGTTCTGGTCAACCCTGATTTCCGGAAGGAGTTCATAGTACAGACTGACGCCTCTGAGGTCGGCCTGGGGGCAGTGCTGTCTCAGGTGGTTCAGGGGGAGGAACACCCCGTCACCTTCTTGAGTAGAAAGCTCACCCCTCCCGAGCGGAATTATAGCGTAGTGGAGAAGGAGTGCCTGGCGATTAAATGGGCCTTGGAGTCCCTACGCTATTACCTGCTGGGACGGCAGTTTCGCTTGGTGACTGATCACTCTCCGCTGGTCTGGATGAGGTCCGCCAAGGAACGGAATGCCCGGGTTACCCGGTGGTTCCTTTCTCTGCAGAACTTCCGGTTTACGGTTGAACACCGGGCCGGTAGGTTGCAGGGCAACGCCGATGCCTTGTCCCGCGGCCCGTGTTTGATGGCTGGAGTTCAACCCCGCACGCTTGAACTGAGGGGGGGGGTATGTGAGACTGTGACCGGGGTTATCTATGACGGCCGGTATGTCTCGCCCAGGTTGTGCTCACTCCATGATAGAAAGTAAATCCACTATAGGGTTAATGCTGTTTCCCTACAGGCTTAAGGAAGGGTTAAAAGGAAACAGGAACGAGGGCAGGTGTGCCGGATGTGGGGAGTGATCACAACTCCCTGGGTGTCTCTGCTGGAGAGACATATATATTGCTGTGGACGTTTGTTTGGACATTAAACACCGTGTGCTGTGAACCTTACTGCCTGGATCCCGTGTCTTCTGCTGCGCAGCCGACCGTGCTACCTCACACTATATACAGTTCAGCACTCTAGGGGGACCAGCACCGGGTGACCGGTGTGGCTTACCGACCGCTCCAGCGGTGTGTGGCCACCAGATTCCCTGCCTCGGGTCTCCCAGAGCTGCTGCCAGAAGTCCTCCACCGGCAGAATGTGTTAAAACATGGCTGTCGGCGTTCACAGGGGAGGAGGGAGCCGTGGGCGTAACTTACAAAAGTGCGGGAATCTGGTGCCCCAGAGTGATTAGTGAGGGGGGAGGAGGACAGCTACGTGTGCTCCAGCCCTCACTGTCGGCGTCAGACCGACCGTCCCGCCCTTACCCCTGACTGGCAGGCCCGGGGGCGGGAGTTTAATGCACTAGGCCGCAAAAGCCGGGGACTAAAGTAAAAACCGCGGCCGGCAAGCAGGCACGGTCGGCGCGGTAGTCCCGGTCAAAAATCAACACCGCAGTCGCTGCAGCGTCTGAGGCCAAGGTGCTCCATGCGCTGTCCCAAAGGGGACACAGAGTACCTGTAGATGCAGGGCCCTGTCCCTGACGATACTCAGTCTCCTGTCCAGCAGATTCCCCCAGGGGCTGTGGAGGGAGCCCGGTCCCAGTGCCTGGATGACCGGTTATGGATCCCACTTCACCCAGAGCCCCTAAGGGATGGGGAAGGAAAACGGCATGTGGGCTCCAGCCTGCGTAGCCGCAATGGGTACCTCAACCTTAACAACACCGCCGACTCAGTGGGGTGAGAAGGAAGCATGCCGGGGGCCCTGTTAGGGGCCCTCTTTTCTTCCATCCGATATAATCAGCAGCTGCTGCTGACTAAAATGTGGAGCATTGTGTGAATGTGTGCCTCCTTCAACACAAAGCATAAAAACTGATGGGCCCGTGATGCACGGGAGGGTGTATAGGCAGAGGGGAGGGGTTACACTTTTTAAAGTGTAATACTTTGTGTGGCCTCCGGAGGCAGAAGCTATACACCCCAATTGTCTGGGTCTCCCAATGGAGCGACAAAGAAAATTCCAACCGGCAAAAGTTAAGTTTTTTGGTCTTCGCAAATTTTGAGCAAAATGCAATACCAGGGAGTCAAAACGCAGCATCTGCGAAAAAATGGTTCAGCTAAAAATGCAAACAAATAAGCCATTAGTGAGCTCCATATCCCGAAAAATGGGAACACTATAAGTTGCAGAAAATGGCGCTGAAAGTGCTCCAATTTTTTAGACAAACCTTTTTTTAACCCCTTAGATAAAAGTAAACCTAAACATGTTTGGTATCAACGAACTCATACCAACCTGAAGTATCACACCCACCCATCAGTTTTACCATAAAGTGAACACGGTGAATAAAGTACCCCATAAACCATTGTCCAATCACACTTTTTTGTAATTTTTCCGCACGTGGAAATTTTTTGCTGTTTTCCAGTACCATATATGTTAAAACTCATGGTTTCACTTAAAAGACCAATACGTCCCGCAAAAAACAAGCCCTCTTATGGCAAGATTGACGGGAAAAATAAAAAAGTTACGACTCTCGGAAAAAGGGGAGCAAAAAACAAAAACGGAAAAATCGTCCAGGGGTTAGGGGGTTAAAGGTGTGAGTCCGTGAGCGCATCAGGGACATTGAGAAAACAAAGACTCTGCATGAGACGGAACACCTAAAATCCCTACCAAAACATTTCCAATTGTACCATAAATCTGACTCAAGCAAATTAATTATAAAGGCCATAGATCAGAGGTTAGAGGTGGTAACCTATTTAAGGCCCTTGCGCAACTTGAGTCACTTTATTTATAGATTGGACACAAGGACTCCTATTGGGCTCAATGAGAGCTTTGGCTGCTTTCTTTAATTGGGTATTTTTATGTGGTGTGAGAATGGGACTGTTTGTGTTAAAATTATTTTTAATAGTTTTTTTATCCATAATTTAGAGGTCTGTATATGCTAAAACCATACCTGTGGTGGTCTGCAAATTTTGAGGTACTTCACGCGACCCGCTCAGTAACTTAGATGTTGATTTTGATTGGGTCTTTTCCCTGAATGAAGTGCCTATGAGAAAATAAGAAAAAAGATTATTATCTAAAGGCTACTTTACACACTGCGATATCGGTCCCGATATCGCTAGTGTGCGTACCCGCCCCCATCTGTTGCGCGACACGGGCATATCGCTGCCCGTGGCGCACAACATCGCCCAGAGCCGTCACACATACTTACCTGTCCGGCGACGTCGCTGTGACCGGCGAACCGCCTCCTTTCTAAGGGGGCGGTCCGTGCGGCGTCACAGCGACGTCACTGAACCGCCGCCCAATCGCAGCGGAGGGGCGGAGATGAGCGGGACGTAACATCCCGCCCACCTCCTTCCTTCCGCATAGCGGCCGGGAGGCTGGTAGGGAGACGTTCCTCGCTCCTGCGGCGTCACGCGCAGCGATGTGTGATGCCGCAGGAACGAGGAACAACCTCGTTACTGCTGAAGTAACGATAATTGGGAATGGACCCCCGTGTCGCCGATTAGCGATTTTTCACTGTTTTGCAACGATGCAAAATCGCTAATCGATGTCACACGCAACGGCATCGCTAATGCGGCCGGATGTGCGTCACGAATTCCGTGACCCCAATGACTCCGCATTAGCGATGTCGTAGCGTGTAAAGCCCGCTTAAGAAAAGTGGAGAAAAACATTGTACAACAATTTAATTATAGTTTGGATACAACTAATATTTAATACATTTACTCAATAATTTAGTTTCTTGCATTTCTTGATTTTGCTTGCCTTATGGCATGTCATTTTTAATTTTGAATATCATATTTCTGTTTACACAACTACATAAACACCATGCACTTTTTTGTTTGTCTATTGATTAGTGATGGACAGACCCGGACTGTAAAATTTAGGATCCGAGCGATTTTAAAAATACCCGAGTACTGGACCTGGGCCTGGAGTTCTCAGGGAACTCCGGATAATGATCCGGAACCTTTGGAAATAAAAAATAAATAAAGGAAAATTAAATAAAATAAGATTAAAGCAGGCGCGTTATAACAATAGCAGCCCACAGCCACCCAGGATTGTCACATCCATTATATGTGACAATCCTGGCACTTTATCCGGCTCTTCCCGATTGCACTGGTGCGGTGGCAATCAGGCTAATAAGGGGTTAATAACAGCTCACAGCTGCCACTAAGCTCTAGATTAGTAATGGCAGGGTCTATGAAAACCCTACCCCCATTACTAATCTGGAAGTGAAAAGAAATAATCACAAACACAAAATAAGATAAAAACAATACCCTATTTCACTCCTTTATTAACCCCAAAAACACGCAGGTCTGTGGTAATCCACACGAGGGCCCATGACTATTCCAATTGCCTTTCTACACCGCCATCGGAGGCCCCGTAACGCAATTATGAGAAGCCGATGGTTGCCATGGTAGCACAGGGTTATGTGATGACTCCTCTCGTTATCATGACTCACATCCTGTTACAGCCGGCTGGCTTTAACAGGACAGCAGCATTTCAGCTGATCAGAGCTCTGCCGCTCTGATCAGCAGAAATGAACAAGCGATCAGACGGCTAATCCTTACCCCTTGAGAGACTATTAAAATAAAAAAAAGTAAAAAAAAAAAGTTTTATAGAATTAAAAAAACTACTAAAAGTTTAAATCATTCTCCATTCGCCCCACTAAAAATCAAAGGGTTAAAAAAATATACACTCATTTGGTATCGCAGAGTTCAGAAATGCCCAGTCTATCAAAATATAAAATGAATCAATTAGATCGGTAGATGGCGTAGCCGTAAAAAAAAATCCAACTGGCAAAGTTACGTTTTTTGGTCTTCGCAAATTTTCAGCAAAATGCAATACCAAGGAGTCAAAACGTAGCATCTGCGCAAAAATGGTACAGCTAAAAATGCAAACAAATAAGCCATCAGTGAGCCCCATATCCCGAAAAATGAGAACACTACAAGTTGCAGAAAATGCCGCAGAAAGTGCTCCAATTTTTTGGACAAACCTTTTTTTAACCCCTTATATAAAAGTAAACCTAAACATGTTTGGTATCAACGAACGCATACCAACCTGAAGTATCACACCCACCCATCAGTTTTACCATACAGTGAACACGGTGAATAAAGTACCCCATAAACCATTGTCCAATCACACTTTTTTGTAATTTTTCCGCACGTGGAAATTTTGTGCTGTTTTCCAGTACCATATATGGTAAAACTCATGGTTTCACTTAAAAGACCAATACGTCCTGCAAAAAACAAGCCCTCTTATGGCAAGATTGACGGGAAAAATAAAAAAGTTATGACTCTCGGAAAAAGGGGAGCAAAAAACAAAAACGGAAAAATCGTCCAGGGGTTAGGGGGTTAAAGGTGGGAGTCCGTGAGCACATCAGGGACATTGAGAAAACAAAGACTCTGCATGAGACGGAACACCTATAAACCCTACCAAAACATTTCCAATTGTACCATAAATCTGACTCAAGCAAATTAAAGGAGTTGTCCGACATTAGCTTACCAAAAAATTTTGAGTTTATCTGTGCTGTATTGTCATATAAAACACCCCTATATTGTTATTTTTTGTTTTCTAACTTTTGTTCCACTTGAATTATCCCTTTATTCTCTGCAGTTCTTTGTTTACATTTTGCTCTAGCAAACTGACCACTTCCTGTGCAAAACCTCAGTCAGAGCTGGCACTGCCCGGCCTCAGTGTCCAGCCCTGTCCCCTGCCCGCCCCCTGCACACACATTCCCTGTCAGTATTCTACCCCAGCACCTGATCTGTTATCACTCTAGCAATGAAAATAACAGCCCCACATCGGGCTCTGTGCCACACACACACACACACACATACATCGGGCTCTGCGCCACACACATCAGGCTCTGCAACCCTCACCCACACACACACACACACACACACACACACACACACACACGGCGCTCTGTACCGACCTCCCCCTCACCATCGTTCTGTACCGACCCCTACCCCCATAGGGAACACATGTAGGCTACATTCACATGACCGTTCCGTTTTTGCGGTCCGCAAAAAATGGCCAATTTTTTCACGGATACATCCGTGTGTCATCCGTGTGCCTTCCGTTTTTTTTGCAGACCGCAAAAAACGGAAGCAGCAAGAAAGATAAATAGATGAGTAGATATAGAGATGAATAGATAGATACAGAGACAGATAGATAGGTAGATAGATGAGAAAGACATATAATGTCCTACCCCTTGCATATTCTAAGCTGGCACCCTTTAGTGACTTTCATGTGGCACTAAAGTGTGCTTAGCCTTGTATTTATCCAAAAAATAAATAAAAAATAATTAAAAAAAACAACAAACGACAATGGGTCCCCCATACTTTAGTGGCCAGCTAGGGTAAAGCAGATGGCTGCAGCCTGCAAATCACAGCTGGCAGCTTCAGCTTGGCTGGTAATCTAAAACAGAGGGCACCCCATGCTGTTATTTTAAATTAAATAAATAATTTAAAACAAAAAACATGGGGTCCCCCCAAATTGGATCACCAGCCAAGGTAAAGCAGACAGCTGTGGTCTGGTATTCTCAGACTAGGGAGGCCCACTGTTATTGGACACTCCCCAGCCTAAAATTAGCAGGCCACAGCCGCCCCAGAAGTGGCACATCCATTAGATGTGCCAATCCTGGTGCTTCGCCCCAACTCATCCCGTGCCCTGGTGCGGTGGCAAACGGGGTAATATATGGGGTTGATGCCAAATGTGTAATGTCACCTGGCATCAAGCACTGAGATTAGTGATGTCACGCGTCTATCAGATATCCGACATCAGAAACCCAGTCAGTAATAAAAAAAAATAGACAACAAAAAAAAAAGTTTTATTTGAAAATACACTCCTCAAAACATTCCCTCATTCACCAATTTATTCAAAAGAAAAACAAATCCAGGTCCAGCATAATCCAATAAGGGGGTCCCATGACAATCCATACCATAGTCAATGTCCCAGTCAATGAAGAACAGAATGTTCCTCATTGGCTGGGAGAGTAATGCAGTGACCTGAGCTAACATCAATAGCCCAGGTCACTGCAGGGGATGCCGAGCGCTGCTGTCAGGAGGTTAAATGAAATCATTACCTGCGGTGACGATCTTCGCTTCACTCCTGTCAGCGCTGTCCCTGACTTCTATGCCCGCCGCGTTCTCAGCATTATCGCCCGAGACGTCACCGCTAGTGACGTGAGAACGCAGCGGCATAGAAGCCAGTGACAGCGCTGACAGGAGTGAAGCGAAGATTGTCACAGCAGGCAATTATGTCATCTAACATCCTGATGGCAGCGCTCGTTATCCCCGCGGCTGCCTGCGCTGCAATGTGAGAGGCTGCTGAGCCTGCAATGAAGGCAGCCGCGGAGTATATCCTACAAGACTCAGTAGGAACACTGAAAAGCAGCAGATCCAAATGACAACCCCACTGGTATAACAATACAACAACCTGCAACCTCACGCTCCCTTTCTGAAGTAGAACAACAACTCCCAGCATACCCACACAACCCATCGGTATGCACCAAAGCGCACATTGCAGCTTTTTTTTTTTTTTGCTGCGTTTTTGTGGTGACTACAGATGCAGCATATCAATTCTTTCTGTGTTTTTGAGCCCTTCCAGTCAATAGAATTGACTTTAAAAATACACTGGGCAAAAACGCAAAAAAATGCACGCCAGGGGTATGTTTTTTGGGACCAAAACCGTGCATCTTTGTGGTCTCCACAAAGATGCAGCATGCGCACATGGCAAATTGCTGCCCGTTAGTGTTTCCACACATTAGGAAATCCCTTTCATGACCCCCATAAAGTATGATCCCAACAAAAGTGCCCCCCAAACACTGTATGATACACCCAAAGTGAATTCCTGCACAGTACCCTCCACGCACAGTTTGATGATTCTACATCACCTCCCACCCAGCAAAGCATAATACACCCACAACAACCCCAACACAGTACGATGGCCCCAACACAGCCCTTCATACAGTAGAATGGCCCCTTTATATTCTATAACGGTCTGCACACAGTATAATGGGCCCCACATAGCCTTCCAAATAGTATAATGGCTACCATATAGGCCTTTAAACAGAATAAGGCTATGTGCGCACGCTGCATCTTTGTGGTGACCACAAAGATTCATGTTTTTAGGCCCAAAAAAACGCACTCTCGGCATGTATTATTTGCCACGTTTTACTGCGTTTTTGCTCAGTGTGTTTTTTAAGTCATCTATTGATTGGAAGAGCTCAAAAAACGCAGGAAAAAATGCAGTAAGAATTGACATGCTGCATCTTTGTGGTCACCACAAAGATGCAGCCAAAAAAAAGCTGCAAAGTGTGAACAGAAAAACTGAAATCACATAGACTTTTCTGGGAAGGAAATGCAGGAAGTTTTGTTACCAAAACTGCACTCAAAAAACGCAGTGTGCATACAAGGCCTAACTGTTACCCACACAGCCCTCCAGTGGTGCCCCTATAGCAATCAAAAATGTATAATGGCCTACATATAATAATAATATATAATATTTATTCATTTATATAGCGCTATTAATTCCACAGCGCTTTACATACATTGGCAACACTGTCCCCATTGGACTGCAATGTGAGAGGCTGCTGAGCCTGCAATGAAGGCAGCCGCGGGGCTGGAGCGGGACACAGACTGCACGGGCACTCCTGCTGTCCTGAGCAGGGGGCCTGGTGCTGGCGTTGACACCGTGGGCGGGGAGAGTACGGGGTGCGGAGGAATGTGTGGGAGGGTGCAGGGAAGAGGTGCGGGGACTCCACGCACTGTACTCGCCCAGCAGGGCGGCAACATTCTGTTCTAGATTTGCATGTCAACATGGTCCTGCCCATGTTGACATGAAATGACCGGAAGCAGCAAAATCGCGGCAGGAGCGATCACATGACCGCTCTGAGCCGGGGGAGAAAGGCTGACAGCAGGGCAGGTAAGAGATCACTAGCTACTTACCTGCCCCAATGTAGCCCAATAGGGTAATAATGAAGAAAAGTCAAAATAAGCCGGATAACGCCTTTAATTATAAAGGCCATAGATCAGAGGTTAGAGGTGGTAACCTATTTAAGGCCCTTGCGCAACTTGAGTCATTGGATTTATAGATTGGACACAAGGACTACTATTGGGCTCAATGAGAGCTTTGACTGCTTTCTTTAATTGGGTATTTTTATGTGGTGTGAGAATGGGACTGTTTGTGTTAAATTATTTTTTAATTGTTTCTTTTTCTTTTTATCCATAATTTAGAGATCTGTATATGCTAAAACCATACCTGAGGTGGTCTGCAAATTTTGAGGTACTTCACGCGACCCGCTCAGTGACTTAGATGTTGACTTTGATTGGGTCTTTTCCCTGAATGAAGTGCCTATGAGAAAATAAGAAAAACGATTATTATCTAAGAAAAGTGGAGAAAAACATTGTACAACAATTTAATTATAGTTAGGATACAACTAATATTTAATACATTTACTCAATAATTTAGTTTTTTGCATTTCTTGATTTTGCTTGCCTTATGGCATGTCATTTTTAATTTTGCATATAATATTTCTGTTTACACAACAACATGAACACTATGCACTTTTTTGTTTGTCTATTGATTAGTGATGGACAGACCCAGACTGTAAAATTTAGAATCCGAGAGGTTTTAAAAATACCCGAGTACTGGACCCGGGCCTGGAGTTCTCAGGGAACTCCGGATAAAGATCCGGAACCTTTGGAAATAAAAAATAAAAAAAGGAAAAATAAAGAAAATAAGAATAAAGCAGGCGCGTTATAACAATAGCAGCCCACAGCCACTCAGGATTGTCACATCCATTAGATGTGACAATCCTGGCACTCTACCTGATTCTTCCCGATTCCCCTGGTGCGGTGGCAATCAGGCTAATAAGGGGTTAATAACAGCTCACATCTGCCACTAAGCCCTAGATTAGCAATGGCAGGGTCTATGAAAACCCTACCCCCATTACTAATCTGTAAGTGAAAATAAATAAACACAAACACAAAATAAGATAAAAACAACACCCTCTTTCACTCCTTTATTAACCCCAAAAACTCCCAGGTCTGATGTAATCCACACGAGGTCCCATAACGATTCCAGCTCTGCTACATCTGAAGTGACAGTGCGTGGGCATAGAATATGACCACCCGCTGTGATCTTAAGGCAGAGAATGAGTCGCAGCGATGTGTGGTGACGTAACTTAGGTTATTTGCGGTCACAGCTGGAGCTGCCCATTGTCATCCACCTATGATCGCAGGTAACCTGACCTCATTGAACTGAGTGACCACTACTATCCATAAAAGTGGCGTAATACTTTGGCAAAATTACTCCCAGAAATAAAATGTGAGTCAGAAATACATTCAGGCATCTTCCGCATGCTGTTGCCATTCAGTTTCAACAATTTTCCATCCATTGCAATATTTTTACAGCCCTCGCAGGCCTATTTCCAACGTCCTCTGGAAAATTATTCGAGTTTCCCATTGACTTGGATTGGGTTCGTTATTCGGTATGAATACACAAATGTAGAAATTATTGGATTTGAACAATCCGAACCCGAATATTTTAGCATTCGCCCATATCTAGTCATCACTAATGATAATTTTAAGGATGTCTAAAACTGATCAACTGGGAAAAGGTTGTTGCATTACTCGTAAATCAAATGCCATGTCCTTCTTCAATTTGTCCAATTATTAATACCAGGTTTTGGTTAAAATGAGGCTACCATTTCAAGGTTAATTTTTCATCAAGGAGAAACTACGCTGAAAATCTATCTTTTGAATCATGTGCATTGAATATTTTTTTGGTATGGTATCAGAAGACTCAGAAGGAAAAATGTATGTAACAAAATTAAAACATTGTCGTCCATTTGGCTTATCCCTAATCTATTAATTTTACACTAGGTGGTAAGATAGATGACATCTTTATTATCTGGAGGGGTACCGGTCCTGAACTGCAGAGCTTCATGACTTGGTTAAACAATAACCCATATAACATCAAACTAACCTATAAGGCAGATCGGGAGGCAATTGTTTTTCTGGACTATAATATAAAAATGGGGTACCAGACAGAAAAGGGTACTCCACGGGTACAATTATTATCAACAAGTAAGAGGGAAGAATCTTTTTCCTCACAGATACATTTCATCTCCAAGTTAACAGTCAGAGGGGGGCGATCAGGCAGATCTTGAACAAACACTGGTCGTTACTGAAGACCGACTAGAGTTTGAACGACGTTTTACTCATCGCCCACTCTTACCTGTTAGAAGGGGGAAAAGCCTAAAGGATATGCTGGTGAAGAACCATTACGTACCTAGGGTGGTATCTCGCATTGAGAAAGGGAGTCCCAAATTTGGTTGTTTTCCTTTTGTCTGCCCAGAGATGTTGTCAGCTTGGGATGGACCTAAAGAGTATAAAATAAAAAGTTACAAATCATGCAGTAAAAGTCACGTTATCTATTATGCAGTATGTGGCTGTAGCCTAATTTATATTGGGTTAACATCAAGGGAACAACGCGTCCGCACGAGGGAACATGTTAGGGACATAATTGCGGTGTGTGATGTTGTGGATCTTGATTCCCTGAGGATGATCCAGAGACATTTCAAGCTGCGCCATGACTGTGGTCCCACAGGATTGAAAATTTGTGGTATCGCAAGGTCCATTTAGAATCTAGGGGTATATATATATACACATATTACTATATGAATTTTGTCTCTGCATGATATAGGGACATTAGAAAATCTTTTAAGGACTATACATGGTCATATTCTTTAGGCTAAGGCTGATTCTCCTTATGTTTGGATGATATTCTTACCACCCTGGTCGTGCCCTTTCACTTGCCAGTAGTAGATATGGTCTCGTTGGGTGCGCATGTGCGGGGCTGCCTCAGCATGAGTCCCCACCAAGGGAGCTTCCTTAGACGGATGCATGGGTTAACTGACGTTAGTGGAAGTATTCTTCAGATCCACGCTTCCCCTGGAATGACTGGATGAGGCGGACTCTATGTGCGGCGTCCCACCCCCTGCACGCGCCCAAACAGCGACGATCTCGCCCAAGACACCACATAATAAAACATACACATTACACTTTCCTCAAGCGAGGAAGCCAGGTGAGAACCGCGTGTCAGGGCTACTCAAAACATCCAGTTATAAGTGCACTTTATAGGTGAGTCCGGATCACGATGATTCATGGCTGTTAGCTCTATCGGTAATAGTAATGGTAGCCTTTGAGGCTTAGGCTGCGTTACATGGGTGATATTAGATTTTTGTGTTGTTATAGCGCCACCAGGTGGCCATCTGTATTAGTACATGCAGTGGTACCTGCAATGTATTTCAATGACCCCGATCCTGCTGTACCGGAAGTCGCCGGATCCTGATAGACAGAATCCTGTTTTTTGTACTGAGCATGCCCAGAAAGCAGCTTGGCATGGTCAATACAGAAATCTCCCTCTCTCTCAGACAGAAGACCAGGATCGTGAAGGGGTGAGAAGGAGTAATAAAGATGGAGTCCCTAAGTGTGTCTGTGTATTTATTTCTAATAAAGTGTCTGTGTATTTTTTTCTAATAAAGTATTTTTTCTGTGTGATGTCTTTTTTTTAACCCTTTATTGGAGATTCTTAATGGCCGGGTCAAACTTGGCCTGACATTAGCAATCTCAGGCTTTATATATATATATTTATATTTAGGTCATATAAGCAGTGGGGGTTAGCAGCCAGTAGCTGCTTGGGTTACCTTAGCAATAGAAAATGCAGCGGGAGTCCACACATTTTATTTTTTTTACCCCCTAACCCTAGAGTTAGGGTTATGTGTTTGGGGTTTTTGTTTATTTTTTAATGAATTTAAAAAAAAAATACTCATGGGCTACCGAGAACCCGAGCATTTTAGTGCTCACTCATCCCTACTTCTAACCATACAGCCAGCAGATCAAGTAATCTGATCAGCTGACTCCAGTGTTGGCCGATTACTTGTTCTGGGTCCCCCTGCATCCATCGCAGCGTGTGCTGCCTGTGAGGTCAGCTGAATTCGGCCGACACTGGAGTCAGCTGATCTGAACTCTGTTGAACTCCAGCCCGAACACTCTGCGATAGATGCAGGGGGACACAGAACAAGTAATCGGGCAACACTGGAGTCAGCTGATCTGAACTCAGCTGAACTCATGACCACACAGCCCGAACATGGTCACACGTGATCGGCAGCAGGCAGTGATTGCTGTTAACCTGCATCCATCACAGCGTGTGCGGACTGTGAGATCAGGAGTTCAGCTTATTCCCGATCAGCTGACTCCAGTGCCAGCCGATAAATTCTGTGTTCCCCTTCATCCATCACAAGTAGAAGTAGAAGCATACAATAAAATAACAATTGCGGTTGCATGCGTTGCACATTCAATCCACAGGATCCGGTCATATGCGGTTTGCATCCTGTCAAATGTGAAGGTAGCCTTACAGCTGGAGCAGGAAGAAGAAAGACAAGATGGCAGACTTACTTTGGGAGCTTACAGGAAGAAATCGCACAGACCAATTTTTGGGGCTCCACTCAAGGGGATCTGGGGCTGAGAAAAAAAGGAGACCGTCAGCTGATGATGAAATAGCTAGCAAAGTTATTGATCATTATCTCAAACCCATTGCCTCCTCTCTCTAGTCCGGCATTTCCTCTCTGCGGCGATCGCCATCCTCCTTCTTCTGAGGCCCATGTGCATGACGCGTCGTACATCATGCTCACTAGCTGGCATTGAGGTCCTGCGCAGGCGCACTTTGATCTGCCCTGCTCAAAGCAGATCCAATGTATTGTAGTGCATATGCGTAAGAGATCTTTAACCCCTTAACGATCTGGTGGCTATCATGATAGCACAGGGTCATGTGATGACTCCAGTAGCTCACATGACTCAGGTCCTGTAAGAAAAAGCCAAATACTGGCTGTTACAAGAGATGATAATTTCTCCCAGTCTAAATTGTGCTGCTCTGATTGGGATAAATAAATGAGTGATCAGACAGCTGATCCTAATAGCCCCCTAGGGGTACTAGTCAAATTTAAAAAAAAATGTAAGAAAAAGTTTTGAAAAAGTAAAAAAAAAAGTAAAAACACCTAAAAGTTTAAATCATCCCTCTTTTGCCCCACTGAAAAATAAAGGGTTAAAAAAAAATATTCACACATTTGGTATCGCTGTCTTCAGCCCGATCTATCAAAATATAAAATCATTTGTTCTGATTTTTAAACGGCGTAGCAGCAAAAAAATTCCAAATGCCAAAATTACGCTTTTTGGTTGCCACAAATCTTAAGCAAAATGCAATAACAGGCAATGAACACATAGCATCTGCGCAAAAATGATCCTGTTAAAAACGTCAGCTCGAGATACTAAAAAAAGCCATCACTGAGCCATAGATTTAAAAAAATGAGAACGCTATGGGTCTCAGAAAATGGCGCAAAACGTCTGTCACTTTTTTCGGACAAACTTCTGATAATTTTTTTAACCCCTTAGATTAAAGTAAACCTATTCATGTTTGATGTCTACAAACTTGCAGTAACCTCAGGCATCACAGCAGCACATCAGGTTTACCATATAGTGAACACAGTGAATAAAATGTCTCAAAAACAATAGAGCAATCACACTTTTTTTTGCAATTTCTCCACATTTGGATTTTTTTTGCCATTTTACAGTACACTGCATGGTAAAACTCACAGTTTCATTTAAAATTACAGCTCATTCTGCAAAAAATTAGCCCTCACATGACCATATTGACTGAAAAATAAAAAAGTTACGTCTGTCAGAAGAATGGCAAACCCCCCACAAATACCGAAAAGTGTAAAGTCGGCCGGTCGTGAAGGGGTTAATCTTTCCTCGCGCCTGCACATTACAGTACTTTCATCAGCAGGGCAGATGAATGCGCCTGCGCAGGACCGCAATGTCGGCTCGTGTGGATGACGTAGACACATCATCCACACTGTACTGGGAAGAAGGAGGCCGAAGATCGCAGCAGAGAGGATGCGTCAGACCTGAAAGAGGAGGCACCGCACTGGAGAGCTGCGACACCCATTGGACTGGACCCACCCTAGGTGAGTATTATAAAAGTACTTTTTCCGTTTTACAGAGCGGCCTAGGCTCTTATATACAGTATTTTGGAATGCTGTATATAAGAACTCAGTGGTATTGGACACAGCTTGTAGTCCCCAAATCTGGTGACAGATTCCCATTAAAAAATCGGAAGGAACACAAACTTGCACAATAAATCACCAACATATTTGTGCTTCTAAGGGCGTGATTTATTACGCCCAGTATCCATGCCAGAAAATCTACATAGGAATGACCACAAGGGACTTAACCTCTTACAGACATTGGACGTACTGGGTACATCGTAGATAATGGCGGTGTAATCATCGTCGGCTGCTGCTGCAGTAATCCGGCACCGATTTCCGCACATATATGCTGATCTGAACAGCAGACATGTGTAGCTTACAAGCAAGGGTGGATCCACGATTCACCCATGCCTTTTAATCTTTTAGACCGCGCTGTCAATTACTGACAGCGCAATGTAAATGGCCATGGCAG
Organism: Anomaloglossus baeobatrachus; assembly: GCF_048569485.1. Classification (NCBI taxonomy): domain Eukaryota; kingdom Metazoa; phylum Chordata; class Amphibia; order Anura; family Aromobatidae; genus Anomaloglossus; species Anomaloglossus baeobatrachus. The sequence continues at coordinate 149,121 of NW_027442040.1, read as the reverse complement.
GGAAATTTCCTTTCCTCTACGCTATCGGAGTCCCCGTGACGCGATCACGGGAAACCGATGGTTGCCATGGTAGCACAGGGTTATGTCATAACTCATGTCGCTATCATGACTCACATCCTGTTACAGCCGGCTGGTTGTAACAGGACAGCAGCATTTCAGCTGATCAGAGCTCTGCCGCTCTGATCAGCAGAAATGAACAAGCGATCAGACAGCTAATCCTTACCCCTAGGGGGACTATTAAAATAAAAAAAGTTTAAAACAAAGTTTTAAAGAATTAAAAAAAACAACTAAAAATTTAAATCACTCCCCATTCGCCCCACTAAAAATCAAAGGGTTAAAAAAATAATAAATATACACTCATTTGGTATCACAGAGTTCAGAAATGCCCAGTCTATCAAAATCTAAAATGAATTAATATAATCGGTACAAAAAAAATTCCAACCGGCAAAGTTAAGTTTTTTCGTCTTCGCAAATTTTGAGCAAGATGCAATACCAGGGAGTCAAAACGTAGCATCTGCGCAAAAATCGTTCAGCTAAAAATGCAAACAAATAAGCCATCAGTGAGCCCCATATCCCAAAAAATGAGAACACTACAAGTTGCAGAAAATGGCGCTGAAAGTGCTCCAATTTTTTGGACAAACCTTTTTTTAACCCCTTAGATAAAAGTAAACCTAAACATGTTTAGTATCAACGAACTCATACCAACCTGAAGTATCACACCCACCCATCAGTTTTACCATAAAGTGAACACGGTGAATAAAGTACCCCATAAACCATTGTCCAATCACACTTTTTTGTAATTTTTCCGCACGTGGAAATTTTTTGCTGTTTTCCAGTTGCATATATGGTAAAACTCATGGTTTCACTTAAAAGACCAATACGTCCCGCAAAAAATAAGCCCTCTTATGGCAAGATTGACGGGAAAAATAAAAAAGTTACGACTCTCGGAAAAAGGGGAGCAAAAAACAAAAACGGAAAAATCGTCCAGGGGTTAGGGGGTTAAAGGTGTGAGTCCGTGAGCACATCAGGGACATTGAGAAAACAAAGACTCTGCATGAGACGGAACACCTAAAATCCCTACCAAAACATTTCCAATTGTACCATAAATCTGACTCAAGCAAATTCATTATAAAGGCCATAGATCAGAGGTTAGAGGTGGTAACCTATTTAAGGCCCTTGCGCAACTTGAGTCACTTTATTTATAGATTGGACACAAGGACTCCTATTGGGCTCAATGAGAGCTTTGGCTGCTTTCTTTAATTGGGTATTTTTATGTGGTGTGAGAATGGGACTGTTTGTGTTAAAATTATTTTTAATAGTTTTTTTATCCATAATTTAGAGGTCTGTGTATGCTAAAACCATACCTGTGGTGGTCTGCAAATTTTGAGGTACTTCACGCGACCCGCTCAGTAACTTAGATGTTGATTTTGATTGGGTCTTTTCCCTGAATGAAGTGCCTATGAGAAAATAAGAAAAAAGATTATTATCTAAGAAAAGTGGAGAACAACATTGTACAACAATTTAATTATAGTTTGGATACAACTAATATTTAATACATTTACTCAATAATTTAGTTTCTTGCATTTCTTGATTTTGCTTGCCTTATGGCATGTCATTTTTAATTTTGAATATCATATTTCTGTTTACACAACTACATAAACACCATGCACTTTTTTGTTTCTCTATTGATTAGTGATGGACAGACCCGGACTGTAAAATTTAGGATCCGAGCGATTTTAAAAATACCCGAGTACCGGACCCGGGCCTGGAGTTCTCAGGGAACTCCGGATAATGATCCGGAACCTTTGGAAATAAAAAATAAATAAAGGAAAATTAAATAAAATAAGATTAAAGCAGGCGCGTTATAGCAATAGCAGCCCACAGCCACCCAGGATTGTCACATCCATTATATGTGACAATCCTGGCACTTTACCCGGCTCTTCCCGATTGCACTGGTGCGGTGGCAATCAGGCTAATAAGGGGTTAATAACAGCTCACAGCTGCCACTAAGCTCTAGATTAGTAATGGCAGGGTCTATGAAAACCCTACCCCCATTACTAATCTGGAAGTGAAAAGAAATAAACACAAATTAATAAAGGAGTGAAATAGGGTATTGTTTTTATCTTATTTTGTGTTTGTGTTTATTTATTTTCACTTCCAGATTAGTAATGGGGGTAGGGTTTTCATAGACCCTGCTATTACTAATCCAGAGCTTAGTGGCAGCTGTGAGCTGTTATTAACCCCTTATTAGCCTGATTGCCACCGCACCAGTGCAATCGGGAAGAGTCGGGTAAAGTGCCAGGATTGTCACATATAATGGATGTGACAATCCTGGGTGGCTGTGGGCTGCTATTGTTATAACGCGCCTGCTTTAATCTTATTTTATTTAATTTTCCTTTATTTATTTTTTATTTCCAAAGGTTCCGGATCTTTATCCGGAGTTCCCTGAGAACTCCAGGCCCGGGTCCGGTACTCGGGTATTTTTAAAATCGCTCGGATCCTAAATTTTACAGTCCGGGTCTGTCCATCACTAATCAATAGACAAACAAAAAAGTGCATGGTGTTTATGTAGTTGTGTAAACAGAAATATGATATTCAAAATTAAAAATGACAAGCCCCAATCCTCTTCGTCCAGCAGGCTGGAGAAAGGCCAGAGGAACTCCTATGCGTGGCGGTCCAAGTCACGCCCCCAAAAGGCCGCAGGAGGCACTGCTTCCAAGGCGGCCTCCTCATGACTCTCGGCATCCCCGAACCGCATCCTCGGTCGGAGGCAGGCTCTCCTGCTTTTGCGACACCTGGTGGCCACATGTTCAAGACCGATGGGTGAGAGACATTCTGTCTCACGGTTACAGGATAGAGTTCAGCTCTCGTCCCCCGACTCGTTTCTTCAGAACATCTCCGCCCCCCCGAGCGAGCCGATGCACTTTTTCAGGCGGTGAACGCTCTGAAGACAGAAGGAGTTGTGATCCCTGTTCCCCTTCAGGAACATGGTCGCGGCTTTTACTCCAACTTGTTTGTGGTGCCAAAGAAGGACGGCTCGTTCCGTCCCGTTCTGGACCTCAAACTGCTCAACAGACATGTGAGCACCAGACGGTTTCGGATGGAGTCTCTCCGCTCTGTCATCGCTTCGATGTCACAAGGAGACTTCCTAGCATCGATCGACATCAAGGATGCTTATCTCCATGCGCCGATCGCACCCGAACATCAACGCTTTTTGCGTTTCGCCATCGGGGACGAACACCTTCAGTTCGTGGCATTGCCTTTCGGCCTGGCGACAGCCCCACGGGTGTTCACCAAGGTCATGGCATCTGTTGTGGCGGTCCTACACTCTCAGGGCCACTCGGTGATTCCCTACTTAGACGATCTTCTGGTCAGGGCACCCTCTCAGATGGCGTGTGAAAACAGCCTTTCCGTCGCTCTGGCGACTCTCCAGCAGTTCGGGTGGATCATCAACTTCCCAAAATCCAAGTTGACACCGACCCAATCACTGACGTACCTTGGGATGGAGTTTCATACTCAGTCAGCAGTAGTCATGCTACCGCTGGACAAGCAGCTTTCGCTGCAGGCAGGGGTGCAATCTCTTCTTCGGGGTCAGTCACACCCCTTGAGGCGCCTCATGCACTTCCTGGGGAAGATAGTGGCAGCGATGGAGGCAGTGCCCTTCGCGCAATTCCATCTGCGGCCACTCCAGTGGGACATTCTCCGCAAATGGGACAGGAGGTCGACTTCACTCGACAGGAACGTCTCTCTTTCCCTTGCAACCAAGACGTCACTTCAGTGGTGGCTCCTTCCCAACTCTCTATCGCAGGGAAAATCCTTCCTACCCCCCACCTGGGCTGTGGTCACGACGGACGCGAGCCTGTCAGGGTGGGGGGCGGTTTTTCTCCACCACAGGGCTCAGGGAACCTGGACTCCGATAGAGTCATCCCTTCAGATCAATATTCTGGAGATAAGGGCAGTGTATCTAGCCCTATTGGCCTTTCATCGGTGGCTGGAGGGCAGGCAGATCCGGATCCAGTCGGACAACGCCACTGCCGTCGCATACATCAACCACCAAGGCGGCACTCGCAGTCGTCAAGCCTTCCAGGAAGTCCGACGAATTCTGCAGTGGGTGGAAGCCACAGCTTCCACCATCTCCGCAGTTCACATCCCGGGCGTAGAAAACTGGGAAGCAGATTTTCTCAGCCGACAGGGCATGGACGCGGGGGAATGGTCTCTTCACCCAGACGTGTTTCGAGAGATCTGTCGCCGCTGGGGAACGCCGGACGTCGATCTCATGGCGTCACGGCACAACAACAAAGTCCCGGCATTCATGGCCCGGTCTCAAGATCACAGAGCTCTGGCGGCGGACGCATTAGTTCAGGATTGGTCGCAGTTTCGACTGCCCTATGTATTTCCTCCTCTGGCGATGCTGCCCAGAGTGCTGCGCAATGTCGTCGCGCCATTCTCGTCGCCCCAGATTGGCCGAGGCGGTCGTGGTACCCGGATCTGTGGCATCTCACGGTGGGTCAACCGTGGGCGCTCCCAGACCGCCCAGACTTGCTGTCTCAAGGACCGTTTTTCCATCTGAATTCTGCGGCCCTCAACCTGACTGTGTGGCCATTGAGTCCTGGCTCCTAGCGTCCTCAGGGTTATCTCAAGATGTCATTGCCACTATGAGACAGGCCAGGAAACCAACGTCCGCCAAGATCTATCACAGGTCTTGGAGGATCTTCTTATCCTGGTGCTCTGATAAGGGTTTTTCTCCCTGGCCCTTTGCCTTACCCACTTTTCTTTCATTCCTTCAATCCGGAATGGACAAGGGTTTGTCTCTCGGCTCTCTCAAGGGACAAGTATCGGCGCTATCCGTATTTTTTCAAAAGCGTCTAGCCAGGCTTCCGCAGGTCCGCACGTTCCTGCAGGGAGTTTGCCACATAGTCCCACCTTACAAGCGTCCGCTGGAACCCTGGGATCTTAACAGGGTGCTAACGGCTCTTCAGTAACCACCTTTCGAGCCGCTGCGGGATGTCTCTTTATCACGTCTTTCGCAGAAGGTGTCATTTCTAGTGGCAGTTACATCGCTCCGTAGAGTGTCGGAGCTGGCAGCGCTGTCATGCAAAGCCCCCTTCCTGGTTTTTCACCAGGATAAGGTGGTTCTGCATCCGGTCCCGGAATTTCTCCCTAAGGTAGTATCCCCTTTTCATCTCAATCAGGATATCTCCTTACCTTCATTTTGCCCTCATCCAGTTCACCAATGTGAAAAGGATTTGCACTCGTTAGATCTGGTGAGAGCTCTCCGGCTCTACGTGTCTCGCACGGCGCCCCTGCGCCGTTCGGATGCGCTCTTTGTCCTTGTCGCTGGCCAGCGTAAGGGTTCGCAGGCTTCCAAGTCAACCTTGGCTCGGTGGATCAAGGAACCGATTCTTGAAGTCTACCGTTCTTCTGGGCTTCCGCTTCCTTTGGGGCTGAAAGCCCATTCTACCAGAGCCGTGGGTGCGTCCTGGGCATTGCGGCACCGGGCTACGGCTCAGCAGGTGTGTCAGGCAGCTACCTGGTCTAGTCTGCACACTTTCACGAAACACTATCAGGTGCATACCTATGCTTCGGCAGACGCCAGTCTAGGTAGGCGAGTGCTTCAGGCGGCGGTTGCCCACCTGTAAGAGGGGGTCGTTTTCGGCTCTTTTTATCGAGGTATTCTTTTACCCACCCAGGGACTGCTTTTGGACGTCCCAATTGTCTGGGTCTCCCAATGGAGCGACAAAGAAGAAGGGAATTTTGTTTACTTACCGTAAATTCCTTTTCTTCTAGCTCCTATTGGGAGACCCAGCACCCGCCCCTGTTCCCTTCGGGCTGTTTGTTCTTTTGTGTACACATGTTGTTCATGTTGAATTGTTCTTTTGGTTCATGGTTTTCAGTTCTCCGAACATCCTTCGGATTGAATTTACCTTAGACCAATTTATAAGTTTTCTCCTTCCTGCTTTTGCACCAAAACTGAGGAGCCCGTGATGCACGGGAGGGTGTATAGGCAGAGGGGAGGGGTTACACTTTTTAAAGTGTAATACTTTGTGTGGCCTCCGGAGGCAGAAGCTATACACCCAATTGTCTGGGTCTCCCAATAGGAGCTAGAAGAAAAGGAATTTACGGTAAGTAAACAAAATTCCCTTCTTTCCGAGAGTCGTAGCTTTTTTATTTTTCCCGTCAATCTTGCTATAAGAAGGCTTGTTTTTTGCAGGACGTATTGGTCTTTTAAGTGAAATCATGAGTTTTACCATATATGGTACTGGAAAACAGCACAAAATTTCCACGTGCGGAAAAATTACAAAAAAGTGTGATTGGACAATGGTTTATGGGGTACTTTATTCACCGTGTTCACTGTATGGTAAAACTGATGGGTGGGTGTGATACTTCAGGTTGGTATGAGTTCATTGATACCAAACATGTTTAGGTTTACTTTTATGTAAGGGGTTAAAAAAAGGTTTGTCCAAAAAATTGGAGCACTTTCTGCAACTTGTAGTGTTCTCATTTTTCGGGATATGGGGCTCACTGATGGCTTATTTGTTTGCATTTGTAGCTGTACCATTTTTGCGCAGATGCTACGTTTTGACTCCTTGGTATTGCATTTTGCTGAAAATTTGCAAAGACCAAAAAACGTAACTTTGCCAGTTGGATTTTTTTTTACGGCTACGCCATCTACCGATCTAATTGATTCATTTTATATTTTGATAGACTGGGCATTTCTGAACTCTGCGATACCAAATGAGTGTATATTTTTTACTTTTTTAACCCTTTGATTTTTAGTGGGGCGAATGGAGAATGATTTAAACTTTTAGTTGTTTTTTTAATTCTATAAAACTTTTTTTTTACTTTTTTTATTTTAATAGTTTCTCTAGGGGTAAGGATTAGCCGTCTGATCGCTTGTTCATTTCTGCTGATCAGAGCGGCAGAGCTCTGATCAGCTGAAATGCTGCTGTCCTTTTAAAGCCAGCCGGCTGTAACAGGATGTGAGTCATGATAGCGACAGGAGTCATCACATAACCCTGTGCTACCATGGCAACCATCGGCTTCCTATGATAGCGTTACGGGGCCTCCTATGGCGGTGTAGAAAGGCAATTGGAATAGTCATGGGCCCTCGTGTGGATTTCCACAGACCTGCGTGTTTTTGGGGTTAATAAAGGAGTGAAATAGGGTATTGTTTTTATCTTATTTTGTGTTTGTGTTTATTTCTTTTCACTTCCAGATTAGTGATGGGGGTAGGGTTTTCATAGACCCTGCCATTACTAATCTAGAGCTTAGTGGCAGCTGTGAGCTGTTATTAACCCCTTATTAGCCTGATTGCCACCGCACCAGTGCAATCGGGAAGAGCCGGGTAAAGTGCCAGGATTGTCAAATATAATGGATGTGACAATCCTGGGTGGCTGTGGGCTGCTATTGTTATAACGCGCCTGCTTTAATCTTATTTTATTTAATTTCCCTTTATTTATTTTTTATTTCCAAAGGTTCCGGATCATTATCCGGAGTTCCCTGAGAACTTCAGGCCCGGGTCCGGTACTCGGGTATTTTTAAAATCGCTCGGATCCTAAATTTTACAGTCCGGGTCTGTCCATCACTAATCAATAGACAAACAAAAAAGTACATGGTGTTTATGTAGTTGTGTAAACAGAAATATGATATTCAAAATTAAAAATGACATGCCATAAGGCAAGCAAAATCAAGAAATGCAAAAAACTAAATTATTGAGTAAATGTAGTAAATATTAGTTGTATCCAAACTATAATTAAATTGTTGTACAATGTTTTTCTCCACTTTTCTTAGATAATAATCTTTTTTCTTATTTTCTCATAGGCACTTCATTCAGGGAAAATACCCAATCAAAGTCAACATCTAAGTCACTGAGCGGGTCGAGTGAAGTACCTCAAAATTTGCAGACCACCACAGGTATGGTTTTAGCATATACAGATCTCTAAATTATGGATAAAAAAACTATTAAAAATAATTTTAACACAAACAGTCCCATTCTCACACCACATAAAAATACCCAATTAAAGAAAGCTCTCATTGAGCCCAATAGGAGTCCTTGTGTCCAATCTATAAATAAAGTGACTCAAGTTGCGCAAGGGCCTTAAATAGGTTACCACCTCTAACCTCTGATCTATGGCCTTTATAATTAATTTGCTTTACAATTGGAAATGTTTTGGTAGGGATTTTAGGTGTTCCATCTCATGCAGAGTCTTTGTTTTCTCAATGTCCCTGATGCGCTCACGGACTCCCACCTTTAACCCCCTAACCCCTGGACGATTTTTCCGTTTTTGTTTTTTGCTCCCCTTTTTCCGAGAGTCGTAACTTTTTTATTTTTCCCGTCAATCTTGCCATAAGAGGGCTTGTTATTTGCGGGACGTATTGGTCTTTTAAGTGAAACCATGAGTTTTAACATATATGGTACTGGAAAACCGCAAAAAATGTCCACGTGCGGAAAAATTCCAAAAAAGTGTGATTGGACAATGGTTTGTGGGGTGCTTTATTCACCGTGTTCACTTTATGGTAAAACTGATGGGTGGGTGTGATACTTCAGGTTGGTATGAGTTCGTTAATACCAAACATGTTTAGGTTTACTTTTATATAAGGGGTTAAAGAAAGATTTGTCCAAAAAATTGGAGCACTTTCAGCGCCATTTTCTGCAACTTATAGTGTTCTCATTTTTCGGGATGTGGGGCTCACTGATAGCTTATTTGTTTGCATTTTTAGCCGAACCATTTTTGCGCAGACGCTACGTTTTGACTCCCTGGTATTGCATTTTGCTCAAAATTTGCGAAGACCAAAAAACTTAACTTTGCCGGTTGTAATTTTTTTTTACGGCTACGCCGTCTACCGATCATATTAGTTCATTTTATATTTTGATAGACTGGGCATTTCTGAACTCTGTGATACCAAATGAGTTGGTATGAGGCGGGGCTCGGCGGCTCTGCTCTGTGTGGGGCTGCTCAGCTCTGTGCGTCTCGGCTCTGTGCGGCAGGCAATGAGGCACGGGCCATTCTGAATATGGCGGTGAGCGCTTTAAATAATGGCGCCTAAAGTCGGCGCATGCGCAGATGGAGCTCTCGGCTTAATCTTTCATCTGCGCATGTGTGGCACCACTGAGGCTTCAGTCGCCACAGAGGTACTGCACCTCATCCAGAGGTGTGGTATTCCATCTTGAGTATGAAGGAGGTCATCCACTGGTTCACACAAAAGCACAACACCCTGATTCAGCAACACCTCATCAGAAATGGCAAGGGAGTGCTGTACCTGAAGCCAGGCTGAAAGGGTGGAGTCTTAGGAGTGGGAAAACAGTAGTAAAGTGGGAACAGGAATGTGAGTGTGGAGAGGGAAGGAGAAGTAGAGGAGTGAAGAGACCTTTGGTCTGGAGCTGGTTCACCTCGACCCAGGGCCAGACAGAAGGGGTCCCAGGGACCACGGGAAGTGCACCAGCCACCTGTGGCCATGTTCCACATACAGCAACCAAGTGGAGGAACTTGGCCGCATATCGGGGACTGGTCCCTAGGCTACAGTAGAAGAACCTACGTACTCCGCTAGTAAAACCAACGGCTGAGGTGACTGCAAGCACATAGGCCACATCCATACACGAGTTCACTGGAAGGTGACCTCACAGGGCCAAGGGATAGAGCTTCACACCGCCCAAAAGGGCTCGCGGGCACTGGCACAGGGCTCTGTGTACGAAGGCGCAAAAGCAGGAGGGAGAAGCAAGCACAGGAAGGCGACCAGGAAAGGGACAAATAAAGAATTGCTCCGGACTCGACCTCCGAACTACCCGAGATCGGCTGGAGCCCTTCACAGTGATACCCAGCACTCTAAAGGCGATCACTGGCTAGTAGTGTTACCTTGGAACCTGCTACAGTGAGTAAACATCTTGAGACTGCATTCCTGTGTCGCTCCGTTATTCACCTGCGCCTCCGGCTCTGCAAACCACCACCATCATAGACTACTACCACCACCATCCGCCCCAGGGCCCAGCTCTACCTGTGGACAGCTATACCAATAAAGCTACATCACCAACTGACCCCGGGGTCCCATCCGCAGCGTCGGCTATCTCTGGCCGAATACCACAGGTGCCATCACGAACTACCATCCCCATCATTCATCATCATCTCTTTCATCTTTATTAAATGACACCGCCGGGGTCATGGAACCGGGCCTTGCCACCGTGGCGTCCCAGCAGCAGAAACGTGGCCTGGTAACAGTGCCCCACGGCCCCGGTTTGTGCGTCACATGCGACGACTCCGGCCACCATTATTTGAGGCCCTCACCGCCATCTTCATAATGGCCAGTGCCTTATCCTCCACACAGAGCAGCGCCCGCAGTGGGTCCCCTCTGTACCACTCACAGCATCAAAGGACTCCAGTATCACCCCTGTCACCTGTGATCCCTGCTCCTCTGCCGCTCTCCTCCCTGGTAAGACACCATCGAATTATAAAACGGACACCATATGGGGTTTTTTCCCTCCAAATTTGGGATGCATCTTATAATCTGGTGCGTCTTATAAAACGAAAAATACGGTATACAGCAAAGTCTTGCATTGGAACTGTTTTTCATTTGGAACTGGAGGTACACTTTAAGATATTTTGGTCGCGATTCATCTAGAATGGCGTTCACACTGGTCTAATTAGGGGGCATGAAGAGTCAGATGCTCCTAATTCATGAAAAGGTTAAACTGGTGTGATCAGAGACAACTGTAAGGCAAGGTCCACACTGTGTTTGTGCTCACTGACGGCATACCCTCCAGAGGTATGTGCCTGATTTTGGCCACAGTCAGGATGGATGTCAAGGCATTCGTCTGCTGTAACGGCTCACTATCAATATGATCGCATATTGACTCTACACCCACCTTTTTTTTTTAACAAAACATGACTTGCAGAATATGGCGACAGAAGCCAAATTGTTTTTGTAAAAAATTTTTGAGCAGTAAATTAAAAAATAAATATATAAATTTGACATCCCATAATCATGACTCTTAGGCTACTTTCACACTTGCGTTGAACGGTATCCGTTGCATTGCGTTGTGTAACGGATGCAACGGATGTGTTGCATATAGTGACACAACGGATGCAACGGATGCTGCAAAACAACGCAATTCGTTTTGATTTTTTTTTTTTTTTTTTCCCGGTTTTACCAGCGGCAGACTATAGTGAACGATCAGCTGATCGTTCCCTGCAGCCGGCCGCTGGGTGATCAGCTGATTGCTCCCAGTAGCCGGCCGCCGGGTGATCAGCTGATCGCTCCCTGCAGCCGGCCGCCGGGTGATCAGCTGATCGCTCCCGGCCGCCGGGTGATCAGCTGATCGCTCCCGGCCGCCGGGTGATCAGCTGATCGCTCCCGGCAGCCGGCCGCCGGGTGATCAGCTGATCGCTCCCTGCAGCCGGCTGCCGGGTGATCAGCTGATCGCTCCCTGCAGCCGGCTGCCGGGTGATCAGCTGATCGCTCCCGGCCGCCGGGTGATCAGCTGATCGCTCCCTGCAGCCGGCCGCCGGGTGATCAGCTGATCGCTCCCTGCAGCCGGCTGCCGGGTGATCAGCTGATCGCTCCCGGCCGCCGGGTGATCAGCTGATCGCTCCCTGCAGCCGGCCGCCGGGTGATCAGCTGATCGCTGTCACTTGCCGGCGCCCGGGCATGCCGGCGGGCGGGCGCTCAGCTGAGCGCTGTGACTTGCCGGCGGCCGGGCATGCTGGTGGCCGGTCATTCAGCTGAGCGCTGTCGCTTGCCGACGGCCGGGCGCTCAGCTGAACGTTCGGCCACCGCGAGCCAAAATAAAGTTTGATTTAAAAAAAAAAAAAAAAAAAAGAGCATGCGCAGTGAAATCCAGAGGATTCCGCTGCTCAAAATAACGTTACATGCTGCGTTCCTCCCGCTGGGCGGAAGCAACGGAGCGTCGCCCAGCGGAAGCAACGCAGCTCCTTTTGGTACAATCCGTCAACCATACAAGTCTATGGGAAACAGCGGAATCCGTTAACGGATTCCGCTGTTTCCCAAAAGGGCGGATTGTAACGGAAGGAAAATAACGCAAGTGTGAAAGTACCCTTAGAAAAAGTTAAAAGATCGCTACCAGATAACCAAAAAGTGACCAGTGCTATTACAAACAAGTAAAAAATTAAAGTGACATTACTGGCGTTTTTTTTTTCACCATTTCCACTTATTTGGTAAAATAAATGGTGTCATGCAAAAATAGCAAGCCCTCTTGCTTCTAATACTAAAAAAGTTATGGCTCCCAGTAGGAGAGGAAAAAAAATGACAGTATTCTGGGAAAAAGTTCTATGTCTGCGTCATTACAACCTCATGCTCAGGGATTGTTACGCCACAAATGTCCTGTCCATAGTCAAAGCAATCTGATGTACACCGTACACAAGTATTGGTGCTCAACTCTAAATCATTAAATTCAGGTCTTTTATATGGTCCCACTGCCACAGGTATATAAATTCCAGCCTCAAACATGCAATCTGTTCTGCAAATATTTGTGAAACAATAACAAATTCTAAAGAGCTTACTGGTCACTGATCATGGTGCTGTAATATGTTGTCACAAGTCATTTCATGAATGGCAAAACTGACCTGGTTTGGTGTTGAATAACTTGACTGGCCCTCAAAGAGTCCTAACCTCAACCCCATCAAACGCCTTTTGGCCTGAACTAGAGATTGCAAACCAGGTCCTCTCGTCCATCATCAGTGGCTGACCTGATAAATCAACAAAGTCTGCATAAAAATACCTCAGAATTCGTTAGAAAGCCTTCCAAAAGAGTGTAAGCTGCAATATCAGCAAAGGGAAATGACCATGGATTTAGAATGAAATGTCATAAAAGCTCCTTCCAATGTAATGTGTAGACATCACGATACTTTCTTCATCGTTCCTTATGGGAGACCCAGACCATGGGTGTATAGCTTCTGCCTCCGGAGGACACACAAAGTACTACACTCAAACGTGTAGCTCCTCCCTCCGGGCTATATACACCCCCTGGATGACAATCTAACCAGTTCAATGCTTTGTGTTTCAGGAGGTCACACACACACATGCATTCTCTGATTTTTAATTTTTAAGATTTTTGATTTCAAAGATATGGAAGAAAAGCGGGTCCAGTCTGGACTCCCGGCATGTCCCTTCTCACCCCACTGTGTCGGCGGTGCTGTTAAGGTTGACTTTACAAGGCTGGAGCCTTCACATGCCGCGCTCCTTCACCATCCTCTGAGGCTCTGGCTTGAAGTGGGAGCCATCACGGTCCTCTCTGCTTTGCAGGAGACCGGTCTCCATCCGCAGCCCTGTCAGGATTCTGCCGGACGGAGCGCTTAACCCCCCCCCAGGGACATGGCCCTGCGTCTCAAAAGCTAAGTATTGAGACGTTTCTCAGGGGTCCCGGGTACATTTATTATGGGGAGAGTGTGTCTTTTGACTTTGCTGTAAATTCCGGCCGGTTCTCTGGGTTTTTCCTGAGAACCGCGCCGAGGGTGCCTGCTCGTCGGCCGCATGTAAAAATCTAGGCCCCGGCTTCAGTTGCGGCCTAGTTTCGGTTTCAGCTTCCCCTGCATGTCATTCATGCAGGGGAACAGTGTGGCTCCGCCCACCGGCCGTTCAGCAGAGGGGAGGACACTCCTCTCTGAGGAGATGTTCCCTCCCCTGTATCTCTCCTTGGCCCTCCGGTTTCCCGCTCTTGGGCTAATCCCCGCCCCCCCTCCTCACTCCAGCTCCATTTTATCAGCGTTCTCACACTGATCGGCGCTGGCTGCTGCAGCTGCTGCATCCTGGAAAGCGCTTCACTGGGGGTCCGAGCTGTGGAATCCGGAGGGCACACACGGTCTGGTAAGCCACAACCTCTGGTTGTGGGCTTTATTATACACTCTCAGGGGGTCATTCTACAGGAGTGTATTCTTTACTGCAGAGCCTCCACCTCAGCAGCATGTCTGTCACTAGGAGCAAGTCTGCTAAGCTGTACGCTATATGCACTGCATGTAAGCTCATTCTGCAAGAACCGAGCACTTATCCACACTGTGATGCCTGCTCTAACATGGTGGTGCCTCAGCCTGGAGCCTCTTCAGGGGTCCCTCCGGCTGCTCCGGCCCCGGTGGCTGAACCCCCGGCTTGGGTAGCATCTTTTTCCAGAGCTATCTCCCAGTCTTTTGCCGACTCCATGGGACAGCTGTCCCGGACTCTGCTGACCATGAATCAGCCCCCTTCTCAGGGCGCCTCTGCTGCTCCGAGCTCTGCAGAGCTCTCAGAGCATGTTTTAGGACCCCGTCCTCCTAAACGGAGACGCAGAAACCCTTCTCCTTCCTCGTCCCACGGCTCTGATTCACGAGCTGAATTGCAGGGCGAGGAGGATACTTTTACTGTGGGCTCAGACGCTACCTCTATGTACCCCATTGACTTATCTGAGGGTGATGCGGATGTTAGTGACTTGATTGCATCCATTAACTCCGTACTGAACCTCAATCCCCCAGTGTCAGAGGAACAAGCCTCTCTGGTAGAAATACACCAGTTTACCTCTCCTAAGAGAGCTAGGAGTACGTTTTTTAACCACTCCAGTTTTCAGGCCACTGTTACCAAGCCCAGGGCCTGTCCTGACAAACGCTTCCCAAAGCGTAGTTCTGATGACCGTTTTCCCTTTCCACCAGAGGTGGTTAAGGAGTGGGCTCAGTCCCCAAAGGTAGACCCTCCGGTGTCTAGAATCTCAGCCCGGACAGTCGTATCTGTGGCCGATGGCACCTCTCTTAAGGATCCCACTGACCGCCAGGTTGACCTTCTGGCCAAATCTGTATATGAGGCGGCAGGAGCCTCGTTCTCCCCGTCTTTTGCAGCAGTGTGGGCTCTTAAGGCAGTCTCTGCCTCTCTGGCGGAGATACATTCCCTCGCCAGGGACTCTATACCCGAGATGGTTGCCTTAACTTCCCAGGCTTCGGCTTTTTCGTCCTACGCCATGTCTGCCATTCTGGAGGCTTCTCACCGCACGGCGGTGGCTTCCGCTAATTCTCTCGCGATCCGCAGGATTTTGTGGCTTCGAGAGTGGAAAGCAGACGCTTCTTCTAAGAAGTACCTTGCTGGGCTCCCCTTTGCTGGGTCCCGGCTGTTCGGTGAACAACTGGATGAAATTATTAAGGAAGCTACTGGCGGGAAGAGTACTTCCTTGCCACAAACTAAAACCAGGAAACCTGTCCAGGGCAGGAACCAGTCGAGGTTTCGTTCCTTTCGTTCCTCTAACTGGTCGTCCTCTAAGCCCTCAGCCTCGTCCACTAACTCAGCCAAGGATCGTAAACCCAACTGGCGCGCGAAGCCGCGTCCTCAGAAGAACGGAGGAGCCGCTGCCACTAAGGCAGCCTCCTCTTGACTATCTGGCTGCGCCAGCAACGTCCTTGGTCGGTGGCAGGCTCTCCCTCTTTGGCGACGTGTGGTTTCAGCACGTCTCCGATCAGTGGGTGCGGGATATCATCTCCCACGGCTACAGGATAGAATTTTCTTCCAGCCCGCCAAACAGATTTTTTCTGTCCATTCCCCCCTGCTCCAAAGCCGCCACCTTCTCACAGGCCGTGGCATCCTTGCAGGCCAACGGTGTAATTGTTCCGGTTCCCGCCCGGGAACGGTTCAGAGGTTTCTACTCAAACCTCTTCCTAGTCCCCAAGAAGGACGGTTCCTTCCGGCCCATCCTGGATCTCAAGCTTCTCAACAAGCATGTTCAGGTGCGGCGCTTTCGCATGGAATCTCTGAGATCAGTCATTGCCTCAATGACCCAAGGAGATTTTCTAGCATCCATCGACATCAGAGATGCCTATCTGCATGTGCCTATTGCGGTTTCACACCAACGTTGGCTACGCTTTGCAGTCGGAGAGGAACATTTCCAATTCGTGGCTCTCCCCTTCGGGTTAGCCACGGCCCCTCGTGTTTTCACCAAGGTCATGGCAGCAGTGGTTGCGGTCCTGCATCTCCAGGGGTTGGCAGTAATCCCCTACCTGGACGACCTTCTAGTCAAGGCCTCATGCAGTGCAGACTGCCAGCGGAGCGTCTCGCTCACTCTCGACACGCTTGTTCAATTCGGGTGGCTTGTCAATCTGCCCAAGTCCACTTTGACCCCGACCCAGGAACTTACGTACCTAGGGATGCAATTCGAGACTCTGCCGGCACTTGTGAAGCTGCCCTTAGTCAAACAGCAGTCCCTTCATCTGGCGGTGCGCTCTCTGTTGAAGCCCCGCCGTCATTCCATCAGGCACCTCATGCAGGTGCTGGGTCAGATGGTGGCGTCAATGGAAGCGGTTCCCTTTGCCCAGTTCCATCTGCGTCCCCTGCAGCTGGACATTCTCCGCTGTTGGGACAAGCGGACCTCTTCCTTGCACAGGCTAGTGGCTCTGTCGCCGCAGACCAGGAGCTCTCTTCAGTTGTGGCTTCGGCCCCTCTCTCTGTCACAGGGACGCTCCTTCCTGACTCCGTCCTGGGTGATCCTCACCACGGATGCCAGCCTCTCCGGCTGGGGAGCAGTATTTCTCCACCACCGAGCACAGGGCACTTGGACTCCGTCCGAATCAGCCCTCTCGATCAATGTGCTGGAAATCAGGGCTGTTCTTCTAGCTCTCGTAGCCTTTCACCACCTGTTGGCGGGCAAGCACATTCGAGTCCAGTCGGACAACGCGACAGCGGTTGCCTACATCAATCACCAGGGCGGGACTCGCAGCCGCCTGGCGATGTTGGAGGTTCAACGAATCCTTCAGTGGACGGAGGACTCCAAGTCCACCATATCCGCAGTCCACATCCCAGGCGTAGAAAACTGGGAGGCCGATTATCTCAGCCGTCAAACCGTGGACAGCGGCGAGTGGGCCCTGCATCCGGCAGTGTTCAGGTCAATCTGCCGCAAGTGGGGCACTCCGGAAGTGGATCTAATGGCATCCCGGCACAACAACAAGGTTCCGGTTTACGTGGCTCGCTCCCACGATCCTCAGGCCTTCGCAGCGGACGCGCTGGTTCAAGATTGGTCCCAGTTCCGTCTGGCCTATGTGTTTCCTCCTCTAGCGCTCTTGCCCAGGGTTCTGCGCAAGATCAGAATGGAGGGCCGTCGGGTCATAATCATTGCTCCAGACTGGCCCAGGCGAGCTTGGTACCCAGACCTGCTCCGTCTGTCCGTAGAAATGCCGTGGCATCTCCTGGACCGCCCAGACCTTCTCTCTCAAGGTCCGTTTTTCCGCCAGAATTCTGCGGCTCTCAGATTGACGGCGTGGCTCTTGAGTCCTGGATCCTGACGGCTTCAGGCATTCCTTCTGAGGTCATCTCCACTATGACTCAGGCTCGGAAGTCTTCCTCGGCCAAGATTTACCACAGGACTTGGAAGATTTTCCTGTCCTGGTGTCGCTCTTCCGGCCATGCTCCTTGGCCGTTCTCCTTGCCGACCATCCTGTCCTTTCTACAGTCCGGTCTGCAGCTAGGACTGTCCCTCAATTCCCTCAAGGGACAGGTGTCGGCTCTGTCGGTATTATTCCAGCGGCGTATCGCCCGACTGGCTCAGGTGCGCACCTTCATGCACGGCGCATCTCACCTCATTCCTCCTTACCGGCGGCCTTTGGATCCCTGGGATCTTAATCTGGTCCTCACGGCCTTACAGAAACCCCCCTTTGAGCCTCTTAGGGAGGTTCCTTTGTTTAGACTTTCACAGAAAGTGGTTTTTCTAGTAGCCATAACTTCTCTCAGGAGAGTCTCTGATTTGGCTGCGCTCTCTTCGGAGTCACCTTTTTTAGTGTTTCACCAAGACAAGGTGGTTCTCCGTCCGACTCCGGATTTTCTCCCTAAGGTGGTGTCTTCTTTCCACCTTAACCAGGACATTTCGTTGCCTTCCCTTTGTCCGGCCCCTGTGCATCGCTTTGAGAAGGCGTTGCATACCTTGGATTTGGTGCGGGCGCTCCGAATCTATGTGTCACGCACCGCCGCTTTTAGGCGGTGCACCTCACTTTTTGTGCTAACCACGGGTCAGCGCAAGGGTCTCTCGGCTTCTAAACCGACCCTAGCTCGTTGGATTAGGTCGGCCATCTCCGATGCCTACCAGTGTTCTCAGGTGCCCCCACCGCCAGGGATTAAGGCGCACTCGACCAGAGCTGTCGGTGCCTCCTGGGCTTTCAGGCACCAGGCTACGGCTCAGCAGGTTTGTCAGGCTGCCACTTGGTCTAGTCTGCACACCTTTTCGAAGCACTACCAAGTGCATGCTCATGCTTCGGCAGATGCGAGTTTGGGCAGACGCATCCTTCAGGCGGCTGTCGCCCATTTGTGAAGTTAGGTTTTGCCTACTTCTCAGTTTGGTTTATTTCCCACCCATGGACTGCTTTGAGACGTCCCATGGTCTGGGTCTCCCATAAGGAACGATGAAGAAAAAGAGAATTTTTTTTACTTACCGTAAATTCTTTTTCTTATAGTTCCGACATGGGAGACCCAGCACCCTCCCTGTTGCCTGTTGGCAGTTCTTGTTCCGTGTGTTTCACCGGCTGTTGTTGTAGACAGAGGTTCCGGTTTTTCCGAGTTTTACTCTATCTCTACTTATGGGTGGATGTCCTCCTTCAGCTTTTGCACTGAACTGGTTAGATTGTCATCCAGGGGGTGTATATAGCCCGGAGGGAGGAGCTACACGTTTGAGTGTAGTACTTTGTGTGTCCTCCGGAGGCAGAAGCTATACACCCATGGTCTGGGTCTCCCATGTCGGAACTATAAGAAAAAGAATTTACGGTAAGTAAACAAAATTCTCTTTTTCTTTGTCGCTCTATTGGGAGACCCAGACAATTGGGTGTATAGCTACTGCCTCCGGAGGCCACACAAAGTATTACACTTAAAAGTGTAAGGCCCCTCCCCTACTGCCTATACACCCCCCGTGGGATCACGGGCTCCTCAGTTTTCATGCTTTGTGCGAAGGAGGCTAACATCCACGCATAGCTCCACTGTTTAGTCAGCAGCAGCTGCTGACTTTGTCGGATGGAAGAAAAGAGGGCCCATACTAGGGCCCCCAGCATGCTCCCTTCTCACCCCACTTTTGTTGGCGGTGTTTGTTAAGGTTGAGGTACCCATTGCGGGTACGGAGGCTGGAGCCGACATGCTGCTTTCCTTCCCCATCTCCTTAGGGCTCTGGGTGAAGTGGGATCCTATCGGTCTCCAAGCACAGGAGACCGTGCTCCGTCCACAACCCCTGGGAATCTGCTGGACATGGAGCTGAGTATCGTCAGGGACAGGGCCCTGCTACATTAAGGTACTCTGGGTCCCCGTACAGATCGCGCACACACACCAGCATTGCTGGGTGTGTTAGTGCGCCGGGGACAGCAGCGCGGCGCGCTGGTGCTTTACTCACTGCAGCTTTGCTGAGTGAGTTTCTGTATTAGGAACTGCTGCGCCGGCCGCGGCTGGCGGTTTTTTACACTGCGGCGCGGCTGGGACGTGTGGTGCGCCGGGGACTTCCGCGCTGGCCGTGCTTATACGACGGCCGCGCTTATAAATCGAGTCCCCGGCTTTTGCGGCCTAGTTCCGTTTCGTTCCCGCCCCCAGGCCTGCCAGTCAGGGGAAGGGCGGGACGCTGGTCAGAACGTCAGCGCCGAGGGCTGGAGTCTGCTTAGCATACTCCAACCCCCCTCACTAGGCACAGTGGGACGCTAGTTTCCCGCACTTTGTCTGGGGCACGCCCACGGCCCGCCCCTCTTCACAGGACGCCGGCAGCCATTCCTGTTTGCAGTCTGAGTGGAGAAGGGACACGAGCTCTGGGAGACCCAGGCACGGGATTCTGGCGGTCACACACCCGCTTTTCAGCGGGCGGTAAGCAGCCCTCGAGGGCTCACCCCACTAGTGCCGCAGTGTTCATTTGTACTTTATGCTTGTATGATACATTGCATTGTACGGTCGCTATTCTTGGCTATATACCCTCCTAGATTGCTAGACAACAGCATGTCGTCCGCAAAAAGCAAAGGGGCCAAGACACAGGCTTTCTATGCTACTTGTACCGCATGTAAGGCATGTCCCCCACTGCCCTATAATGTCCCCCACTGCCCTATAATGTCCCCACTGCCCTATTATGTCCCCCACTGCCCTATTATGTCCGCCACTGCCCCATAATATGCTCCATAAAGTCCCCCACCGCTTCTTAATGCCACTTGTAAAATAACACTGCTCCTCCCCCACCCGCAGCCCCTCATATAAAAGTACATCTTCGGCTCCTCTGGAGCGCTTACCTGTGCCTGCGCGTCCTCCTCTTCATCCCTGCAGCTGCGGCCTCGGTGATGATGATGTCGGTGCAGGACTGAGGCGCGCTCCTCTGCAGCCCTGGCGATGACGGTACGTTGCGGGGCTGAGCAGAGCTGCTCTCCCTCCTGTCACCGGCCGCACTGTACAAATGTATTGCGCGCCTGAAAGACGCGCATACATCTGAATACCGGCGCGGTTGGTGCAGGCCTGGGGACTCCCGCAGTGCACCGCTAGGACCTTTGGTGAGTCACATGACACATGTGATGTCACTAAAGGTCCTGCAACTGCGAAAACTTCAGTGATCATACAGAACTTGTACGATCACTGAAGTTTACGATTGAAAGGCTGGGTGCCGGGGCCCACTCAGGCCTGTGCATGGGCGTACCCAGGATCAAAGCCATGGTCGTTCACATTGTAAAATATTAGAACGGAAAAGGTGAATGAAACGAAAATTTTGAGAATTAAATGTAACTATAGCTCGATTAATGACTCCGCGCCCCTCTCCACACACACACACACACAATACAATACATCCCCCCATCACCCACTACATACACACACCCAAATACCATGCACCCCCCAGTACCATCTCCCCACGCACACAATACAATGCACTCCCCCATCCCCACCTACGCACACACAATGCACCCCCGATCACCCCCTACACACACACACTACAATGCACCCCCATTACCCTCACACATACACACACACACACACAATACACGCTCCATTACCCCCCCCCACACACACACACACACACACACACAAATACATCCCCCCTTCACCTGCTACACACACAAATACAATGCACCCCCCATCACCCCCTACACACACACACCCACAATACAATGCACCCCCACTACTCCACACACACACACACACACACACACACACACAATGCACCCCCATTACTCCCTACACACACACACACACAATGCACCGTCCATCAGCCCCTACACACACACAATGCACCCCCCATCACCCCCTACACACACACACACACACACAATACAATGCACCCCCACTACTCCCTACACACACAATGCACCCCCATTACTCCCTACACAAACACACACACAATGCACCGTCCATCAGCCCCTACACACACACAATGCACCCCCCATCACCCCCTACACACACACACTCACAATACAATGCACCCCTACTACTCCCTACACACACAATGCACCCCCATTACTCCCTACACCCACACACACACACACACATAATGCACCGTCCATCAGCCCCTACACACACACAATGCACCCCGCATCACCCCCTACACACACACACACACACACACACAATGCACCCCCCCATCACCCCCTACACACACACACACACACACACACAATGCACCCCTCCATCACCCCCTACACACACACACACACACACACAATGCACCCCCCAATCACCCCCTACATACACACACACACAAACACACAAAACAATGCATTACCCCCTACACACACACAATACAATGCATGACCCCCTACACACACAATACATCCCCCCATCACCCACTACACACTGTGAGGTATCAACCGGCTGTATTACAAAGGGCCGGTATGTTTTGCAGAAGCGTGGGTGCTCTGCAATGTGAAGCTGGCTGGGACCTGTGGTTCCACAGGATTGCATTACATGCAGGGCCATGGAAGGGTGTGTGATGCTGATTACACACTCCTTACCACCTGTGGGTGTGGCTCCAGGGGTTAAAGCAATCCTGTCTCTGAACCTGGGTGGAGTGTGTCTAGGGCAGTCTAGTTAGAGACTAGCTCTAGACTTCCAGTGTGTATGCTGGGAGAGAGTGAGAGCAGAGCCGAGAGTTCTGCATGAAGTGTGTCTAGGGCAGTCTAGAGAGAGACTGGCTCTAGATGTCCAGTGTGTGGACTGGAAACAAGTGAGAGCAGAGCCAGGAGCTTTGGGTGTATCAGCCTGCATGGAGGCTGATCACAAGGCTCTGATATTGAGTCTGAGGTGAGTGCAGCCAGGCCAGGGCTGTAGGGCGGAATCTCTCCAGGAGGAGAGACAGACAGGGGTCTGCAGAGGGCCCTGGGTGCTGGAAGGAACCTTGGCTAGAGTTGTACGCTGGCAGGAGCCAGAGAGTGGGGAAGTTGCTAAACTTCCATTATGGACTTATTGTTTATGTTTGAGGGCAGTTTATGCTGAGTGTTTTTAATAAACTGCCAGAATTTCTATGAAGAGACTGTGTACGTGTGTTGCTGAAGCTACCTCACACCGCTGCAAGCGAGTGAAACCCCCCACGTTGCAGGGCGCAACGTTACATATGGTGGAGAATGCGGGCATGCGGTCTGGTTGCTAGGGGCAACGCAGCCTGGTTGCTAGGGGCAACGCCCTAGGACATATTCCTGTGGATACGGACTGCTTGCGGTGGATCGGCGGGTCCACGAAAATTTTTTGAAGCGGTTTGCGGTGGATCGGCGGGTCCACGAAAATTGTCTGCGCACTCAAGCAGCTGGCGGTGGATCGGCGGGTCCACGAACAGGGACAGCGCTCTCAAGCACCTGGTGGTGAATCAGCAGGTCGTTGGGGACCCGTGCTGCAGTGGCGAGAGTCCAGCGACTGGAGGTTCCAGGCCAGCCGGAATTGCAAGGCCCTGCTTGGTGAGCAGTGATACACCACAGGCTGGAGATCCTGGTTGTACGGGCGGTACAACCCGGAAAGCATGGAGGAGCTCCTGAACCAGCTGCTGCAGAGCCAGCAGCACCAACAGCATGTGCCTGGAGGTCCAGTGACAGCAGTGGGGGCTAAAAGCCAAAAAGAGGGAATGGTCCCTGCGGACGTTGTGGAGGAGCTGTACCAGTTCCTGGTCCAGGGACAGCAGAAGCTGTCAGTGTGTAGCGATGTCGCAGCCATGGACCAGTTTGAGCGTACCCTTCGGGGGCCAGTATGGACACTGGGTGCCCAGGGAGACAAGGGCAAACAGTGTGAACTGGCGGCTAAGGACATTGCATGGCAACCGCAAAAGGGGGCGGAGTCCCAGAAGGGAATAGTTGCCCATAAGGGGGTGGAGTCCCATAAAGGGGTGGTTGCCCATAAGGGGGTGGAGTCCCATAAAGGGGTGGTTGCCCATAAGGGGATGGAGCCCCAGAAAGCGGTGGTCCCCCAAAAGGGTGCGGAGCATCCCAAATCCAAGTGGCGCAGATGGACTGTAGCCAGGGACAACAGTGTTCATGCCACAAGTGTCCTGTTTGCAATATAGACCACCCATCCGACGAGAAGCCACGTCTGTGTTCCGTGGAAGTGGATGGGGAATCTGTAACAGGGGTCGTAGACTCAAGGAGCTTGGTGACCCTGGTGAGGGCCACCTCTGATGTCCACTTGATTCCTGGAAGGAAGATCCACGTCGGCTGCACCCACAGTAATGAGACAGAATACCCGGTATCCAGCGTGGTCATTAAGACAGCCTGGGACAGTGGTTCTCATGATGTTGGAGTAGTCTCAGATTTACTGCACCCAATTATTATAGGTTGGGACTCTAAATTATTTGTGCACTTGTGGAAGCAGGGGGACGTATACGGTTGCTTGTGTAAGAGCCGGAACAGCCCAAAGGAAACCCCACCACATTGGGAGGTGAAAAGGGGTCCTTGTTGTGCAGTTATGTGTGGTAAGGAGGAGATAGCACCTCCTAAAATTGACTGTCCTAAGTTAGGGGTGACCAAAGAAAATGATGGACGGACCCAACTTAGTGACATAAGGACTAAGGGAATAACCGATAGTCTGACCGTTAAAAACGGGGTAGCTCCAGAAAGGGAGGCAGATATCTGGTTAAGTGGGGACATGATAGTCCAGGATGCCAGGGGGAGTGATGATGACTCCAGTAAAGATACTGACTCTAGTAAGGTGACAAACGAGTACAGTGTGGTACAGATGGGCGAGAAGGGCAAAACTTCCTCCCGACGCCGAAGACGTAATAAGCGCCGAGAGGGGGCACAGGGTATGCCGTCTGAGGGTGCAGAGAAAGTGACATGCCTGGTTAATGAAGACATGGTGCTAATAACACCTGCTACGGTGGAGTCAGACGGTGATATCCTACAAAAGACTGAGGAATCAGAGATTGAACTGACACATTGTGACGACAGAAATCAGCGGGCTGCAAGTGCAGAGAAGGAGCCAACCAAGGACGTAATGGTGGTGGTCCCTATGACTTCAAAGTGTGAAGTTGATAGTCTGTCAGGCGAGAGTGGTATAGGAAATGGAATCCTGGAGAGTGTGGGGGAAGGAATAATCCCCAACAGTCGTGGTGAGCAGACTGGTGAACTACCAAGTGCTGGGGTGGATGACAGCGAATTTAGCCCCAAATCTCTAAAAGGAACAGAGTGCCATGTTGAAGGGTGTGACACCCAGGCTGAGGGTGACACTGCAGAGACCCCAGAGGAAGTGGAAGATAATGCAGTGAAGAAACAAGAAACAGCTGGCGCTGAAGTGAAGAGAGCCTCTGAGGAGGTGAAGTCTGGACCAGAGGTCTCATCCAGGACTGGGAGCCTGCCTGACCTGCTTGGTAAAACTACGATGGAGGATATAGAGAAGGTCGTGGGTAAGGAGTGTAAGAAACCCAAACGTTCTGAAGCTGAGATGGAAGAAGCCTCAGAAATAGTGTGTCGTAGACCAGAGAGGTCCGCAAGTGAAGACTCATTCAAGAGGATGAGCAAAGACCATCTGCAACAAGAGATACTTCTTAGGCAGGCTACTGAGAGTCGAGTAAGGGAGCTGGAGAAAGAAGTGGCAGCGCTCCGAAGTCACTTGGCAGAGTACCAGTCCAGGTCCCAGGTAGCCTTGGAGCAGATGGAGCAGCGAGTGTCAATCCTGACCAAACATGTTGAAACAGGGGAGGCCCAAAGAGAGCTGACTTTGGAAGCTAAACTGGACAAGCATGTGGCAGGGATGAATGAGACTTCTGTAGTCAAGTGCATGGTGGATATACCTAAGGACTTAAGAGAAGCGTGTGCCATCGAGTGCATGCATGACGACTTTAAGAGAGCTGTGGAAGCGTGTGAGGTCTACTGTACCCCAGGGGCTGAACAGTTAGTGATATTGTCCACCAGTGAAATTACTGGGCAGCGGGTGGCTATTCTAAAGGACATGCACTTCAGATGTGTTCGTATGAAGTGGCAGGTCCAACTGCAAAAGGAAGAAACCACTAGACAGCTAGAGTATAAAAGGAAAGCGCAGAGTCTGGCGGAAGATATCGTCCAAGTACCCCGGGCTCTGGTGGGGAGAGTCATTGGAAAAACCGGACGAGTCATGCAAGACATGGTGAATAAGTCGGGATTGGTGAGATTAAGAATCCCTGCTTCTAATGAGAGCAAGATACCCAGGGAAGCTGGTATGGTTCCGTTCATCTGTGTCGGGACTGTAGAGAGTCTTGGAGACATTCGAAGCCTTATTGAATATCGGGTACACCATGTACGTGACATGGAGCAGTTGTGTCAAGAAAACCTGAAAATTAAGGATCAGCTTCGCCAACTGTGTGGGGGACAGCAGCCGTCTTCCACCCGTTGTTCAGGGGAAAGAAGTGGAAGATGGCGTGTCGGTCCAGTAGTTCAGACGTGCGATAAAAGGAATCGCCGACAGAGTGGTAACCTACGATGTACTGTAGATAGTGGCCGCTATGAGCTTAGAGTTCCCGACAGTAGCCTTGGGGGTACTCGAGAAAGCCTAGGTTCGGACAAAACTGTAGGTTTGACTGGGGACATGTCTCTCTACTACGGTGACCCTGGGAGGGGGTCAGGGAGAGAACGGTCTGGAAATGGGACGTCCTTTAACCCTAGGTTGACTAGACAGGGTTTGGTGACAGTGTCGGGCGATGCCTCAGGGACTACTGCTCTTGGACGGCCCTCTCAACTGGTGGGGCATGGCAGCAGGGATGCCCTGTCTCGCGGCCCCAGGTCATTGGCAAGTGTTCTACCCTACGGGTTTGAACAGAGGGGGAGGGTATGTGAGGTATCAACCGGCTGTATTACAAAGGGCCGGTATGTTTTGCAGAAGCGTGGGTGCTCTGCAATGTGAAGCTGGCTGGGACCTGTGGTTCCACAGGATTGCATTACATGCAGAGCCATGGAAGGGTGTGTGATGCTGATTACACACTCCTTACCACCTGTGGGTGTGGCTCCAGGGGTTAAAGCAATCCTGTCTCTGAACCTGGGTGGAGTGTGTCTAGGGCAGTCTAGTTAGAGACTAGCTCTAGACTTCCAGTGTGTATGCTGGGAGAGAGTGAGAGCAGAGCCGAGAGTTCTGCATGAAGTGTGTCTAGGGCAGTCTAGAGAGAGACTGGCTCTAGATGTCCAGTGTGTGGACTGGAAACAAGTGAGAGCAGAGCCAGGAGCTTTGGGTGTATCAGCCTGCATGGAGGCTGATCACAAGGCTCTGATATTGAGTCTGAGGTGAGTGCAGCCAGGCCAGGGCTGTAGGGCCGAATCTCTCCAGGAGGAGAGACAGACAGGGGTCTGCAGAGGGCCCTGGGTGCTGGAAGGAACCTTGGCTAGAGTTGTACGCTGGCAGGAGCCAGAGAGTGGGGAAGTTGCTAAACTTCCATTATGGACTTATTGTTTATGTTTGAGGGCAGTTTATGCTGAGTGTTTTTAATAAACTGCCAGAATTTCTATGAAGAGACTGTGTACGTGTGTTGCTGAAGCTACCTCACACCGCTGCAAGCGAGTGAAACCCCCCACGTTGCAGGGCGCAACGTTACAACACACACACACACACAATACCATGCACCCCCCATTACCATCTCCCAACGCACACAATACAATGCACCTCCCCATCACCCCCTCCAACACACACACACAATGCACCCCTCCATCACCCCCTACATACACACACACACACACACACAATACAATGCATCCCCATCACACCCTACACACACAATACAATGCATCCCCCATCACACCCTACACACACAATACAATGCATCCCCCATCACACCCTACACACACACACACACGCACACACACACACAATGCACCCCCCATCACCCTACACACACACACACACACACACAATGCATCACCCCCTACACACACACACAATACAATGCACCCCCCCATCACCCCCTACACACACACACACACACAATGCAGCCTCCCATCACTCTTTACACACACACAATACAGTGCACCCTCCATTACCCCTCCCCCCCATACAATACAATGCACCCTCCATTACCCCCTCCCCAGATATAATACATTGCACCCCACATCACCACTCCCTGCAGACACAAATTACACTACCCCATCACTACACACTCCTGCCTCCCCCCCTCCCTCGGAATACAGTACTCCTCCTCTGCCTGTCACAAAGCTGTGTCTCCTTCACAAATGTTCCCCGTTATGTGTCCTCAGCCCCTCCCCACACATCTCCATTAATTACAGCTGTCTCTTCGGCTCCTCCATGGAGCGCTCGCTTCCTGGTGAATCCAGTGTGGCGCCCGCAGCACTGTGATGACGTCGGCAATGTGCTGATCTCTTCACGTTGCTACACGTCGGGGGCGGGGCCCAGTCCCGGCGCGCTGTTCAAATGTATTTACGTCTGAAAGACACCCATTGGACTGGACCCACCCTAGGTGAGTATTATAAAAGTACTTTTTCCGTTTTACAGAGCGGCCTAGGCTCTTATATACAGTATTTTGGAATGCTGTATATAAGAACTCAGTGGTATTGGACACAGCTTGTAGTCCCCAAATCTGGTGACAGATTCCCATTAAAAAATCGGAAGGAACACAAACTTACACAATAAATCACCAACATATTTGTGCTTCTAAGGGCGTGATTTATTACGCCCAGTATCCATGCCAGAAAATCTACATAGGAATGACCACAAGAGACTTAACCTCTTACAGACATCGGACGTACTGGGTACATCGTAGATAATGGCGGTGTAATCATCGTCGGCTGCTGCAGTAAACCGGCACCGATTTCCGCACATATATGCTGATCTGAACAGCAGACATGTGTAGCTTACAAGCAAGGGTGGATCCACGATTCACCCATGCCTTTTAATCCCTTAGACCGCGCTGTCAAATACTGACAGCGCAATATAAATGGCCATGGCAGGGAAATTTCCTTTCCTCGACGCCATCGGAGTCCCCGTGACGCGATCACGGGAAGCCGATGCTTGCCATGGTAGCACAGGATTATGTCATGACTCATGTCGCTATCATGACTCACATCCTGTTACAGCCGGCTGGTTGTAACAGGACAGCAGCATTTCAGCTGAAAACCCTACCAAAACATTTCCAATTGTACCATAAATCTGACTCAAGCAAATTAATTATAAAGGCCATAGATCAGAGGTTAGAGCCGGGCCTGGACTTCTCAGGGAACTCCGGATAATGATCCGGAACCTATGGAAATAAAAAATAAAAAAAGGAAAAATAAAGAAAATAAGAATAAAGCAGGCGCGTTATAACAATAGCAGCCCACAGCCACTCAGGATTGTTACATCCATTAGATGTGACAATCCTGGCACTCTACCCGATTCTTCCCGATTCCCCTGGTGCGGTGGCAATCAGGCTAATAAGGGGTTAATAACAGCTCACATCTGCCACTAAGCCCTAGATTAGCAATGGCAGGGTCTATGAAAACCCTACCCCCATTACTAATCTGTAAGTGAAAATAAATAAACACAAACACAAAATAAGATAAAAACAACACCCTCTTTCACTCCTTTATTAACCCCAAAAACACCCAGGTCTGATGTAATCCACACGAGGTCCCATAACGATTCCAGCTCTGCTACATCTGAAGTGACAGCGCGTGGGCATAGAATATGACCACCCGCTGTGATCTTAAGGCAGAGAATGAGTCGCAGCGATGTGTGGTGACGTAACTTAGGTTATTTGCGGTCACAGCTGGAGCTGCCCATTGTCATCCACCTATGATCGCAGGTAACCTGACCTCAGGTGACCTCATTGAACTGAGTGACCACTACTATCCATAAAAGTGGCGTAATACTTTGGCAAAATTACTCCCAGAAATAAAATGAGAGTCAGAAATACATTCAGGCATCTTCCGCATGCTGTTACCATTCAGTTTCAATAATTTTCCATCAATTGCAATATTTTTACAGCCCTCGCAGGCCTATTTCCAAGGTCCTCTAGAAAATTATTCGAGTTTCCCATTGACTTGGATTGGGTTCGTTATTCGGTATGAATACACAAATGTAGAAATTATTGGATTTGAACAATCCGAACCCGAATATTTTAGCATTCGCCCAGTTCTAGTCATCACTAATGATAATTTTAAGGATGTCTAAAACTGATCAACTGGGAAAAGGTTGTTGCATTACTCGTAAATCAAATGCCATGTCCTTCTTCAATTTGTCCAATTATTAATACCAGGTTTTGGTTAAAATGAGGCTACCATTTCAAGGTTAATTTTTCATCAAGGAGAAACTACGCTGAAAATCTATCTTTTGAACCATGTGCATTGAATATTTTTTTGGTATGGTATCAGAGGACTCAGGAAGGAAAAATGTATGTAACAAAATTAAAACATTGTCGTCCATTTGGCTTATCCCTAATCTATTAATTTTACACTAGGTGGTAAGATAGATGACATCTTTATTATCTGGAGAAGTACCGGTCCTGAACTGCAGAGCTTCATGACTTGGTTGAACAATAACCCATATAACATCAAACTAACCTATAAGGCAGATCGGGAGGCAATTGTTTTTCTGGACTATAATATAAAAATGGGGTACCAGACAGAAAAGGGTTCTCCACGGGTACAATTATTATCAACAAGTAAGAGGGAAGAATCTTTTTCCTCACAGATACATTTCATCTCCAAGTTAACAGTCAGAGGGGGGCGATCAGGCAGATCTTGAACAAACACTGGTCGTTACTGAAGACCTACTAGAGTTTGAACGACGTTTTACTCATCGCCCACTCTTACCTGTTAGAAGGGGGAAAAGCCTAAAGGATATGCTGGTGAAGAACCATTACGTACCTAGGGTGGTATCTCGCATTGAGAAAGGGAGTCCCAAATTTGGTTGTTTTCCTTTTGTCTGCCCAGAGATGTTGTCAGCTTGGGATGGACCTAAAGAGTATAAAATAAAAAGTTACAAATCATGCAGTAAAAGTCACGTTATCTATTATGCAGTATGTGGCTGTAGCCTAATTTATATTGGGTTAACATCAAGGGAACAACGCGTCCGCACGAGGGAACATGTTAGGGACATAATTGCGGTGTGTGATGTTGTGGATCTTGATTCCCTGAGGATGATCCAGAGACATTTCAAGCTGCGCCATGACTGTGGTCCCACAGGATTGACAATTTGTGGTATCGCAAGGTCCATTTAGAATCTAGGGGTATATATATATATATATATATACACACATATTACTATATGAATTTTGTCTCTGCATGATATAGGGACATTAGAAAATCTTTTAAGGACTATACATGGTCATATTCTCTAGGCTAAGGCTGATTCTCCTTATGTTTGGATGATTTTCTTACCACCCTGGTCGTGCCCTTTCACTTGCCAGTAGTAGATATGGTCTCGTTGGGTGCGCATGTGCGGGGCTGCCTCAGCATGAGTCCCCGCCAAGGGAGCTTCCTTAGAAGGATGCATGGGTTAACTGATGTTAGTAGAAGTATTCTTCTGATCCACGCTTCCCCAGGAATGACTGGATGAGGTGGACTCTATGTGCGGCGTCCCACCCCCTGCACGCGCCCAAACAGCGACGATCTCGCCCAAGACACCACATAATAAAACATGCACATTACACTTTCCTCAAGCGAGTAAGCCAGGTGAGAAACGCGTGTCAGGGCTACTCAAAACATCCAGTTATAAGTGCACTTTATAGGTGAGTCCGGATCACGATGATTCATGGCTGTTAGCTCTATCGGTAATAGTAATGGTAGCCTTTGAGGCTTAGGCTGCGTTACATGGGTGATATTAGATTTTTGTGTTGTTATAGCGCCACCAGGTGGCCATCTGTATTAGTACATGCAGTGGTACCTGCAATGTATTTCAATGACCCCGATCCTGCTGTACCGGAAGTCGCCGGATCCTGATAGACAGAATCCTGTTTTTTGTACTGAGCATGCCCAGAAAGCAGCTTGGCATGGTCAATACAGAAATCTCCCTCTCTCTCAGACAGAAGACCAGGATCGTGAAGGGGTGAGAGGGAGTAATAAAGATGGAGTCCCTAAGTGTGTCTGTGTATTTATTTCTAATAAAGTGTCTGTGTATTTTTTTCTAATAAAGTATTTTTTCTGTGTGATGTCTTTTCTTTAACCCTTTATTGGAGATTCTTAATGGCCGGGTCAAACTTGGCCTTACATTAGCAATCTCAGGCTTTATATATATATTTATATTTAGGTCATATAAGCAGTGGGGGTTAGCAGCCAGTAGCTGCTTGGGTTACCTTAGCAATAGAAAATGCAGCGGGAGTCCACACATTTTATTTTTTTTACCCCCTAACCCTAGAGTTAGGGTTATGTGTTTGGGGTTTTTGTTTATTTTTTAATGAATTTAAAAAAAAAAATACTCATGGGCTACCGAGAACCCGAGCATTTTAGTGCTCACTGTGACGGGGTGTACATCAGAGCAAAGAGAGACAACAGGCCGAGGATGATCCAACAGGTTTACTAACAGGAATACAGGAACAGCACACGACAAGTCCAAATAAAACAGATTCGGGGGCACCTCCCGATAATCCAAAGTGCCAGATCACAACGTAATAGTCCTTTTCAGAGTCCCAGAAATCCCACACAATCCACTGGACGGCGAGGTCTGTCCGCAGATTCAGATCTCGCTCCCTTCCTCTTCAAAAACTCAACTCCCAACTGCATTTAGAAACAGGAGTGAATTGTTTGAGCTCGTGGGCCCGCCCCTCAAGGGTAGGGGTCTATGCAATGGTTGGGCCCACTAGAAGATTCTAGAAGGTTGGCTCCGAGATGTCTACAGGTTTGTGTAGTTGGCGTTATCCACTGCTTACGAAACAATGAGAAGTTCCCCTGGCTGTGTGGACAAGAGATAATTGCATTATGGGCCCAGAGACACAGGAGATGGGGGGAAGGTATGGTTACTTACATCCCAAGACATTTCAAAGTGTTCAGTAAGTACAACCAAAGGAAAGTGACATCACATCCTGACATAGTATTACAGCAAATACAGTGAGAAGGTAAAATACATCATGACAATTCCTTCCCCTCCCAACTTGTGTACGTACTAGGGACCTCTACAGGTCGCTGGTTAAGTACACGCAGGCATGGCTGACAGGACTCAAGGCTCCTCTTGCCTGGACAGTCCATCTGCATTTTGGTGTTGGCTGCCCCTTCTATATTGTATGGTAAAGTTATAGGGCTGCAGAGCCAGGCTCCATCGCAGTAAGCGTCCATTGTCCCCAGAGACTCTGTTCAGCCAGGTGAGGGGATTGTGATCAGTAACCACAGTGAATTCCCGTCCATACAGATATGGCCGTAGTTTCTTAAGGGCCCACACTACAGCCAGACATTCCTTCTCAACAGTTGCATAGGCCACTTCTCGGTCCAGCAGTTTCCGGCTGAGATAGGCGATGGGGTGCTCGTCCCCAGCTGCATTCACCTGGCTGAGGACAGCTCCCAGTCCATAAGCAGAGGCATCCGTTTGCACAATGAATCTCCTCTTGTAGTCTGGAGCAGCCAGGACAGGATCGCAGAT
Source organism: Anomaloglossus baeobatrachus (assembly GCF_048569485.1). Classification (NCBI taxonomy): domain Eukaryota; kingdom Metazoa; phylum Chordata; class Amphibia; order Anura; family Aromobatidae; genus Anomaloglossus; species Anomaloglossus baeobatrachus. Next base: position 116,241 of record NW_027442040.1, on the reverse strand, counting down.
CAAAGCATCCTTCAGCCGGTTAAAAGCCTCATCACAGGCTGGAGTCCAGATCACCAGCCGGGGCATTGTTTTCTTGGTCAGGTCGGTAAGAGGCTTGGCCACAGTACTGAAATGAGAAACAAATTTTCGGTAATAACTGGCAGTGCCCAGAAAAGCCATAACTTGTTTCTTAGTTTGGGGTACAGGCCAGTCTCTAATAGCCTGGATTTTGGCAGGCTCAGGTCGGAGCTTCCCTCCTCCCACTCTATGTCCTAGGTACTGGACTTCCCCCATCCCCAATTGGCATTTATCGGGTCGAATAGTTAGGCCGGCTGCAAGAATCAGGTCCAAAATAATGGCTACTTGATTCAGATGTTCCTCCCATGTGTGGCTGAAGACGGCGATATCATCCAAGTAGGCACAAGCAAAGTCATCACATCCCCGGAGGATCTGATCCACCATTCTCTGGAAGGTGGCCGGGGCATTTTTCATTCCAAAAGGCATGCTTAGAAATTCATACAGACCAAAGGGGGTTATAAAAGTGGACCGTTCTCTCCCTTCATCCGTTAGAGGGATCTGCCAGTATCCCTTACTGAGATCCAAGGTAGTGACATATCGGGACCCAGCCAGTCGGTCTAGAAGTTCGTCAATACGAGGCATTGGGTAAGGATCGCTGACGGTATGGTCGTTTAGTCGCCGATAGTCCACACAAAATCGAGTACTCCCATCCTTCTTGGGTACTAACACCACAGGGGAGGCCCAAGGGCTATGGGAGGCCTGGATTACCCCAAGCTGTAACATCTCCTCCAGTTCGTGCTGCATGGTGTTTCGAACTGATTCAGGTACCCGGTAAGGAGCCAGTTGTATGGGACGGATGCCCTGAGTGTCCACATGATGTTGGGTGACGGTGGTTCGACCTGGTTGGGATGAGAAAGCAGCCCGTCTCTGTTGAAGCACTTCCAGCATCTGGATTTTCTGTAAGGAGTCCAGGTAATCTCCCAGGGGAACCTGTTCCACAGTGGATGGGGCTCTCGCTGCTTCCACGAGATCAGGTAGAGAGTCCTCATCCTCTTGACCATCTTCTGAAGCCAACCGACAGCTTGCTATCATTGGAATGTTCCGGTCATGGTACTCCTTAATCATATTCACATGGACAGTCTTTTGCCTTAGCCCCTGATCATCTAAAGCAAGAAGGTAATTGGTATCATTCAGTTTTCTGAGAACCCGGAAGGGACCCTCCCATGTGGTCTGCAGTTTATTCTGCCGATGGGGAACAATCATTAAGACTTGTTGTCCTTCTACAAACTCCCGATAGCGTGCGTTACGGTCATACCATGTCTTCTGTCTGGTTTGAGCCATACGCAAATGACTCTGTGCAAAACTAGCAAGTTGGGCCAAGGTTTCTCGCAGCTTTAGGACATAAGGGACAACAGGGGTTCCTGTATCTTCAACTTGCCCCTCCCAGTATTCCTTGAGCAGGGTTAAGGGTCCTCGGACCTTTCTTCCATAGAGTAGTTCAAAGGGGGAGAACCCAGTGGACTCCTGGGGAACTTCCCGATAGGCAAACAAGAGATGGGGTAGGTACTTCTCCCAGTCTGAATCTCGGTCCGTGAAGGCCCTCAGCATATTCTTCAGAGTGCCGTTGAATCGTTCACAAAGTCCATTTGTTTGGGGATGATACGGGGTCGTTCGGATCGCTCGTACTCCACAGGTGCGCCACAGACACTGGACCAACTCTGACATAAACTGGGAGCCTTGGTCCGACAAGATCTCACTGGGGAATCCTACTCTGGTAAAAATAATAACCAAGGCCTCGGCCACCTTGGCTGCAGAGATACTTGACAAGGCCACGGCTTCTGGATATCGGGTGGCGTAGTCCACAACAGTGAGAATGTACTGCTTTCCAGATTTACTTGGTTTAGCCAGAGGTCCAATGATATCAACAGCTACTCTTTGAAAGGGTTCTTCTATTATAGGGAGCGGTTGCAGGGGTGCCTTTGGGTGATCTCCGGGTCGCCCTCTACGCTGACATATGTCACAAGTTCGGCAGAAATGCGCCACTGCTTGGGAAATCCCCGGCCAATAAAAAGTTTGAGTCAATCGTCTCTCGGTGCGGGTTTTGCCTTGATGGCCAGCCATAGGAATGTCATGAGCCAGGTGTAATAGGGGAATTCTGTACTTCTGAGGAACAATCAGCTGTTTGCTATAAGTCCAGGGCTTATCTAGGGAGTCGGCATTGGCAACCCGATACAGAAGTCCATTTTCTCTGATAATTCTTTCTCCGTTCTCCCCTAGCTGCCCTATTTCAGCCCGAGTTCTAAAACTAGCAAGGGTGGGGTCAGTCTCTACTTCTTGTCTAAACTGAACTTTATCCCAAGTAACATTCCTATTATCCCCACAAGAAGAATCACTCACCGGCTGTAATGGCAGTTCTGGTGGCCTCATTTCCATGGATGGGTTGTACACGTCCACATGGGCTGCTCTCTTGGCTTGACTTCTGGTTACCGCACCGACAAAGTGGCAATGAAGATTCCCCACATCATTTCCTAGAAGAACGTCTGCAGGGAGGCCGTTCATCACACCGACCACACATTGTTTTGCCCCAAAGCCATAATCAAGGGTCACACTCGCTCTTGGAATATATCTCTGGGTACCTCCTGCCAGTTCAATGGCAATTCCTGGTCCCTTTTGAATTGCTTGTGGTTGAATTACTCGGGGATCGGCTATGGTGAGGAAAGCCCCAGTGTCACGGAAGCCAACAACTTTTTGGCCATCCAGCACGACCTCCTGTAGATGTTTGTCCTGAAGATCAGAAGAACAGGTGGCTGGAGCTCGCACCCCATAGACTCCGGGTAGGGGAGCCAGGATATCTGAGTCACTTGGCAAGTCATCAGGCACAGAATCCAGCTCTTCTCCTGGTGAAGGTGTCTGTAGGTAATGAACAGGCAAAGGCGGTCTGTAGCTGTTCTGTCTACGAACACCTGGACATTGGAATTGCATGTGCCCAGGCTGCCCACATCCATAACATCTGCGCTCTGGGATTCTTCCTCCGCGTCGTATTCCCAAAGGTGGAGCATGAGTAATGCGAGGCACAGTCACACGAAGGTCCCCATGAGTTGACGGTCTAGGGTGATGGTGAACATTGGGGCCAGAAGGACCAGGGGCCACCAGCGTTGGGGGGTTGGTGTTTTTTTTCTCACTGGGTAGTAGTTTTTTCCACTGAGGCTTGATGGTGAGAGCCTCATCAGCTAGAGCTGCAGCTTCCTCCACAGTGGCTGGTCTCCTTTCACGCACCCATTCCCGGATCTCAGCGGGGCACTTGAAGTAAAACTGCTCTTTTAGGAGGACCTGGAGGACGGTCTCCAAGGTTAAGGCCTCCTCTGCCTCCAACCAACGATGCCACAGATGTTTGAGTTTGTGGGCATACATCTTGAAGGACACTTCCTCATCACATGCTAGAGTACGGAACTGAGTCCTGTAAGTGTCTGGCGTTACAGCATAATGTTCTAGAATAGTCTGTTTAATATCCGCATACTCACAGTTCCACCGAGGGTCCATAGCTCTATAGGCTGCAGCAGCTCCACCCTCTAAGAGCCCAACCAGATGCCGGACGCGCTCCCTTTCTGGGACTTCCATTAATCGACACTGATGCTCAAAGTCCTGGAAGAAGCCCTCAATGTCACCAGCAGCCTCATTAAACTGCTTGAAGTCTTTGCGGGACACTTTGGGAAGTTCCCTCATGATGGGTGCTGGGGTTACAGTCTGTCTGGAACCTCTCGCGGCTTCCACAGCGAGCTGCTTATCCAGCAATGCCATCTCCTCCATCCTGCGCTCCTTCTCTTCAGCTCCACGCATGGCCTCCCTCTTATCTTCTATGGTGGCCTCATCTCCAAGCAGTGCCATCTTTTCCTTGTACCACACAACCCATTGACTTTTTTGGGTATTCACCTCCGGCTCCCGTCTTTGCTCCCCTTGCAGTGGAAATTGTTCCTCGGTGCCATCTTGCAGGCAAGCGTGTTCCAATGCCTCAATTAGTTGCTCCTTAGAGAGTCCTTTGTAGCCGACACCTAATTCACGGGCCTTTGTTTGTAGACTCGCCACAGTCCAGTTCCTGTATCCTGAGATTCTGGTTTCAGACGTCGATTGGCTGTTGTCCTCCATTTCTTCTGCTCTGATCCCGCCGCTGCCACCAGTTTGTGACGGGGTGTACATCAGAGCAAAGAGAGACAACAGGCCGAGGATGATCCAACAGGTTTACTAACAGGAATACAGGAACAGCACACGACAAGTCCAAATAAAACAGATTCGGGGGCACCTCCCGATAATCCAAAGTGCCAGATCACAACGTAATAGTCCTTTTCAGAGTCCCAGAAATCCCACACAATCCACTGGACGGCGAGGTCTGTCCGCAGATTCAGATCTCGCTCCCTTCCTCTTCAAAAACTCAACTCCCAACTGCATTTAGAAACAGGAGTGAATTGTTTGAGCTCGTGGGCCCGCCCCTCAAGGGTAGGGGTCTATGCAATGGTTGGGCCCACTAGAAGATTCTAGAAGGTTGGCTCCGAGATGTCTACAGGTTTGTGTAGTTGGCGTTATCCACTGCTTACGAAACAATGAGAAGTTCCCCTGGCTGTGTGGACAAGAGATAATTGCATTATGGGCCCAGAGACACAGGAGATGGGGGGAAGGTATGGTTACTTACATCCCAAGACATTTCAAAGTGTTCAGTAAGTACAACCAAAGGAAAGTGACATCACATCCTGACATAGTATTACAGCAAATACAGTGAGAAGGTAAAATACATCATGACACTCACTCATCCCTACTTCTAACCATACAGCCAGAAGATCAAGTAATCTGATCAGCTGACTCCAGTGTTGGACGATTACTTGTTCTGGGTCCCCCTGCATCCATCGCAGCGTGTGCTGCCTGTGAGGTCAGCTGAATTCGGCCGACACTGGAGTCAGCTGATCTGAACTCTGTTGAACTCCAGCACGAACACTCTGCGATGGATGCAGGGGGACACAGAACAAGTAATCGGCCAACACTGGAGTCAGCTGATCTGAACTCAGCTGAACTCATGACCACACAGCCCGAACATGGTCACACGTGATCGGCAGCAGGCAGTGATTGCTGTTAACCTGCATCCATCACAGCGTGTGTGGGCTGTGAGATCAGGAGTTCAGCTTATTCCCGATCAGCTGACTCCAGTGCCAGCCGATAAATTCTGTTTCCCCTTCATCCATCACAAGTAGAAGTAGAAGCATACAATAAAATAACAATTGCGGTTGCATGCGTTGCACATTCAATCCACAGGATCCGGTCATATGCGGTTTGCATCCTGTCAAATGTGAAAGTAGCCTTACAGCTGGAGCAGGAAGAAGAAAGACAAGATGGCAGACTTACTTTGGGAGCTTACAGGAAGAAATCGCACAGACCAATTTTTGGGGCTCCACTCAAGGGGATCTGGGGCTGAGAAAAAAAGGAGACCGTCAGCTGATGATGAAATAGCTAGCAAAGTTATTGATCATTATCTCAAACCCATTGCCTCCTCTCTCTAGTCCGGCATTTCCTCTCTGCGGCGATCGCCATCCTCCTTCTTCTGAGGCCCATGTGCATGACGCGTCCTACATCATGCTCACTAGCTGGCATTGAGGTCCTGCGCAGGCGCACTTTGATCTGCCCTGCTCAAAGCAGATCCATGTATTGTAGTGCATATGCACAAGAGATCTTTAACCCCTTAACGATCTGGTGGCTATCATGATAGCACAGGGTCATGCGATGACTCCTGTAGCTCACATGACTCAGGTCCTGTAAGAAAAAGCCAAATACTGGCTGTTACAAGAGATGATAATTTCTCCCAGTCTAAATTGTGCTGCTCTGATTGGGATAAATAAATGAGTGATCAGACAGCTGATCCTAATAGCCCCCTAGGGGTACTAGTCAAATTTAAAAAATAATTTAAGAAAATTTTTTGAAAAAGTAAAAAAAAAAGTAAAAACACCTAAAAGTTCAAATCATCCCTCTTTTGCCCCACTGAAAAATAAAGGGTTAAAAAAAATATATTCACACATTTGGTATTGCTGTCTTCAGCCCGATCTATCAAAATATAAAATCATTTGTTCTGATTTTTAAACGGCGTAGCAGCAAAAAAATTCCAAATGCCAAAATTACGCTTTTTGGTTGCCACAAATCTTAAGCAAAATGCAATAACAGGCAATCAAAACATAGCATCTGCGCAAAAAAGAGAATTTTGTTTACTTACAATAAATTCTTTTTCTTATAGTTCCGTATTGGGAGACCCAGACCTTGGGTGTTTAGCTTCTGCCTCTGAAGGACACACAAAGTACTACACTTAAAAGTGTAGCTCCTCCCTCTGAGCTTATACACGCCCTGGTGAGCAGACCCAGCCAGTTTAGTGCAAAAGCTGAAGGAGAATAGCCACCCACAAGTAGAACAGAGCAAGAGCCAGAACAACCGGAGACTCTGTCCACGACAACAGCCGGTGATAACACGCGGAACAAGAAATTGCCAACAGGCAACAGGGAGGGTGCTGGGTCTTCCAATACGGAACTATAAGAAAAAGAATTTACGGTAAGTAAACAAAATTCTCTTTTTCTTTATCGTTCCTTTGGGAGACCCAGACCATGGGACGTTCCAAAGCAGTCCCTGGGTGGGAATAAACAGAAAAACTAAGAAGTAGGCAGAACCTAACTTCACAAATGGGCGACAGCCGCCTGAAGGATGCGTCTGCCCAAGCTCGCATCTGCCGAAGCATGAGCATGCACTTGGTAGTGCTTCGAGAAGGTATGCAGGCTAGTCCAAGTGGCAGCCTGACAGACTTGTTGAGCCGTAGCCTGGTGCCTGAAAGCCCAAGAGGCACCGACAGCTCTGGTCGAATGTGCCTTGATCCCCGGCGGGGGAGGCACCTGAGTACTCTGGTAGGCGTCCGAAATGGTCGATCTAATCCAACGGGCTAAGGTCGGCTTAGAAGCAGGGAGGCCCTTGCGCCGACCTGTGGTTAGCACAAAAAGAGAGGTGCACCGCCTAAGCGCAGCGGTGCAAGACACATAGATCCGGAGAGCACGCACCAGATCCAGAGTATGCAGCGCTTTTTCAAAGCGATGAACAGGAGCCGGACAGAAGGAAGGTAGGGTAATGTCCTGGTTAAGGTGGAAAGGAGAGACCACCTTAGGAAGAAAGTCCGGAGTCGGACGGAGAACCACCTTGTCTTGATGAAAAACTAAAAAAGGTGACTCCGAAGAGAGCGCAGCCAAATCAGAGACTCTCCTGAGGGAAGTTATGGCCACCAGAAAGGCCACCTTCTGAGAAAGACGATACAAAGAAACCTCCCCAAGAGGCTCAAAAGGGGGTTTCTGCAAAACCGTGAGAACCAAGTTAAGGTCCCAGGGATCCAAGGGCCGCCGGTAAGGCGGAATGATGTGAGACGCGCCTTGCATGAAGGTGCTAACCTGAGCCAGCCGAGCGAGACGCCGCTGGAACAGAACTGACAGAGCTGAGACTTGTCCCTTGAGAGAGTTGAGGGACAGTCCTAGCTGCAGACCGGACTGTAGAAAAGACAGAAGGGTCGGCAAGGAGAATGGCCAAGGAGGATGGTCGGTAGAGCGACACCAGGACAGGAAAATTTTCCAAGTCCTGTGATAGATCTTAGCGGAGGAAGACTTACGGGCCCGAGTCATAGTGGAGATGACTTCAGGAGGGATACCAGAAGCCGTCAAAATCCAGGACTCAAGAGCCACGCCGTCAATTTGAGAGCCGCAGAATTCGGGCGGAAAAACGGACCTTGCGAGAGTAGGTCTGGACGGTCCGGGAGATGCCACGGCATCTCTATGGACAGATGGAGCAAGTCTGGATACCAAGCTCGCCTGGGCCAGTCCGGTGCAATGAGGATGACCCGACGGCCCTCCATTCTGATCTTGCGCAGGACTCTGGGCAAGAGAGCTAGAGGGGGAAACACGTAGGACAGACGAAACTGGGACCAGTCTTGAACCAGAGCGTCCGCGGCGAAGGCCTGAGGATCGTGGGAGCGAGCCACGTAAACAGGAACTTTGTTGTTGTGACGGGATGCCATTAGGTCCACGTCCGGAGTGCCCCATTTGCGGCAGATTGACTGAAACACTGCCGGGTGCAGGGACCACTCACCACCGTCCACGGTTTGACGGCTGAGATAATCTGCCTCCCAGTTTTCCACGCCTGGGATGTGGACTGCGGATATGGTGGACTTGGAGTCCTCCGCCCATTGAAGGATGCGTTGTACCTCCATCATTGCCAGGCGGCTTCGTGTCCCGCCCTGGTGATTGATGTAGGCAACCGCGGTCGCGTTGTTTGACTGGACTCGAATGTGCCTGCCCGCCAGCAGGTGGTGAGACGCTAGGAGAGCTAGAAGCACGGCTCTGGTTTCCAGCACATTGATTGAAAGGGCTGACTCGGACGGAGTCCAAGTGCCCTGCGCTCTGTGGTGGAGACATACCGCTCCCCAGCCGGATAGACTGGCATCCGTGGTGAGAATCACCCAGGACGGGGTCAGGAAGGAGCGCCCTTGGGACAGGGAGAGGGGCCGAAGCCACCACTGAAGAGAGCTCCTGGTCCGTGGCGACAGAGCCACTAACCTGTGTAAGGAGGAAGGCCGCTTGTCCCAACAGCGGAGAATGTCCAGCTGCAGGGGGCGCAGATGGAACTGGGCAAAGGGAACAGCCTCCATGGACGCTACCATTTGACCCAGCACCTGCATCAGACGCCTGAGGGTATAACGGCGGGGCCTCAGCAGAGAGCGCACCGCTAGCTGGAGTGACTGCTGTTTGACTAAGGGCAACTTCAAAAGTGCCGGCAAAGTCTCGAACTGCATCCCTAGGTACGTGAGACTCTGGGTCGGAGTCAGAGAGGATTTGGGAAGATTGACAAGCCACCCGAATTGGGCTAGAGTGGCGAGAGTGAGCGAGACACTCCGATGACAGTCTGCGCTGGATGAAGCCTTGACTAGAAGGTCGTCCAGGTAAGGAATCACTGCCAACCCCTGGAGGTGCAGAACTGCAATCACTGCTGCCATGACCTTGGTGAATACCCGAGGGGCCGTGGCTAACCCGAAGGGAAGAGCCACGAATTGGAAATGATCTTCTCCTATTGCAAAACGTAGCCAACGCTGGTGTGAAACTGCAATTGGAACATGCAGATAGGCATCTCTGATGTCGATGGATGCCAGGAAATCCCCTTGGGTCATTGAGGCAATGACTGATCGCAGAGACTCCATGCGAAAGTGCCGCACTTGAACATGCTTGTTGAGAAGCTTGAGATCCAGGATGGGCCGGAAGGTACCGTCCTTTTTGGGAACTAGGAAGAGATTTGAGTAGAAACCTCTGAACCGTTCCCGGGCGGGAACTGGTACAATTACTCCGTTGGCCTGCAAGGCTGCCACGGCCTGTGAGAAGGCGGCGGCCTTGGAGCAAGGGGGAGTTGAGAGAAAAAATCTGTTTGGCGGGCTGGAAGAGAATTCTATCCTGTAGCCGTGGGAGATGATATCTCTCACCCACTGATCGGAGACGTGTTGAAACCAAGCGTCGCCAAAGTGGGAGAGCCTGCCACCGACTAAGGACGTCGCCGGAGCGGGCAGAGAGTCACGAGGAGGCTGCCTTAGTGGCAGCACCTCCTGCGGTCTTCTGTGGACGCGCTTTTGGGCGCCAGTTGGATTTCTGGTCCTTGGCTGAGTTAGCGGACAAGGCCGAGGGCTCAGAGGACGACCAGTTGGAGGAACGAAAGGAGCGAAACCTCGACTGACTCCTACCCTGGGCAGGTTTCCTGGTTTTGGTTTGTGGCATGGAAGTACTCTTCCCGAAAGTAGCTTCCTTAATAATTTCATCCAGCTGTTCTCCGAACAGCCGGGACCCAGCAAAAGGGAGCCCAGCAAGGTACTTCTTAGAAGAAGCATCTGCCTTCCACTCTCGAAGCCACAAGATCCTGCGGATAATGAGGGAATTAGCCGAAGCCACCGCAGTGCGGTGAGAAGCCTCCAGCATGGCAGACATGGCGTAATATGAAAAAGCTGAAGCTTGAGAAGTTAAGGCAACCATTTCGGGCATAGATTCCCTGGTGAGGGAATGCATCTCCTGCTGCAAAAGTCGGGGAAAACGCGGCCCCCGCCGCTTCATACACGGATTTGGCCAGAAGGTCAATCTGACAGTCAGTGGAATCCTTAAGGGAGGTGCCATCAGCCACCGACACAACGGTCCGGGCTGAGAGCCTAGACACCGAAGGATCTACCTTTGGGGAATGAGCCCACTCCTTGACCACCTCAGGTGGAAAGGGAAAACGGTCATCAGAACCACGCTTTGGGAAGCGTTTGTCAGCACAGGCCCTGGGCTTGGTCACAGCAGCCTGAAAACTGGAGTGGTTAAAGAACACACTCTTTGCTCTCTTAGGCTAGGTAAACTGGTGTTTTTCTGCCAGAGAGGGTTGTTCCTCTGATACTGGCGGATTGAGATCCAGTACAGAATTAATGGAAGCAATCAAGTCACTAAGATCTGAGTCACCCTCGGACAGATCAATGGGGTACATGGAGTTAGCCTCCGAGCCCCCTGTAAAGGCATCCTCCTCATCCTGCGAGTCAGCTCTTGAATCAGAGCCGCGGGAGGAGGAGGGAGAGGAAACCCTGCGTCTCCTCTTAGGAGGACGGGGTCTGGGCCCTGATGATGAATCCTCTGTGAGCTCCGGTCCTAAGGGACCCTTAGCAGTAGAGGCACCCTGTGAAGGGGGCTGATGCATATTCATCAAAGTCCTGGACAGAAGTCCCATGGACTCAGCAAAAGACTGGGAGATAGACCTAGAAAAGGATTCTACCCAAGCCGGGGGTTCAGCCACAGGTGCAGGAGCAGCCTGAGAGACCACTGGGGGTGAGACTCCATGCTGTGGCACCACCAAGTTAGAGCAGACATCACAATGTGGATAGGTGCTCGGTTCAGGCAGCTGGAGCTTACATGCAGCGCATACAGTATAAAGCTTTGGAGCCTTGCTCCTCATGTGAGACATGCTGCTGGAGTGGGGGCTCTGCAAGAGAATGAACCCCAGAGAGTATATACAGTGGTCCACAACCAGAGACCGGTTCTCGGGCGACAGCTAGAGAATCCGCCGGAAATGCCAATAAATACAGTAAGCACACTCTCCCCAAACAATAAAGCACAGGGACCCCCAATATATAAACGTCTCAGGTACTTAGCTGCTGAGACGCAGGGCCAGGTCCCTGGGGATGAGTGCTCCGGTCCAGCAGGGTCCTGAAGGGCTGCGGATGGAGACCGGTCTCCTGCCAGGCATGGAGACCGTGCTGGCTCCCACTTCAAGCCAGAGCCCAGGAGGGATGGTGAAGGAGCACGGCATGTAAGGCTCCAGCCTTGGAAATCAACTTTACAACACCGCCGACACAGTGGGGTGAGAAGGGGCATGCCGGGGGTCCAGACGTGGACCCGCACTTCTTCAATCTCATTCCAAAAAGGAAAAAATCATATGAGAATGCATGTGTGGATGTATGCCTCCTGAACACAAAGCGATAAACTGGCTGGGTCTGCTCACCAAGGGGTGTATAAGCTCAGAGGGAGGAGCTACACTTTCAAGTGTAGTACTTTGTGTGTCCTCCGGAGGCAGAAGCTAAACACCCAAGGTCTGGGTCTCCCAAAGGAACGATAAAGAAAATGATACTGTTAAAAACGTCAGCTCGAGATACTAAAAAAAGCCATCACTGAGCCATAGATTTAAAAAAATGAGAACGCTATGGGTCTCAGAAAATGGCGCAAAACGTCCGTCACTTTTTTCGGACAAACTTCTGATTATTTTTTTAACCCCTTAGATTAAAATAAACCTATTCATGTTTGGTGTCTACAAACTTGCAGTAACCTCAGGCATCACAGCAGCACATCAGGTTTACCATATAGTGAACACAGTGAATAAAATGTCTCAAAAACAATAGAGCAATCACACTTTTTTTTGCAATTTCTCCACATTTGGAATTTTTTTGCCATTTTACAGTACACTGCATGGTAAAACTCACGGTTTCATTCAAAATTACAGCTCATTCTGCAAAAAATGAGCCCTCACATGACCATATTGACTGAAAAATAAAAAAAGTTACGTCTGTCAGAAGAATGGCAAACCCCCCAAAAATACCGGAAAGTGTAAAGTCGGCCGGTCGTGAAAGGGTTAACCTTTCCTCGCGCCTGCACATTACAGTACTTTGATCAGCAGGGCAGATGAATGCGCCTGCGCAGGACCGCAATGTCGGCTCGTGTGGATGACGTAGACACATCATCCACACCGGACTGGGAAGAAGGAGGCCGAAGATCGCAGCAGAGAGGATGCGTCAGACCTGAAAGAGGAGGCACCGCACTGGAGAGCTGCGACACCCATTGGACTGGACCCACCCTAGGTGAGTATTCTAAAAGTACTTTTTCCGTTTTACAGAGCGGCCTAGGCTCTTATATACAGTATTTTGGAATGCTGTATATAAGAACTCAGTGGTATTGGACACAGCTTGTAGTCCCCAAATCTGGTGACAGATTCCCATTAAAAAATCGGAAGGAACACAAACTTACACAATAAATCACCAACATATTTGTGCTTCTAAGGGCGTGATTTATTACGCCCAGTATCCATGCCAGAAAATCTACATAGGAATGACCACAAGGGACTTAACCTCTTACAGACATTGGACGTACTGGGTACATCGTAGATAATGGCGGTGTAATCATCGTCGGCTGCTGCAGTAAACCGGCACCGATTTCTGCACATATATGCTGATCTGAACAGCAGACATGTGTAGCTTACAAGAAAGGGTGGATCCACGATTCACCCATGCCTTTTAATCCCTTAGACCGCGCTGTCAATTACTGACAGCGCAATGTAAATGGCCATGGCAGGGAAATTTCCTTTCCTCGACGCTATCGGAGTCCCCATGACGCGATCACGGGAAGCCGATGGTTGCCATGGTAGCACAGGGTTATGTCATGACTCATGACTCACATCCTGTCACAGCCGGCTGGTTGTAACAGGACAGCAGCATTTCAGCTGATCAGAGCTCTGCCGCTCTGATCAGCAGAAATGAACAAGCGATCAGACAGCTAATCCTTACCCCGAGGGGGACTATTAAAATAAAAAAAGTTTAAAAAAAAGTTTTAAAGAATTAAAAAAAACAACTAAAAATTTAAATCACTCCCCATTCGCCCCACTAAAAATAAGAGGGTTAAAAAAAAGGGAATTTTGTTTACTTACCGTAAATTCCTTTTCTTCTAGCTCCTATTGGGAGACCCAGACAATTGGGTGTATAGCTTCTGCCTCCGGAGGCCACACAAAGTATTACACTTTTAAAAAAGTGTAACCCCTCCCCTCTGCCTATACACCCTCCCGTGGATCACGGGCTCCTCAGTTTTGGTGCAAAAGCAGGAAGGAGAAAACTTATAAATTGGTCTAGGGTAAATTCAATCCGAAGGATGTTCGGAGAACTGAAGACCATGAACCATAAGAACAAATCAACATCAACAACATGTGTACACAAAAGAACAACCAGCCCGAAGGGCACAGGGGCGGGTGCTGGGTCTCCCAATAGGAGCTAGAAGAAAAGGAATTTACGGTAAGTAAACAAAATTCCCTTTTTCTTTGTCGCTCCATTGGGAGACCCAGACAATTGGGACGTCCAAGAGTAGTCCCTGGGTGGGTAAAAGAATACCTCAATAAAAGGAGCCGAAAACGGTCCCCTCTTACAGGTGGGCAACCGCCGCCTGGAGGACTCTCCTACCTAGACTGGCGTCTGCCGAAGCATAGGCATGCACTTGATAGTGCTTCGTGAAAGTGTGCAGACTAGACCACGTAGCTGCCTGACACACCTGCTGAGCCGTCGCCCGGTGCCGCAAAGCCCAGGACGCTCCTACGGCTCTGGTAGAATGGGCTTTCAACCCTGAAGGAAGTGGAAGCCCAGAAGAACGGTAGGCCTTGAGAATCGGTTCCTTGATCCACCGAGCCAAGGTTGACTTGGAGGCCTGAGAGCCCTTACGCTGGCCAGCGACAAGGACAAAGAGCGCGTCTGAACGGCGCAGGGGCGCAGTGCGAGACACGTAGAACCGGAGTGCTCTCACTAGATCCAAAGAGTGCAAATCCTTTTCACACTGGTGAATTGGATTAGGGAAAAAGGAAGGCAAGGAGATATCCTGATTTAGATGAAAGGGGGATACCACCTTAGGAAGAAATTCCGGGACAGGACGCAGAACCACCTTATCCTGGTGAAAAACCAGGAAGGGGGCTTTGCATGACAGCGCTGCAAGCTCAGACACTCTCCGAAGTGATGTGACCGCCACCAGGAAGGCCACCTTCTGAGAAAGACGGGAAAGAGAAACATCCCGCAGCGGCTCAAAAGGCGGCTTTTGAAGAGCCGTCAGAACCCTGTTAAGATCCCAAGGATCCAACGGACGTTTGTAAGGTGGGACCATGTGGCAAACCCCCTGCAGGAACGTGCGGACCTGCAGAAGCCTGGCTAGACGCTTTTGAAAAAAAAACACGGAGAGCGCCGACACTTGGCCCTTGAGAGAGCCGAGGGACAAACCCTTGTCCATTCCAGATTGTCGGAATGAAAGAAATGTGGGTAAAGCAAACGGCCATGGAGACAAACCGTTATCAGAGCACCAGGATAAGAAAAGTTGCCAAGACCTGTAATAGATTTTGGCGGACGTTGGCTTCCTGGCTTGTCTCATGGTGGCAATGACATCCTGAGATAACCCTGAAGACGCTAGGAGCCAGGACTCAATGGCCACACAGTCAGGTTGAGGGCCACAGAATTCAGATGGAAAAACGGCCCTTGTGACAGCAAGTCTGGACGGTCTGGAAGCGCCCACGGTTGACCCACCGTGAGATGCCACAGATCCGGATACCACGACCGCCTCGGCCAGTCTGGAGCGACGAGAATGGCGCGACGGCAGTCGGACCGGATCTTGTGTAGTACTCTGGGCAGCATTGCCAGAGGGGGAAACACATATGGCAGTCGAAACTGCGACAAATCCTGGACCAGAGCGTCCGCTGCCAGAGCTCTGTGATCCTGAGACCGTGCCATGAAGGCCGGGACCTTGTTGTTGTGTCTCGATGCCATGAGATCGACGTCCGGCATTCCCCAGCGGCGACAGATCTCTCGAAACACGTCTGGGTGAAGAGACCATTCCCCCGCGTCCATGCCCTGACGACTGAGAAAATCTGCTTCCCAGTTTTCCACGCCCGGGATGTGAACTGCGGAGATGGTGGAGCCTGTGACTTCCACCCACTGCAGAATCCGCTCGACTTCCTGGAAGGCTTGACGACTGCGAGTGCCGCCTTGGTGGTTGATGTAGGGGACGGCAGTGGCGTTGTCCGACTGGATTTGGATCTGCCTGCCCTCCAGCCACCGATGGAAAGCCAATAGGGCTAGATATACTGCCCTTATCTCCAGAATATTGATATGAAGGGACGATTCTATTGGAGTCCAGGTTCCTTGAGCCCTGTGGTGGAGAAAAACCGCTCCCCAACCTGACAGGCTCGCGTCCGTGGTGACCACGGCCCAGGTTGGGGGGAGGAAGGATTTTCCCCGAGACAGAGATGTGGGTAGGAGCCACCACTGAAGTGATGTTTTGGTTGCAAGTGAAAGAGAGATGTTCTTGTCGAGGGAAGACGAACTCTTGTCCCATTTGCGAAGAATGTCCCATTGGAGTGGCCGTAGATGGAATTGCGCGAACGGCACTGCCTCCATAGCTGCAACCATCTTCCCCAGGAAGTGCATGAGGCGCCTTAAGGGGTGTGACTGACTCCGAAGAAGTGACTGCACCCCCGCCTGCAGAGAAAGCTGTTTGTCCCGCGGTAGCTTGACTAACGCTGGAAGGGTATGAAACTCCATCCCGAGGTAAGTCAGTGATTGGGTCGGCGTCAACTTGGATTTCGGGAAATTGATGATCCACCCGAACTGCTGGAGAGTCGCCAGAGTGACGGTAAGACTTCGTTGACACGCCACCCGAGAAGGGGCCCTGACTAGGAGATCGTTCAAGTATGGGATTACCGAGTGGCCCTGAGAGTGCAGGACCGCCACGACGGATGCCATGACTTTGGTGAAGACCCGTGGGGCTGTCGCCAGGCCGAAGGGCAATGCGACGAACTGGAGGTGTTCGTCCCCGATGGCGAAACGCAGGAAACGTTGGTGTTCGGGTGCGATCGGCACATGGAGATAAGCATCCTTGATGTCGATCGATGCTAGGAAGTCTCCTTGTGACATCGAGGCGATGACCGAGCGGAGAGATTCCATCCGAAACCGTCTGGTTCTCACATGTCTGTTGAGCAGCTTGAGGTCCAGAACGGGACGGAAAGACCCGTCCTTTTTTGGCACCACGAACAAGTTGGAGTAAAATCCGCGACCACGTTCCTGAAGGGGAACGGGAATCACAACTCCTTCCATCTTTAGAGCGTCCACTGCCTGAAACAGTGCGTCTGCCTGTGCGGGGGGTGGGGAGGTTCTGAAAAAACGAGCCGTAGGTCGAGAGCTGAACTCTATCCTGTAACCATGAGACAGAATGTCTCTCACCCATCGGTCTTGAACGTGTGGCCACCAGGCGTCGCCAAAGCGGGAGAGCCTGCCACCGACCGAGGATGTGGCTAGATGAGGCCGAGAGTCATGAGGAGGCCGTCTTGGAGGCAGTGCCTCCTGCGGCCTTTTGGGGGCGTGACTTGGACCGCCACCCATAGGAGTTCCTCTGGCCTTTCTCCGGCCGGTTGGACGAAGAGGATTGGGGTTTGACGGAGGGACGAAAGGACCGAAACCTCGATTGGATTTTTCTCTGCTGAGGTCTCTTAGGTTTGGACTGGGGTAAGGAGGAGTCCTTTCCCGAGGATTCCTTAATAATCTCATCCAACCGTTCGCCAAACAAACGTTCGCCAGAAAAAGGCAAACCAGTTAAGAACCTTTTGGAAGCAGAGTCTGCTTTCCATTCGCGCAGCCACATGGCCCTGCGGACTGCCACGGAGTTAGCGGATGCTACAGCCGTACGGCTAGCAGAGTCCAGGACGGCGTTCATGGCTTAGGACGAAAATGCTGATGCCTGAGAGGTCAAGGAAGACACATGCGGAGCAGAATTCCGCGTGACAGCATTAATCTCAGTCAGACATGCCGAGATTTCTTGGAGAGCCCACACAGCCGCAAAGGCCGGGGCAAAAGACGCGCCCGTGGCCTCATAAATAGACTTCACCAAGAGCTCTATCTGTCTGTCAGTGGCATCCTTCAGGGATGAGCCATCGGCAACAGACACAACGGACCTAGCAGCCAATCTAGAGACTGGCGGATCCACCTTGGGTGAGTGCGCCCAGCCCTTAACGACCTAAGGTGAAAAGGGATAACGCGTGTCAGAGTGCCTTTTAGCAAAACGCTTTTACGGGACCGCTCTGGGCTTCTGGACAGCGTCCCTGAAGTTAGAGTGATCAAAGAACGTATTGCGCGTACGTTTGGGGAATCGAAATTGGTGTTTCTCCTGCTGAGAAACCGACTCCTCTACCGTTGGAGGCGGGGGAGAGAGATCCAACACCTGGTTGATGGACGAAATAAGATCATTTACTAAGGCGTCCCCCTCAGGGGTATCAAGGTTGAGGGCGAAGTCAGGGTCAGAGCCCTGAGCTCCCACGTCCGCCTCGTCATCATGAGAGTCCTCCAGCTGAGATCCAGAGCAGCGTGAGGAAGCCGGGGAAGAGTCCCAGCGAGGCCGCTTAGCCGGTCTGGGACTGCGGTCCAGGCAGGAGTCCTCCGCCTGGGACCTGGGGGCTATCCTGGGAGCGCGCTGCGGCGCGGACCGAGAAGGCCCTGGAGGAGACAAACTAACAGGGGCCGGGGCCTGTGAAGAGCCCGGTATGGATTGCAAAGCCTCAAGGAGCTTAGATGACCATTTGTCCATAAACTGTGCAATGGATTGAGAAAGTGACAGAGAGTTTCTCAGCGAAAGAGGCCAATGACGGTGACTCTGTCCCTGCAGCCTGCTCAGGAGGAGCAGGGGGATCTACATGAGCCGAGGGGCCCACAAGTGCCCCGGGCTCCGGCTGAGCAAGCGTGGCAGGAGTCGAGCATTGATCACAGTGAGGGTAGGTGGATCCCGCAGGCAACATAGCCCCACAAGAGGTACAGGCTGCGAAAAAAACCTGTGTCTTAAGGGCTTTGCTCCTTGTGGACGACATGCTGCAAGCAATAAGTGTCCCTTAGGAGAGCGACCACTGAGGGTATATGGGAAAGGGTTAAACAGCCGTTCCGAATATATATAATATATGTAGATATATATATCACGGCACCCTAGGGGAACCAGCACCGGGTGACCGGTGTGGCTTACCAACCGCTGGTGTCCTCCAGATTCCCTGTCGTGGGTCCCCCAGAGCTGTAGAGATGTGCAGCTGCAGCATACACCGGCAGAATGCCAAACATGGCCGCCGGAGCTCTCAAGGAGGGAGTGGAGCCATGGGCGGCGCCAGCAAAAGGCGGGAATCTGGAGGCCCCATAGTGGTCCATAAGAGGGGAGGGGAGGCATGCAACGATGCTCCAGCCCTCTGTCGGTAATACCGCCCTTCCCCCTGACAAGCAGGCCCGGGGGCGGGATTTTTCGCGACTAGGCCGCGATGAAGCCGGGGACTAAATTTAAGGCCATGCCCGACAAGCAGGCACGGCCGGCGCGGAAGTCCGATGAAAAAACAACGGACGGCGCTACTGGGGAGAGAGGCGACCTCTCTCCCCGTACCGTCCCCCCATGGGGACACAGAGTACCATGAAGGTGCAGGGCCCGGTCCCTGGGGATGAAAACGCTCCGGTCCAGCAGGTTCCACCAGGGGCTGCGGATGGAGCACGGTCTCAGCAGGTGAATGACCGATGAAGCTCCCACTTCTCCCAGAGCCGCATAAGGGATGGTGAAGGAGACGGCATGTGGCTCCAGCCTTTGTACCCGCAATGGGTACCTCAACCTTAACAACACCGCCGACATAGTGGGGTGAGAAGGGAGCATGCCGGGGACCCCATAGGGGACCTCTTTTCTTCTGTCATACTATGTATGATAAATCTTTTTTTTTTTTTTTTCTATGAGTGGATGTGTGCCTCCTTCCACACAAAGCATAAAACTGAGGAGCCCGTGATCCACGGGAGGGTGTATAGGCAGAGGGGAGGGGTTACACTTTTTTAAAAGTGTAATACTTTGTGTGGCCTCCGGAGGCAGAAGCTATACACCCAATTGTCTGGGTCTCCCAATGGAGCGACAAAGAAATAATAAATATACACTCATTTGGTATCACAGAGTTCAGAAATGCCCAGTCTATCAAAATCTAAAACGAATGAACATGATCGGTAGACGGCGTAGCCGTAAAAAAAAATTCCAACTGGCAAAGTTAAGTTTTTTGGTCTTCACAAATTGCAAAATGCAAACAAATAAGCCATCAGTGAGCCCCATATCCCGAAAAATGAGAACACTACAAGTTGCAGAAAATGGCGCTGAAAGTGCTCCAATTTTTTGGACAAACCTTTTTTTAACCCCTTAGATAAAAGTAAACCTAAACATGTTTGGTATCAACGAACTCATACCAACCTGAAGTATCACACCCACCCATCAGTTTTACCATACAGTGAACACGGTGAATAAAGTACCCCATAAACCATTGTCCAATCACACTTTTTTGTAATTTTTCCACACGTGGAAATTTTGTGCTGTTTTCCAGTACCATATATGGTAAAACTCATGGTTTCACTTAAAAGACCAATACGTCCTGCAAAAAACAAGCCCTCTTATGGCAAGATTGACGAGAAAAATAAAAAAGTTACGACTCTCGGAAAAAGGGGAGCAAAAAACAAAAACGGAAAAATCGTCCAGTGGTTAGGGGGTTAAAGGTGGGAGTCCGTGAGCACATCAGGGACATTGAGAAAACAAAGACTCTGCATGAGGCGGAACACCTAAAAACCCTACCAAAACATTTCCAATTGTACCATAAATCTGACTCAAGCAAATTAAAGAAGTTGTCCGACATTAGCTTACCAAAAAAATTTGAGTTTATCTGTGCTGTATTGTCATATAAAACACCCCTAGGGGGGCGTGTCCTGGCTATGAAGGAGTGAGGACGTGACTTGTCTTAGCTCCTGCCACTGGACTTTATAACTGATGATCCACGCAACTGAGGACTCTGTAACACAGGCTATGCAGCGGAGGAGACGAGGGAGATCCCAGGGGTGCAGCAGCAGAGCTTCACAATCGGAGGAGAGAGGGATCAAGCACTTTTTATCCAGGCCGGGGCAGAGAGAAGCTTCACAGGTGGCACCCAAGATGGCTGCTAAGGCTACACACGAGGTGAGCTCAGCGTGCAGCAGTGAGATGGCAGCTATGGAGATGCAGGGAAAGGCTCAGCAGCTGACGGGACTGAGAGGAGAGACCACTCGGAGTGAAGAGGAGATACAGAAGATAAGGCCAGACAGCCCAAGATTACAGGTACAGGGGAAACCCGGAGTGAGAAGCACGGGGGAAGTGCCTGCTGATACAAACAGTAGCCCTGAAGCCTGGAGGCCTCTGGAGGGGGAAGTAACGTCCTCTCTTATAACACACATGCAGGAGTGTGAGGAATTTCAGGAGGGGGGACACTGCACTGCAAATGAGTTACAGGTCCCTGACAGAAGTGAGACTGTACCCAGGGAGAAGCACAACATAAATCTAAAGTTACCAGATGCAGACAAGCATGCAGGGTCTGGGCCAGCCATAACAACAACACAAGAGTCAGGAGTTCTGACAGAGCTTAATGAGATGCGGGCACGTTTCTCAGCTATACCCACCAGGGAAGATATGGAGGCATATATAACCAGGCTGGAGCAGGCGTACCGCACAGAGCTGTCAGCCCTGAAGGGGGAGGTGGAGAGAGTGGACACCCAGAGTCAAGTGCAGGCAGCTAAAATTCAGAATATGGAGGACACTTCACAGGCCCACGGGGCACTATTAGAACAACACTCCCGCCAAATACAATACGTGGTTGAAGCAATGGATGATGCTGAAAATAGGGGCTGAAGAAACAATCTCAGAGTGCGCGGCCTGCCTGAGTCTGTCGAGTCCAAGGACTTACATGGTACCCTTCAAGTGATCTTCAATAATATTCTGGGTGAACCATCAAGCCAACCCCTGGAATTGGATAGAGCGCATAGAGCGTTGGGCCCCAAACCAGCCCAGAACGACCGACCTCGGGATGTGATCTGTAGGGTCCACCGCTATGTTATTAAGGAGGCCATTCTGTTTAAGCTCCGCAGTGGAGTATCACCATCGTATGAGGGGAGCCAAATCCAGATTCTACAAGATCTATCCCGTTTTACCTTACAAAGGAGAAGAGCTCTTAAACCTCTGCTGGACATTCTCCGCTCATACGAGTTTCCATATAGCTGGGGGTTCCCCTTCCGCCTGCAGGTTCGGCACGCGGGACGAATGCATGTTCTTCGGTCTCCGGCGGATTTACCCTCGTTCACCGCGGCCTTGGACATTCCATTAGTGCCTATAGAGGACTGGCCGGACTTTCCAATGGGGGGGGGAGTCACTGTCCCAGCCGGTGATCGGATGCGTGGCTCTCATAGAGAAAGAGGAGGGAGGCCGGTCTGATGTATAAGAGAATGGTGGATTAAATTGTTCTAGTATGTTTTTGGTTATAGGATCACAGTACGATGGAGTCTATCCTCTGGTCCTGATGGGAATTTCGCGTTGTGGGGTTATTGTATCGCCCTGGACAGGGGGGTGGGGGGTTCCCTCCTTCCATCCTGGGTGTAATGGGGGGCGCCCCTCAACATTATAAGGTACAATACCCTCTCAAAGCCCCTTCTCCCTTCTTTATACAGAGCTTTAGTTGCAAATCAAAATATATATAGTTAAAAGCTGTTTTTTAGTCCAGGGCAGGGGGCTCCTTTGTGGAAAGTTCCCTCCCTGATTGGGATAACACGCCACAGGGTAGTGGCGTAAGATTAACATCCCTGGTATATAGAGATTCTTATTTTTCTGCATTTACCTCTAGTCTATTTGACCAAGTATAAGGGTCACGTTACGACCCTACAGGCAAGAGGTGCTTTGACCTTTTTGCCTACGGTACTCTCTCTTTGTTTGTAGTTTCCTTCATATACTTAATCCTTCTACCCCCCTCCTCCTTTTTTTTTTTTTTTTTTCTCTTCCCCTCTCCTAACCTTCTCTATTCTCTCCACCCACACCTCTCTTCCCATCCCCATCTTCCCGGTTCCTCACCGTTCCTCCTCCTCAGAATGACGCAGATTACCTTTGGCTCATTGAATGTGAGAGGCCTCAATGTCCCGCAAAAACGGTCTCAGGTATTCTTTGACATGCATAAGAAACGAGTCCATATATTATTGATTCAGGAAACACATTTCAAAACTGGTCACCTCCCTAACTTTAAAGACAGATATTACACCAAATGGGTCCATAGCACCAACCCAGAGTCAAAATCAAAAGGGGTGTCTATAGGCATCCATAAAGCCCTGGTGCACACGGTTCTGGACACGAGAGTGGACACTGAGGGAAGATTCATTTTTCTGAAAATTAATGTTAATTCATCTATCTTTACCATTGTCAATTGTATTTACCAAACAGAGATCCGGCGACGTCCTGCTCCTCTCTTCTGTCATCATTGGATGAATTCGCAGAAGGGACCGTGATCGTGGGTGGCGATTTAAACTTCACTTTGGACCCTAAGGTAGATACAACTTCGGGACACAATTTTCTCTCTCTCAGAAAGCTAACAAAAGTTAAACGCTCAATACAAGAGCTTCGATTGGTAGATGTGTGGAGAACGTTACACCCAGTGGAGCGTGACTACACATACTTCTCCCCGGCTCACTCCTCGTACAGCCGCATAGACCTGTTTCTTGTGAGCCAAAAGGCTCTGACTTGGCAGATACAGGCCTCTATAGGCAGTATATCCTGGTCTGACCACGCTCCTATATTCCTGAGCCTTACTATCCCAGATGGGGCAGGGAGGCCGTGGTCTTGGCGGCTGAACGATAGTCTGCTTGGGGATCAGGGGTGCATGAAGGATCTACAGAACACGATTGATGAATTTTTAGAAATACACTCAGAAGACCCCACAGCCCTTCCCGTGCAGTGGGAGGCACTTAAATGTGTGTTGAGAGGGGTTTTGATCAAACATGGGGCTAGGCTTAAGAGAGAGAGAGCCCAAACCATTTTGTCCCTACTTCAGAATATTTCAGATCTGGAAAGGGCCCATAAGAAGACATTATCACCTTTGACACTGGCGGAGCTAGTCAAAAATAGAGAGGAGCTTAAATCGATTCTCGACCGACAGTATGAGCGACATAGGACTAGAATAAAAAGATTCCTCTATGAGTATGCAGATAAATGTGGTAGACCACTAGCTAGGATTCTACACCCTAGGGGAGACCCCAGCCACATTCCCATGATTAAACAAGCAGACGGCTCTTCGACTCAGAACCCAACTCTCATCGCGGAACAGTTCCAAAAGTATTATAGAGACCTATATAACATAAAGGGCAAATTTGGAGACATGCCACATGACGCATTAGAAAATAAAATAAATGACTACGTATCCAGAACGGCCCTACCGGTTATACCCAGTGCTGAGGTTGAAAATTTAGAGACGGACTTTACAGAAGCAGAAGTGGCATCTATCATTAAAGAATCTCCCTCAGGCAAAAGTCCGGGTCCAGATGGGTTCACCCCTAAATTTTATAAAATATTCCAAACTCAGCTATCCCCGTTCTTGACTAAAGTATTTAATTCCATCTCAGAAAATTCCCAATGGGTGGCGCAATCTCTCGAAGCCCATATATGTGTTATCCCCAAACCGGGGAAGGATCACATGTTAGTTACAAATTACAGACCCATTTCACTGATCAATCTAGACCTAAAACTTTTTTCCAAAGCCTTAGCCAACAGACTTGCTCCTTCCTTGCCCGGGATAATACACACAGATCAAGTGGGGTTCGTACAAGGTCGGGAGGCGCGTGACAATACCAACAAACTGTTCCTCCTGATGACCCGGTCGAGGGCTCATTCTCTTCCCATGTGTTTACTCTCAGTGGATGCGGAGAAGGCCTTTGACCGGGTCAGTTGGAATTTCATGATGGCCGCTCTAAAGCAGGTGGGTTTGGGCAAAAAATTTTTAGATAGGATTGCGTCCCTTTATTCGAGACCCTCAGCAAAAGTTAGGACGAATGGGTTTCTGTCGTCATCGTTTCAGGTCCACAATGGAACAAGGCAAGGATGTCCATTGTCACCTCTGCTCTACGTCATTGTCATGGAGCATCTAGCGGTCGCCATAAGAAATAATGCTAGTATCCATGGGATAGAGGCCGGGGGAGGGAATCGCAAGTTAGCTTTATTTGCTGACGACCTTCTCATGTTTATTTCCCAGCCACACATATCCTTCCCGTCTTTGCTCAAAGAGTTCGAGGAGTTTGGTAACTTAAGTAATTTTAAAGTGAACTTCTCTAAATCAGAGGCTATGAATGTGACCCTGTCGGCGGAAGATCTAGCCCGTACAACCAAAAATTTTCCCTTTAAGTGGCAACCGTCAGCTATAAAATATCTGGGGGTAGTTGTACCTCGGGATCCAACAAAAATTATGCATCATAATTTTCTACCCCTGTTAGAGAGGACAATTAGGGATTTAAAGAAGTACGACAAAAAAAGACTATCGTGGTTTGGGCGTATCAACGCTATTAAAATGGATGTTCTTCCTAGGTTTCTTTTCTTGTTCCAAACGGTACCTATTCAGCTGCCGGGGAGTTACTTTTCCAAAATTCGGACGGCTTTGTCAAGGTTCGTTTGGGGGAATAGGAGACCTCGGACAAGCATAAAAACTCTTACCAGACACAAAAATAATGGAGGGGCAGGGCTCCCAAATTTCCAGTTATACTACAGGGCAACTATTCTAACGAGGATAATGGATTGGCACTTCCATAGGAACTCGAAACAATGGGTCGCGATCGAACAGGACGGATTGGGAGTCCCTTTGCACTTCCTCTCATGGATGGGAAAGGAGAGTAGGTCACAGATAGAGAAGGGAATGGAGTTTATTTGGACAGTGATGGGGACGTGGGACGGTGAGGTTAAGAGGGGTTCTCTCTCACAGGGGAGGGGTCCACTTACCCCCCTCTTTGGCAACCAGGAGTTCCCTCCGGGGCTTCATTCCAATAAATTTCTGGGATATACTCGGGTGGAGGAAACTCGTTTTTTTCATGTGCTCCAGGGAAATACCCTGCCCCCTTATGCATCTCTACGGGCCACAGGGAGAGAGGTTTCCTGGATAGAATATATGCAGCTGAAATCGTTTCTATCCAACCAGGACAGGGAGAGGAAGTTGAGGACCCCCCCTACTCCATTTGAGAAATTGTTCTTGCAGGGTTCGTCACCTGGGCATGTCATCTCTCTTATTTATAAAATGCTGAACCAGAGAGACATGTCGGACAAACCCAAATTTGTCTATAGATGGGGAGAGGAACTGGGAGAGGACATTTCGGAGGACAGATGGAGCAGGGCGTTTCTGTGGACCCACAAACTTTCTCTGGCTTGTGCCGCCCAAGAGAAAAACTATAAAATTCTCACAAGGTGGTACCAATACCCGACCAAATTGCATGCTATCTTTCCCTCAGTGTCCGACATGTGCTGGAGATGTGGTACAGAAAAAGGGTCTATGTTACATATATGGTGGAGCTGTGCTAAATTGCAACCATTCTGGGACTCAGTGTTTTCTCTGTATAAAAAGATGAGTGGGGGTGAGGTGGAGAGATCTCCCCAGGTGGCCCTCCTCTCTATCCTCCCAGGTTCATTCAAGTCACAAAAGAGGGACCTGCTGCGATTTTGTTTAGCGGCAGCCCGTATAATTATTCCCAGATACTGGAAACAGACTAGATGCCCCACGTTAGCTGACTGGGTAGAGGAGATGGCAAACCTCCAGAGAATGGAGGAACTCACAGCTGAACTTAATGGGCTCACGGAAAAATTTATCACAGTGTGGGGACCGTGGATTACGTTCATGGAGTCTCCTGAGTTCACGGTGAGTCTGGCAGGTTATTTGGGATGAGAAATGGTGACATACCTTGTCTTCCCCTCTCCCCACACACTTTTTTCCCCCACCCCCTCTTTACCCTACTTTCTTCACTCTATTTGATTCCTTCTTTTCTAAGCTTATATCTGTTCTTTTTTTTTTTTTTTTCTAGTTTTCTACTTTTTCTTAAATTTTTATTCAATAACTTAAAAGGGGATTGTTTTATGCTGAGAGTGGTCTTGTCAATTATCAGGAAGACATGTTTAGCTGGAACTCTGATTTCTAGTGTATGGTTTGCCATGGAGTGTTAGCATAAGGATAGCTTATAGAGTTCCAATGAAATCTACAATGTGATGTTATTTTTGTCATTCCGAAACTGAGAGATCACTGTTTATGTATTATAATCTTTATAAATGTTCAAGATGTATGCTTGATTTATAAACTTAATAATAAAACAGATTTGAAATATAAAACACCCCTACATTGTTATTTTTTGTTTTCTAACTTTTGTTCCAGTTGAATTATCCCTTTATTCTCTGCAGTTCTTTGTTTACATTTTGCTCTAGCAAACTGACCACTTCCTGTGCAAAACCTCAGTTAGAGCTGGCACCGCCCGGCCTCAGTGTCCAGCCCCGTCCAATGCCCGCCCCCTGCACACACATTCCCTGTCAGTATTCTACCCCAGCACCTGATCTGTTCTCACTCTAGCAATGAAAATAACAGCCCCACATCGGGCTCTGTGCCACACACACACACACACACACACACACATCGGGCTCTGCGCCACACATATCAGGCTCTGCAACCCTCCCCCACACACACACACACACGGCGCTCTGTACCGACCTCCCCCTCACCATCGTTCTGTACCAACCCCTACCCCCATAGGGAAAACATGTAGGCTACATTCCCATGACCGTTCCGTTTTTGCGGTCCGAAAAAAATGCCCAATTTTTTCACGAATACATCCGTGTGTCATCCGTGTGCCTTCCGTTTTTTTTTGCGTACCGCAAAAAACGGAAGCAGCAAGAAAGATAAATAGAAGAGTAGATATAGAGATGACTAGATAGATATAGAGACAGAGAGATAGAGGGATGAATGAATGAACAGAGGGATAGATAGATAGATAGATAGATAGATAGATAGATAGATAGATAGATGAGAAAGACATATAATGTCCTACCCCCCCTGCATATTCTAACCTGGCACCCTTTAGTAACTTTCATGTGGCACTAAAGTGTGCTTAGCCTTGTATTTATCCAAAAATTAAATAAAAAATAATTAAAAAAAAAACAAACGACAATGGGTCCCCCATACTTTTGTAGCCAGCTAGGGTAAAGCAGATGGCTGCAGCCTGCAAACCACAGCTGGCAGCTTCAGCTTGGCTGGTAATCTAAAACAGAGGGCACCCCACGCTGTTATTTTAAATTAAATAAATAATTTAAAACAAAAAACATGGGGTCCCCCCAAATTGGATCACCAGCCAAGGTAAAGCAGACAGCTGTGGTCTAGTATTCTCAGACTAGGGAGGCCCACTGTTATTGGACACTCCCCAGCCTAAAAATAGCAGGCCACAGCCGCCCCAGAAGTGGCACATCCATTAGATGTGCCAATCCTGGTGCTTCGCCCCAACTCATCCCGTGCCCTGGTGCGGTGGAAAACGGGGTAATATAAGGGGTTGATGCCAAATGTGTAATGTCACCTGGCATCAAGCCCTGGGATTAGTGATGTCACGCGTCTATCAGATATCCGACATCACAAACCCAGTCAGTAATAAAAAAAAATAGACAACAAAAAAAAAAGTTTTATCTGAAAAAACACTCCTCAAAACATTCCCTCATTCACCAATTTATTCAAAAGAAAAACAAATCCAGGTCCAGCATAATCCAATAAGGGGGTCCCATGACAATCCATACCATAGTCAATGTCCCAGTCAATGAAGAACAGAATGTTCCTCATTGGCTGGGAGAGTAATGCAGTGACCTGAGCTAACATCAATAGCCCAGGTCACTGCAGGGGATGCCGAGCGCTGCTGTCAGGAGGTTAAATGAAATCATTACCTGCGGTGACGATCTTCGCTTCACTCCTGTCAGCGCTGTCCCTGACTTCTATGCCCGCCGCGTTCTCAGCAGTATCACCGCTAGTGACGTGAGAACGCAGCGGCATAGAAGGCAGTGACAGCGCTGACAGGAGTGAAGCGAAGATTGTCACAGCAGGCAATGATGTCATCTAACATCCTGATGGCAGCGCTCGTTATCCCCGCGGCTGCCTGCGCTGCAATGTGAGAGGCTGCTGAGCCTGCAATGAAGGCAGCCGCGGGGCTGGAGCGGGACACAGACTGCACGGGCACTCCTGCTATCCTGAGCAGGGGGCCTGGTGCTGGCGTTGACACCGTGGGCGGGGAGAGTACTGGGTGCGGAGGAATGTGTAGGAGGGTGCAGGGAAGAGGTGCGGGGACCCCACGCACTGTACTCGCCCAGCAGGGCGGCAACATGCTGTTCTAGATTTGCATGTCAACATGGTCCTGCCCATGTTGACATGAAATGACTGGAAGCAGCAAAATTGCGGCAGGAGCGATCACATGACCGCTCTGAGCCGGGGAAAAAAGGTTGACAGCAGGGCAGGTAAGTGATCACCAGCTACTTACCTGCCCCAATGTAGCCCAATAGGGTAATAATGAAGAAAAGTCAAAATAAGCCGGATAACCCCTTTAATTATAAAGGCCATAGATCAGAGGTTAGATGTGGTAACCTATTTAAGGCCCTTGCGCAACTTGAGTTATTGGATTTATAGATTGGACACAAGGACTACTATTGGGCTCAATGAGAGCTTTGACTGCTTTCTTTAATTGGGTATTTTTATGTGGTGTGAGAATGGGACTGTTTGTGTTAAATTATTTTTTAATTGTTTCTTTTTATCCATAATTTAGAGATCTGTATATGCTAAAATACCTGTGGTGGTCTGCAAATTTTGAGGTACTTCACGCGACCCGCTCAGTGACTTAGATGTTGACTTTGAATGGGTCTTTTCCCTGAATGAAGTGCCTATGAGAAAATAAGAAAAACGATTATTACCTAAGAAAAGTGGAGAAAAACATTGTACAACAATTTAATTATAGTTAGGATACAACTAATATTTAATACATTTACTCAATAATTTAGTTTTTTGCATTTCTTGATTTTGTTTGCCTTATGGCATGTCATTTTTAATTTTGCATATAATATTTCTGTTTACACAACTACATAAACACTATGCACTTTTTTTGTTTGTCTATTGATTAGTGATGGACAGACCCGAACTGTAAAATTTAGAATCCGAGAGGTTTTAAAAATACCCGAGTACCGGACCCGGGCCTGGAATTCTCAGGGAACTCCGGATAATGATCCGGAACCTTTGGAAATAAAAAATAAAAAAAGGAAAAATAAAGAAAATTAGAATAAAGCAGGCGCGTTATAACAATAGCAGCCCACAGCCACTCAGGATTGTTACATCCATTAGATGTGACAATCCTGGCACTCTACCCGATTCTTCCCGATTCCCCTGGTGCGGTGGCAATCAGGCTAATAAGGGGTTAATAACAGCTCACATCTGCCACTAAGCCCTAGATTAGCAATGGCAGGGTCTATGAAAACCCTACCCCCATTACTAATCTGTAAGTGAAAAGAAATAAACACAAACACAAAATAAGATAAAAACAACACCCTCTTTCACTCCTTTATTAACCCCAAAAACACCCAGGTCTGATGTAATCCACACGAGGTCCCATAACGATTCCAGCTCTGCTACATCTGAAGTGACAGCGCGTGGGCATAGAATATGACCACCCGCTGTGATCTTAAGGCAGAGAATGAGTCGCAGCGATGTGTGGTGACGTAAATTAGGTTATTTGCGGTCACAGCTGGAGCTGCCCATTGTCATCCACCTATGATCGCAGGTAACCTGACCTCAGGTGACCTCATTGAACTGAGTGACCACTACTATCCATAAAAGTGGCATAATACTTTGGCAAAATTACTCCCAGAAATAAAATGTGAGTCAGAAATACATTCAGGCATCTTCCGCATGCTGTTGCCATTCAGTTTCAACAAATTTCCATCAATTGCAATATTTTTACAGCCCTCGCAGGCCTATTTCCAAGGTCCTCTAGAAAATTATTCGAGTTTCCCATTGACTTGGATTGGGTTCGTTATTCAGTATGAAGATGTGAAGCCCCACAGGTGTTGTATCGGTGCATACCTTCAGGGACTCCACATAGCTGGTGCTGGTCACAGGTAGGGAATCTTCGGTTTTGATCTTGAACCAGTGCATCCGCGGAGAATGCCTGAGGATCGTGGGAGCGAGCCACGTAAACCGGAACCTTGTTGTTGTGACGGGATGCCATTAGGTCCACGTCCGGAGTGCCCCACTTGCGACATATTGACTGAAACACTGCCGGATGCAGGGACCACTCGCCACTGTCCACGGTCTGACGGCTGAGATAATCTGCCTCCCAGTTTTCCACGCCTGGTATGTGGACTGCGGATATGGTGGACTTGGAGTCCTCCGTCCATTGAAGGATACGTTGTACCTCCAACATTGCCAGGCGGCTGCGTGTCCCGCCCTGGTGATTGATGTAGGCAACCGCTGTCGCGTTGTCTGACTGGACTCGGATGTGCTTGCCCGCCAATAGGTGGTGAAAAGCTAGGAGAGCCAGGAGCACGGCTCTGGTTTCCAGCACATTGATCGAGAGGGCTGACTCGGACGGAGTCCAAGTGCTCTGTGCTCGGTGGTGGAGACATACCGCTCCCCAGCCGGATAGACTGGCATCCGTGGTGAGGATCACTCAGGACGGAGCCAGGAAGGAGCGTCCCTGAGACAGAGAGAGGGGCCGAAGCCACCACTGAAGAGAGCTCCTGGTCCGTGGCGACAGAGCCACTAACCTGTGCAAGGAGGAAGGCCGCTTGTCCCAACAGCGGAGAATGTCCAGCTGCAGAGGACGCAGATGGAACTGGGCAAAGGGAACAGCCTCCATTGACGCCACCATTTGACCCAGCACCTGCATCAGGTGCCTGATGGAATAACGGCGGGGCCTCAGGAGAGAGCGCACCGCCAGTTGGAGGGACTGCTGTTTGATCAAGGGCAACTTCACAAGTGCCGGCAAAGTCTCGAACTGCATCCCTAGGTACGTGAGCCTCTGGGTCGGAGTCAGAGTGGATTTGGGCAGATTGACCAGCCACCCGAATTTGGCTAGAGTGGCAAGAGTGAGCGAGACACTCCGCTGACAGTCTGCGCTGGATGAAGCCTTGACTAGAAGGTCGTCCAGGTAAGGAATCACTGCCAACCCCTGGAGGTGCAGAACCGCAATCACTGCTGCCATGACCTTGGTGAATACCCGAGGGGCCGTGGCTAACCCGAAGGGGAGAGCCACGAATTGGAAATGTTCCTCTCCGATTGCAAAACGTAGCCAACGCTGGTGAGAAACTGCAATTGGCACATGCAGATAGGCATCTCTGATGTCGATGGATGCCAGGAAATCCCCTTGGGTCATTGAGGCAATGACTGACCGCAGAGATTCCATGCGAAAATGCCGCACCTGAACATGCTTGTTGAGAAGCTTGAGATCCAGGATGGGCCGGAAGGTACCGTTCTTTTTTGGAACTAGGAAGAGATTTGAGTAGAAACCTCTGAACCGTTCCCGGGCGGGAACCGGTACAATTACTTCGTTGGCCTGCAAGGATGCCATGGCCTGAGAGAAGGCGGCGGCCTTGGAGCAGGGGGGAGTTGACAGAAAAAATCTGTTTGGCGGGCTGGAAGAGAATTCTATCCTGTAGCCGTGGGAGATGACATCCCGCACCCACTGATCGGAGACGTGTTGACAGATAGTCAAGAGGAGGCTGCCTTAGCGGCAGCAGCTCCTGCGGCCTTCTGTGGACGCGCCTTTGTGCGCCAGTTGGATTTTTGGTTCTTGGCTGAGTTAGTGGACGAGGCCGAGGGCTTAGAGGACGACCAGTTGGAGGAACGAAAGGAACGAAACCTCGACTGGTTCCTACCCTGGACAGGTTTCCTGGTTTTGGTTTGTGGAATGGAAGTACTCTTCCCGCCAGTAGCTTCCTGAATAATTTCATCCAGTTGTTCACCGAATAGCCTGGACACAGCAAAAGGGAGCCCAGCAAGGTACTTCTTTAAAGAAGCATCTGCCTTCCACTCTCGAAGCCACAAGATCCTGCAGATAGCGAGGGAATTAGCCGAAGCCACCGCAGTGCGGTGAGAAGCCTCCAGCATGGCAGACATGGCATAGGATGAAAAAGCGGAAGCTTGGCAAGTTAAGGCAACCATTTCGGGCATAGATTCCCTGGCGAGGGAATGCATCTCCTCTAGAGAAGCAGAGATGGCTTTGAGAGCCCACACTGCCGCAAAAGATGGGGAGAACGAGGCCCCTGCCGCCTCATATACAGATTTGGCCAGAGGTCAACCTGGCGGTCAGTGGAATCCTTAAGAGAGGTGCCATCAGCCACTGATACAACGGTCCAGGCTGAGAGTCTAGACACCGGGGGGTCTACCTTTGGTGAATGAGCCCATTCCTTGACCACCTCAGGTGGAAAGGGAAAACGGTCATCAGAACCACGCTTTGGGAAGCGTTTGTCAGGACAGGCCCAAGGCTTGGTCACAGCGGCCTGAAAACTGGAGTGGTTAAAGAACACACTCTTTGTCCTCTTAGGCAAGGTAAACTGGTGCTTTTCTGCCAGAGAGGGTTGCTCCTCTGATACTGGCGGATTGAGGTCCAGTACAGAATTAATGGACGCAATCAAATCACTAACATCTGAGTCACTTTCGGACAGATCAATGGGGCACATGGAGGTAGCCTCCGAGCCCCCTGTGAAGGTATCCTCCTCTTCCTGCGAGTCAGCTTCTGAAACAGAGCCGCGGGACGAGGAAGGGGAGGTAGCCCTGCGTCTCCTCTTAGGAGGACGGGGTCTGGGACCAGATGAGGAATCCTCTGTGAGCTCCGCTGAGAGAGCCCTAGCAGCAGAGGCGCCCTGTGAAGGGGGCTGATGCATGTTCAGCAAAGTCCGGGACAGCTGTCCCATGGAGTCGGCAAAAGACTGGGAGATAGACCTAGATAAGGATTCTACCCAAGCCGGGGGTTCAGACACAGGAGCCGGAGCAGCCGGAGAGACCACTGTGGGTGCGATTCCAGGCTGAGGCATTGTCAGGTTAGAGCAGGCATCACAATGTGGATATGTGCTCGGTTCATGCAGCACGAGCTTACATGCAGTGCATGCTGAATATAGCCTTGGAGCCTTGCTCCTCGTGTGAGACGTGCTGCTGAAGTGGGGGCTCTTGCCAGAGTGACCCCCAGAGAGTATTACAGAGGCCCACAACCAGAGGTTGTGGCTTACCAGACCGCTGGAGCGGTGTTGTGTGCCCTCCAGATCCCTAAGCCCGGACCCCCAAGCACCTCAGCAGGGATGCTGCAGCCAGTGCTGATCGCAGAGAAAACGCTGATAAAATGGCGCCGGAGCAAGGAGAGGGGGCGGGACCTGCTCTGAGAGCGGGATCTGGAGGGCCAAAGAGACTTACAGGGGAGGAGACATGAACCCAGTGAGGAGTGTCCCTCCCCTGTGCAGAACGGCCGCTGGGCGGAGCCGCACTGTCCCTCTGCATGAATGACATGCGAGGGCAGTGAAACCGAAAGTAGGCCTCCGGCGAAGCCGGGACCTAAATTTGAGCAGTGCGGCCGGCGCGCAGGCACCATCGGCGCAGTTCTCAGGCGACAGCCAGAGAACCGGCCGGAAAAGTCAGAAAACTCACTCAGCACACTCTCCCAACATAATAAAGTACAGGGACCCCGAATGTAAACGTCTCAGGTACTTAGCTTGCTGAGACGCAGGGTTCCAGGTCCCTGGGGATGAGTGCTCCGTCCAGCAGGATCCTGAAGGGCTGCGGATGGAGACCGGTCTCCTGCCAAGCATGGAGAACCGTGCTGGCTCCCACTTCAAGCCAGAGCCCGAGGGATGGTGAAGGAGCGCGGCATGTAAGGCTCCAGCCGTGGAATCAACCTTAACAGCACCGCCGACACAGTGGGGTGAGAAGGGACATGCCGGGGGTCCAGAGTTGGACCCGCTTTTCTTCAAACTCTTTCCAAAAATGAAAAATCAGATGAGAATGCATGTGTGGATGTATGCCTCCTGAACACAAAGCAATGAACTGGCTAGATCTGGCTCTCCAGGGGGTGTATAGGCTCAGAGGGAGGAGCTACACTTTTTAGTGTAGTACTTTGTGTGTCCTCCGGAGGCAGAAGCTATACACCCAATGTCTGGGTCTCCCATAGGAACGATAATGAAGAAGGGAATTTTGTTTACTTACCGTAAATTCCTTTTCTTCTAGCTCCAATTGGGAGACCCAGACAATTGGGTGTATAGCTACTGCCTCCGGAGGCCACACAAAGTATTACACTTAAAAGTGTAAAGCCCCTCCCCTTCTGCCTATACACCCCCCGTGGGATCACGGGCTGCTCAGTTTTAGTGCCAAAGCAAGAAGGAGGAAAGCCAATAACTGGTTTAAAAACAAATTCAATCCGAAGGAATATCGGAGAACTGAAACCATTGAACATGAACAGCATGTGTACCCGAAAAAACAAAAAGCCCGAAGGAAACAGGGCGGGTGCTGGGTCTCCCAATTGGAGCTAGAAGAAAAGGAATTTACGGTAAGTAAACAAAATTCCCTTCTTCTTTGTCGCTCCATTGGGAGACCCAGACAATTGGGACGTCCAAAAGCAGTCCCTGGGTGGGTAAAATAATACCTCGTGATAGGGCCGTAAAACGGCCCTTTCCTACATGGGGGCAATCGCCGCCTGAAGGACTCGTCTACCTAGGCTGGCGTCCGCCGAAGCGTAGGTATGCACCTGATAATGCTTGGTAAAAGTGTGCAGACTCGACCAGGTAGCCGCCTGGCACACCTGCTGAGCCGTAGCCTGGTGCCGTAATGCCCAGGACGCACCCACGGCTCTGGTAGAATGGGCCTTCAGCCCTGAGGGAACCGGAAGCCCAGCAGAACGGTAGGCTTCAAGAATTGGTTCCTTGATCCACCGAGCCAGGGTGGATTTGGAAGCTTGCGACCCTTTACGCTGACCAGCGACCAGGACAAAGAGAGCATCCGAGCGGCGCAGGGGCGCCGTGCGGGAAATGTAGATTCTGAGCGCTCTCACCAGATCCAACAAATGCAAATCCTTTTCACATTGATGAACTGGATGAGGACACAAAGAAGGTAAGGAGATATCCTGATTGAGATGAAAGGGGGATACCACCTTAGGGAGAAACTCCGGAATCGGGCGCAGAACCACCTTGTCCTGGTGAAACACCAGGAAGGGAGATTTGCATGACAGCGCTGCTAGCTCGGACACTCTCCGAAGAGACGTGACCGCTACTAGAAAGGCCACTTTCTGTGAAAGGCGAGAAAGAGAAACATCCCTCATAGGCTCGAAAGGCAGCTTCTGGAGAGCAATTAGAACCCTGTTCAGATCCCAGGGCTCTAACGGCCGCTTGTAAGGAGGGACGATATGACCAACCCCTTGCAGGAACGTGCGTACCTGAGGAAGTCGTGCTAGGCGCTTCTGAAAAAATACAGATAGCGCTGAGACTTGTCCTTTAAGGGAGCCGAGCGACAAACCTTTTTCCAAACCGGATTGCAGGAAGGAAAGAAAAGTAGGCAATGCAAATGGCCAGGGAGAAACTCCCTGAGCAGAGCACCAAGATAAGAATATCTTCCACGTCCTGTGGTAGATCTTGGCGGAGGTTGGTTTCCTAGCCTGTCTCATGGTGGCAATGACCCCTTGAGATAATCCTGAAGACGCTAGGATCCAGGACTCAATGGCCACACAGTCAGGTTCAGGGCCGCAGAATTCAGATGGAAAAACGGCCCTTGAGACAGCAAGTCTGGTCGGTCTGGTAGTGTCCACGGTTGGCCTACCGTGAGATGCCACAGATCCGGGTACCACGACCTCCTCGGCCAGTCTGGAGCGACGAGGATGGCGCGGCGGCAGTCGGACCTGATCTTGCGTAGCACTCTGGGCAACAGTGCCAGAGGTGGAAACACATAAGGCAGCCGGAACTGCGACCAATCTTGAACTAAGGCGTCCGCCGCCAGAGCTCTGTGATCGTGAGACCGTGCCATGAAAGCCGGGACCTTGTTGTTGTGCCGGGACGCCATTAGGTCGACGTCCGGCATCCCCCAGCGGCGACAGATCTCCTGAAACACGTCCGGGTGAAGAGACCATTCCCCTGCGTCCATACCCTGGCGACTGAGGAAGTCTGCTTCCCAGTTTTCTACGCCCGGGATGTGAACTGCGGATATGGTGGATGCCGTGTCTTCCACCCACCTCAGAATCCGCCGGACTTCCTGGAAGGCTTGCCGACTGCGTGTTCCTCCTTGGTGGTTGATGTATGCCACCGCTGTGGAGTTGTCCGACTGAATTCGGATCTGCTTGCCTTCCAGCCACTGCTGGAAGGCTTGTAGGGCAAGATACACTGCTCTGATTTCCAGAACATTGATCTGAAGGGGGGACTCTTGCTGAGTCCACGTACCTTGAGCCCTGTGGTGGAGAAACACTGCTCCCCACCCTGATAGACTCGCGTCTGTCGTGACCACCGCCCAGGATGGGGGTAGGAAGGACTTTCCTTTTGACAATGAGGTGGGAAGAAGCCACCACCGAAGAGATTCCTTGGCCGCCTGAGAAAGGGAGACGTTCCTGTCGAGGGACGTCGACTTCCCGTCCCATTGGCGGAGAATGTCCCATTGTAGTGGACGCAGATGAAACTGCGCGAAAGGGACTGCCTCCATTGCTGCTACCATCTTCCCTAGGAAGTGCATGAGGCGCCTCAGGGGATGCGACTGTCCTTGAAGGAGAGATTGTACCCCTGTCTGTAGTGAACGCTGTTTGTCCAGCGGAAGCTTCACTATCGCTGAGAGAGTATGAAACTCCATGCCAAGATATGTTAGCGATTGGGTCGGGGTCAGATTTGACTTTGAAAAGTTGATGATCCACCCGAAACTCTGGAGAGTCTCCAGCGCAACGGTCAGGCTGTGTTGGCATGCCTCTTGAGAGGGTGCCTTGACAAGTAGATCGTCCAAGTAAGGGATCACAGAGTGACCCTGAGAGTGCAGGACTGCTACTACTGCTGCCATGACCTTGGTGAAGACCCGTGGGGCTGTCGCCAGCCCGAAAGGCAGAGCTACGAACTGAAGGTGTTCGTCTCCTATAACGAAGCGTAGAAAACGCTGGTGCTCTGGAGCAATCGGCACGTGGAGATAAGCATCCTTGATGTCTATTGATGCTAGGAAATCTCCTTGAGACATTGAGGCGATGACGGAGCGGAGGGATTCCATCCGGAACCGCCTGGTTTTCACGTGCTTGTTGAGCAGTTTTAGGTCCAGAACGGGACGGAAAGACCCGTCCTTCTTTGGCACCACAAACAAATTGGAGTAAAAACCGTGACCTTGCTCCTGAAGAGGAACAGGGATCACCACTCCTTCTGCCTTTAGAGTGCACACCGCTTGCAGAAGAGCATCGGCTCGGTCGGGAGGTGGAGAAGTTCTGAAGAATCGAGTTGGAGGACGAGAACTGAACTCTATCCTGTACCCGTGAGACAGAATGTCTCTCACCCAACGGTCTTTGACCTGTGGCAGCCAAATGTCGCCAAAGCGGGAGAGCCTGCCACCGACCGAGGATGCGGAGAGAGGAGGCCGAAAGTTATGAGGAAGCCGCCTTGGGAGCGGTTCTTCCGGCTGTCTTTTTTGGGCGTGACTGAGCCCGCCAAGAATCTGAGCGCCTCTGATCCTTTTGAGTCCTTTTGGACGAGGAGAATTGGGACCTGCCCGAGCCTCGAAAGGACCGAAACCCCGACTGTCCCCTCCTCTGTTGAGGTTTGTTTGAATTGTGCTGGGGTAAGGATGAATCCTTACCCTTGGACTGTTTAATGATTTCATCCAATCGCTCACCAAACAGTCGGTCACCAGAAAATGGCAAACTGGTTAAGCACTTTTTGGAAGCAGAATCTGCCTTCCATTCCCTTAACCACAAGGCTCTGCGTAAAACCACAGAGTTGGCGGACGCCACTGCCGTACGGCTCGTAGAGTCCAGGACAGCATTAATCGCGTAAGACGCAAATGCAGACATTTGAGAGGTTAAGGACGCCACCTGCGGAACAGATGTACGTGTGACCGTGTCAATCTGTGTAAGACCAGCTGAAATAGCTTGGAGTGCCCATACGGCTGCGAATGCTGGAGCAAACGACGCGCCGATAGCTTCATAGATGGATTTCAACCAGAGCTCCATCTGTCTGTCAGTGGCATCTTTAAGTGCAGCCCCATCCTCCACTGCAACTATGGATCTAGCCGCAAGCCTGGAGATTGGAGGATCCACCTTGGGACACTGGGTCCAGCCCTTGACCACGTCAGGGGGAAAGGGATAACGTGTATCCTTAAGTCGTTTGGAGAAACGCTTATCTGGATAAGCGTGGTGTTTCTGGACTGCCTCTCTAAAGTCGGAGTGGTCCAGAAAAGTACTGAATTTACGCTTGGGATACCTGAAATGGAATTTCTCCTGCTGTAAAGCTGACTCCTCCACTGGAGGAGCTGGGGGAGAAATATCCAACATTCTATTGATGGACGCTATAAGATCATTCACTATGGCGTCACCATCAGGTGTATCCAGATTGAGAGCGGTCTCAGGATCAGAATCCTGATCAGCTACCTCCGCCTCATCATACAGAGAGTCCTCCTGCTGGGACCCTGACCAGTGTGATGAAGTCGAGGGCCGCTCCCAGCGAGCTCGCTTAGGCTGTCTGGGACTGTCGTCCGTGTCAGAGCCTTCACCCTGGGATGCATGGGACACCCCCGGAGCCCGGAGTTGTTCCAACTGAGGGGGACCAGGGAGCAATGATTCAACAGTGCCCATGGTCTGAGTTACCGGTCTAGACTGCAAAGTTTCTAGAATTTTAGTCATAGTCACAGACAATCTATCAGCAAAAACTGCAAACTCCGTCCCCGTCACCTGGACAGTATTCACAGGTGGTTCTCCCTGGGTCACCTCTAGCAGAGGCCCCGGCCGAGCAAGTGCCACAGGAGCCGAGCACTGCACACAATGGGGGTCAGTGGAACCTGCCGGTAGAATAGCCTCACATGCGGTACAAGCAGCATAGAAAGCCTGTGCCTTGGCACCCTTGCTTTTTGCGGACGACATGCTGTTGTCTCCTCTGAGCAATCTAGGAGGGTATATAGCCAAGAATCAATAACGACCGTACAGTGCAATGTATAGCATGCAAGCATAAAAATACAAATGTACACTTCGGCACTATTGGGGTCAGCACCACAGGTGCTGCTTACCGCCCGCTCAAAAGCGGGTGTGTGGTCGCCAGAATCCCGTGTCTGGGTCTCCCAGAACTTGTCTCCCTTCTCCAGCTCAGACTGCACACAGGAATGGCTGCCGGCGTCCTGTGGAGAGGGGCAGGCCGTGGGCGTGCCTCAGACAAAGTGCGGGAAAGTGGCGTCCCACTGTGCCCAGTGTGAGGGCTGGAGTATGTAAAGTAGACTCCAGCCCTCGGCGCTGACGTTCTGTACAGCGTCCCGCCCTTCCCCTGACTGGCAGGCCTGGGGGCGGGAACGAAACGAAACTAGGCCGCAAAAGCCGGGGACTCGAGTAGTAAGCGCGGCCGTCATATATGCACGGCCAGCGCGGAAGTCCCCGGCGCACCACAAGTCCCAGCCGCGCCGCAGTGTAAAACTGACAGCAGCGGCCGGCGCGGCAGTTCCCAATACATTGACACACTCAGCAAGCTGTAGTTAGTCATGGCACAAGCGCGCAGCGCTGTTGTCCCCGGCGCACTAACACACCCAGCAATGCTGTAGTGTGACTGTGCGCGGTCTGTACGGGGACACAGAGTACCTTGAAGTAGCAGGGCCATGTCCCTGAAGATACTCAGCTCCATGTCCAGCAGATTCCCAGGGGCTGTGGATGGAGCACGTCCTCAGTGCCTGGAGACCGGTAAGATCCCACTTCACCCAGAGCCCTAAGGGGGATGGGGAAGGAAAGCAGCATGTGGGCT
Source organism: Anomaloglossus baeobatrachus (assembly GCF_048569485.1). NCBI lineage: Eukaryota > Metazoa > Chordata > Amphibia > Anura > Aromobatidae > Anomaloglossus > Anomaloglossus baeobatrachus. Next base: position 76,111 of record NW_027442040.1, on the reverse strand, counting down.
CCAGCCTCCGTACCCGCAATGGGTACCTCAACCTTAACAAACACCGCCGACAAAAGTGGGGTGAGAAGGGAGCATGCTGGGGGCCCTAGTATGGGCCCTCTTTTCTTCCATCCGACATAGTCAGCAGCTGCTGCTGACTAAACAGTGGAGCTATGCGTGGATGTCTGACCTCCTTCGCACAAAGCATGAAAACTGAGGAGCCCGTGATCCCACGGGGGGTGTATAGGCAGAAGGGGAGGGGCTTTACACTTTTAAGTGTAATACTTTGTGTGGCCTCCGGAGGCAGTAGCTATACACCCAATTGTCTGGGTCTCCCAATGGAGCGACAAAGAAAATGAGAACACTACAAGTTGCAGAAAATGCCGCAGAAAGTGCTCCAATTTTTTGGACAAACCTTTTTTTAACCCCTTATATAAAAGTAAACCTAAACATGTTTGGTATCAACGAACTCATACCAACCTGAAGTATCACACCCACCCATCAGTTTTACCATACAGTGAACACGGTGAATAAAGTACCCCATAAACCATTGTCCAATCACACTTTTTTGTAATTTTTCCGCACATGGAAATTTTGTGCTGTTTTCCAGTACCATATATGGTAAAACTCATGGTTTCACTTAAAAGACCAATACGTCCCGCAAAAAACAAGCCCTCTTATGGCAAGATTGACGGGAAAAATAAAAAAGTTACGACTCTTGGAAAAAGGGGAGCAAAAAACAAAAACGGAAAAATCGTCCAGGGGTTAGGGGGTTAAAGGTGGGATTCCGTGAGCCCATCAGGGACATTGAGAAAACAAAGACTCTGCATGAGGTGGAAGACCTAAAAACCCTACCAAAACATTTCCAATTGTACCATAAATCTGACTGAAGCAAATTAAAGGAGTTGTCCGACATTAGCTTACCAAAAAATGTTGAGTTTATCTGTGCTGTATTGTCATATAAAACACCCCTACATTGTTATTTTTGTTTTCTAACTTTTGTTCCTATTGAATTATCCCTTTATTCTCTGCAGTTCTTTGTTTACATTTTGCTCTAGCAAACTGACCACTTCCTGTGCAAAACCTCAGTTAGAGCTGGCACTGCCCGGCCTCAGTGTCCAGCCCCGTCCCCTGCCCGCCCCCTGCACACACATTCCCTGTCAGTATTCTACCCCAGCACCTGATCTGTTATCACTCTAGCAATGAAAATAACAGCCCCACATCGGGCTCTGCGCCACACACACACACACACACACACACACACACACAACGCACGCACGCACACATCGGGCTCTGCGCCACACACACACACACACACATAGGGCTCTGCGCCACACACATACACACACACACACAAACACACACACATCGGGCTCTGCGCCACACACATCAGGCTCTGCAACCCTCCCCCCCACACACACACACACACACACACACGGCGCTCTGTAGCGACCTCCCCCTCACCATCGTTCTGTACCGACCCCTACCCCCATAGGGAACACATGTAGGCTACATTCACATGACCGTTCCGTTTTTGCGGTCCGCAAAAAATGGCCAATTTTTTCACGGATACATCCGTGTCTTCCGTTTTTTTGCGGACTGCAAAAAACGGAAGCAGCAAGAAAGATAAATAGATGAGTAGATATAGAGATGAATAGATAGATATAGAGACAGAGAGATAGAGGGATGAATGAATGAACAGAGGGTTAGACAGATAGATAGATAGATAGATAGATAGATAGATAGATAGATAGATAGCTAGATAGATAGATAGATAGATGAGAAAGACATATAATGTCCTACCCCCCTGCATATTCTAAGCTGGCACCCTTTAGTGACTTTCATGTGGCACTAAAGTGTGCTTAGCCTTGTATTTATCCAAAAAATAAATAAAAAATAATTAAAAAAAAAACATACTTTTGTAGCCAGCTAGGGTAAAGCAGATGGTTGCAGCCTGCAAACCACAGCTGGCAGCTTCACCTTGGCTGGTAATCCAAAACAGAGGGCACCCCACGCTGTTATTTTAAATTAAATAAATAGTTTAAAACAAAAAACATGGGGTCCCCCCAAATTGGATCACCAGCCAAGGTAAAGCAGACAGCTGTGGTCTGGTATTCTCAGACTAGGGAGGCCTACTGTTATTGGACACTCCCCAGCCTAAAAATAGCAGGCCACAGCCGCCCCAGAAGTGGTACATCCATTAGATGTGCCAATCCTGGTGCTTCGCCCCAACTCATCCCGTGCCCTGGTGCGGTGGCAAACGGGATAATATATGGGGTTGATGCCAAATGTGTAATGTCACCTGGCATCAAGCCCTGGGGTTAGTGATGTCACGCGTCTATCAGATATCCGACATCACAAACCCAGTCAGTAATAGAAAAAAATAGACAACAAAAAAAATAGTTTTATTTGAAAAAACACTACTCAAAACATTCCCTCATTCACCAATTTATTCAAAAGAAAAACAAATCCAGGTCCGGCATAATCCAATAAGGGGGTCCCATGACGATCCATACCATAGTCAATGTACCAGTCAATGAAGAACAGAATGTTCCTCATTGGCTGGGAGAGTAATGCAGTGACCTGAGCTAACATCAATAGCCCAGGTCACTGCAGGGGATGCCGAGCGCTGCTATCAGGAGGTTAGATGAAATCATTACCTGCGGTGACGATCTTCGCTTCACTCCTGTCAGATCTGTCCCTGACTTCTATGCCCGCCGCGTTCTCAGCAGTATCGCCCGAGACGTCACCGCTAGTGACGTGAGAACGCAGCGGCATAGAAGGCACTGACAGCGCTGACAGGAGTGAAGCGAAGATCGTCACAGCAGGCAATGATGTCATCTAACATCCCTGCCTGCGCTGCAATGTGAGAGGCTGCTGAGCCTGCAATGAAGGCAGCCGCGGGGCTGGAGCGGGACACAGACTGCACGGGCACTCCTGCTATCCTGAGCAGGGGGCCTGGTGCTGGCGGTAACACCGTGGGCGGGGAGAGTACGGGGTGCGGAGGAATGTGTGGGAGGGTGCAGGGAAGAGGGGCGGGGACTCCACACACTGTACCCGCCCAGCAGGGCGGCAACATGCTGTTCCAAATTTGCATGTCAACATGGTCCTGCCCATGTTGACATGAAATGACCGAAGCAGCAAAATCGCGGCAGGAGCGGTCACATGACCGCTCTGAGCCGGGGGAGAAAGGCTGACAGCAGGGCAGGTAAGTGGTCACTAGCTACTTACCTGCCCCAATGTAGCCCAATAGGGTAATAATGAAGAAAAGTCAAAATAAGCCGGATAACCCCTTTAATTATAAAGGCCATAGATCAGAGGTTAGAGGTGGTAACCTATTTAAGGCCCTTGCACAACTTGAGTCATTGGATTTATAGATTGGACACAAGGACTCCTATTGGGCTCAATGAGAGCTTTGACAGCTTTCTTTAATTGGGTATTTTTATGTGGTGTGAGAATGGGACTGTTTGTGTTAAATTATTTTTAATTGTTTCTTTTTCTATTTATCCATAATTTAGAGATCTGTATATGCTAAAACCATACCCGTGGTAGTCTGCAAATTTTGAGGTACTTCACTCGACCCGCTCAGTGACTTAGATGTTGACTTTGATTGGGTTTTTTCCCTGAATGAAGTGCCTATGAGAAAATAAGAAAAAAGATTATTATCTAAGAAAAGTGGAGAAAAACATTGTACAACAATTTAATTATAGTTAGGATACAACTATTATTTAATACATTTACTCAATAATTTAGTTTTTTGCATTTCTTGATTTTGCTTGCCGTATGGCATGTCATTTTTAATTTTGCATATAATATTTCTGTTTACACAACAACATGAACACTATGCACTTTTTTTGTTTGTCTATTGATTAGTGATGGACAGACCCGGACTCTAAAATTTAGAATCCGAGAGGTTTTAAAAATACCCTAGTACCGGACCTGGGCCTGGAGTTCTCAGGGAACTCCGGATAATGTTCCGGAACCTTTGGAAATAAAAAATAAAAAAAGGAAAAAAAGAGAATTTTGTTTACTTACCGTAAATTCTTTTTCTTATAGTTCCGACATGGGAGACCCAGACCATGGGTGTATAGCTTCTGCCTCCGGAGGACACACAAAGTACTACACTAAAAAGTGTAGCTCCTCCCTCCGAGCATATACACCCCCTGGATGACAGAATCCAACCAGTTTAGTGCAAAAGCTGAAGGAGGACATCCACCCATAAGTAGATATAGAGTAAAACCCGGAATAACCGGAACCTCTGTCTACAACAACAGCTGGTGAAAACACACGGAACAAGAACTGCCAACAGGCAACAGGGAGGGTGCTGGGTCTCCCATGTCGGAACTATAAGAAAAAGAATTTACGGTAAGTAAACAAAATTCTCTTTTTCTTCATCGTTCCTTATGGGAGACCCAGACCATGGGACGTCTCAAAGCAGTCCATGGGTGGGAATAAACAGAAAGCTGAGAAGTAGGCAAAACCTAACTTCACAAATGGGCGACAGCCGCCTGAAGGATGTGTCTGCCCAAGCTCGCATCTGCCGAAGCATGAGCATGCACTTGGTAGTGCTTCGAAAAGGTATGCAGACTGGACCAAGTGGCAGCCTGACAGACCTGCTGAACCGTAGCCTGGTGCCTAAAAGCCCAAGAGGCACCGACAGCTCTGGTCGAGTGCGCTTTAATCCCCGGCGGGGGAGGCACCTGAGCACATTGGTAGGCATCGGATATGGCCGACCTAATCCAACGAGCTAGGGTCGGTTTGGAAGCCGAGAGACCCTTGCGCTGACCTGTGGTCAGCACAAAAAGAGGTGCACCGCCTAAGAGCAGCGGTGCGTGACACATAGATCCGGAGCGCCCGCACCAAATCTAAAGTATGCAATGCTTTCTCAAAGCGATGCACAGGGGCCGGACAAAGGGAAGGCAATGAAATGTCCTGGTTAAGGTGGAAAGGAGATACCACCTTAGGGAGAAAATCCTGCGTCGGACGGAGAACCACCTTGTCTTGGTGAAAAACCAAAAAGGGTGACTCCGAAGAGAGCGCAGCCAAATCAGAGACTCTCCTGAGAGAAGTTATGGCCACCAGAAAAACCACTTTCTGGGAAAGTCGAAACAAGGGAACCTCCCTAAGAGGCTCAAAGGGGGGTTTCTGTAAGGCCGTGAGGACCAGATTAAGGTCCCAGGGATCCAAGGGCCTCCGATAAGGAGGAATGATGTGAGATGCGCCCTGCATGAAGGTGCGCACCTGAGCCAGCCGCGATACGCCGCTGGAACAACACTGAAAGAGCCGAGACCTGTCCCTTGAGGGAATTGAGGGATAGTCCTAGCTGCAGACCGGACTGTAGAAAAGACAGGATGGTCGGCAAGGAAAAAGGCCAAGGAGCATGGCCGGACGAACGACACCAGGACAGGAAAATTCTCCAAGTCCTGTGGTAAATCCTGGCCGAGGAAGACTTCCGAGCCTGAGTCATAGTGGAGATGACCTCGGAAGGAATGCCTGAAGCCGTCAGGATCCAGGACTCAAGAGCCACGCCGTCAACCTGAGGGCCGCAGAATTCTGGCGGAAAAACGGACCTTGTGAGAGAAGGTCTGGGCGGTCCGGGAGATGCCACGGCACTTCCACGGACAGACGGAACATGTCTGGGTACCAAGCTCGTCTGGGCCAGTCTGGAGCAATGATTATGACCCGACGGCCCTGATTCTGATCTTGCGCAGGACTCTGGGCAAGAGAGCTAGGGGAGGAAACACATAGGCTAGACGGAACTGGGACCAATCCTGAACCAGCGCGTCCGCTGCCAAGGCCTGAGGATTGTGGGAGCGAGCCACGTAAACCGGGACCTTGTTGTTGTGCCGGGATGCCATGAGATCCACTTCCGGAGTGCCCCACTTGCGGCAGATTGACCGAAACACCGCCGGATGCAGGGCACACTCACCGCTGTCCACGGTTTGACGGCTGAGATAATCTGCCTCCCAGTTTTCTACGCCTGGGATGTGGACTGCGGATATGGTGGACTTGGAGTCCTCCGTCGACTGAAGGATGCGTTGTACCTCCAACATTGCCAGGCGGCTGCGAGTCCCGCCCTGGTGATTGATGTAGGCAACCGCTGTCGCGTTGTCTGACTGGACTCGAATGTTCTTGCCCGCCAACAGGTGGTGAAAGGCTTCGAGAGCTAGGAGCACAGCTCTGATTTCCAGAACATTGATCGAGAGGGCTGATTCGGACGGAGTCCAAGTGCCCTGTGCTCGGTGGTGGAGAAACACTGCTCCCCAGCCGGACAGACTGGCGTCCGTGGTGAGAATTACCCAAGACGGGATCAGAAAAGAGCGTTCCTGGGATAGAGAGAGGGGCCGAAGCCACCACTGAAGAGAGCTCTTGGTCTGTGGTGACAGAGTCACTAGCCTGTGCAAGGAAGAGGTCCGCTTGTCCCAACAGCGGAGAATGTCCAGCTGCAGAGGACGCAGATGTAACTGGGCAAAGGGAACCGCTTCCATTGACGCCACCATCTGACCCAGTACCTGCATGAGGTGCCTGATGGAATGACGGTGGGCCCGCAACAGAGAGCGCACCGCCCAATGAAGGGACTGCTGTTTGACTAAGGGCAGCTTGACAAGTGCCGGCAGAGTCTCGAATTGCATCCCTAGGTACGTGAGTTTCTGGGTCGGGGTCAGAGTGGACTTTGGCAGATTGACAAGCCACCCGAATTGGACAAACGTGGCAAGAGTGAGCGAGACACTCCGCTGACAGTCTGCACTGGATGAAGCCTTGACTAGAAGGTCGTCCAGGTAAGGAATCACTGCCAACCCCTGGAGGTGCAGAACCGCAACCACTGCTGCCATGACCTTGGTGAATACTCGAGGTGCCGTGGCTAGCCCGAAGGGGAGAGCCACGAATTGGAAGTGTTCCTCCCCGATTACAAAACGGAGCCAACGCTGGTGTGAAACTGCAATTGGCACATGCAAATAGGCATCTTTGATGTCGATGGATGCAAGAAAATCTCCCTGGGTCATTGAGGCAATGACTGATCGCAGAGATTCCATGCGAAAGTGCCGCACCTGAACATGCTTGTTGAGAAGCTTGAGATCCAGGATGGGCCGGAAGGAACCGTTCTTTTTGGGGACTAGGAAGAGGTTTGAGTAGAAACCTCTGAACCTTTCCCGAGCGGGAACCGGTGCAATCACTCTGTTGGCCTGCAAGGATGCCACGGCCTGTGAGAAGGCGGCGGCCTTGGAGCAGGGGGGAGTGGACAGAAAAAATCTGTTTGGCGGGCTGGAAGAAAATTCTATCCTGTAGCCGTGCGAGATGATATCCCGCACCCACTGGTCGGAGACGTGTTGAAACCACACGTCGCCAAAGTGGGAGAGCCTGCCACCGACTAAGGACGTTTCTGGCGCGGCCCGATAGTCAAGAGGAGGCTGCCTTGGTGGCAGCGGCTCCTCCGTTCTTCGGAGGACGAGGCTTCGTGCGCCAGTTGGGTTTTCGATCCTTAGCTGAGTTAGTGGACGAGGCTGAGGGCTTAGAGGAGGACCAGTTAGAGGAACAAAAGGACCGAAATCTCGACTGGTTCCTGCCCTGGACAGGTTTCCTGGTTTTAGTTTGTGGCAAGGAAGTACTCTTCCCGCCAGTAGCTTTCTTAATGATTTCATCCAGTTGTTCACCGAACAGCCGGGTCCCAGAAAAAGGGAGCCCAGCTAGAAACTTCTTGGAAGCAGCGTCTGCTTTCCACTCACGAAGCCACAAGATCCTGCGGATCGCGAGGGAATTAGCGGAGGCTACCGCTGTGCGGTGAGACGCCTCCAAAATGGCAGACATAGCATAGGATGAAAAAGCCGAAGCTTGGGAAGTTAAGGCAACCATTTCGGGCATAGAGTCCCTAGTGAGGGAGTGCATCTCCGCCAGAGAAGCAGAGATGGCCTGAAGAGCCCACACTGCTGCAAAGGACGGGGAGAAAGAGGCCCCTGCCGCTTCATATACAGATTTGGCCAGAAGGTTAACCTGGCGGTCAGTGGAGTCCTTAAGAGAGGTGCCATCCGCCACAGACACAACTGTCCGGGCTGAGATTCTAGACACCGGAGGATCTACCTTTGGTGACTGAGCCCACTCCTTGACCACCTCAGGTGGAAAAGGAAAACGGTCATCAGAGGTACGCTTAGGAAAGCGTTTGTCAGGGCAGGCCCTGGGTTTGGTCACAGTGGCCTGAAAACTGGAGTGGTTAAAAAACGTACTCCTTGCTCTCTTAGGTGAGGTAAACTGGTGTTTTTCTACCAAAGAAGCTTGTTCGTCTGACACTGGTGGATTAAGGTCCAGTACGGAGTTAATGGACGCAATCAAGTCACTAACATCCGCATCACCTTCAGGTAGATCAATGGGGTACATAGACGTAGCGTCTGAGCCCACAGTAAAGGCATCCTCCTCGCCTTGCGATTCAGCACGTGAATCAGAGCCGTGGGACGAGGAAGGAGAAGAGTCCCTGCGTCTCCGTTTAGGAGGACGGGGTCTGGGATCAGATGAAACATACTCTGTGAGCTCTGCAGAGCGAGTCGGAGCAGCAGAGGCACCCTGAGAAGGGGGCTGATGCATGGTTAGCAGAGTCCGTGACAGCTGTCCCATGGAGTCGGCAAAGGACTGGGAGATAGCTTTAGAAAACGATGCTACCCAAGCCGGGGGTTCAGCCACCGGGGCTGGAGCAGCCGAAGGGACCACTGGGGAGACTCCAGGCTGAGGCACCACCACGGTAGAGCAGGCATCACAGTGTGGATATGTGCTCGGTTCGGGCAGTATGAGCTTACATGCAGTGCATATAGAGTAAAGCTTTGCAGCCTTGCTCCTAGTGACAGACATGCTGCTGAGGTGGAGGCTCTGTAGTAAAGAATTCACTCCTTCAGAAAGACCCCCAGAGAGTGTATAAAAGTCCACAACCAGAGGTTGTGGCTTACCAGGCCGTTTTTGTGTGCCCTCCGGATTCCCAGCTTGGACCCCCAGACAGCTTGCAGAGCTGCAGCAGCCAGCGCCGATCAGTGTGAAAACGCTGAGAAAATGGCGCTGGAGTGAGGAGGGGGGGCGGGGGTTAATCCAAGAGCGGGAACCGGAGGGCTAAGGAGAAATACAGGGGAGGGAAACATCTCCCCAGAGAGGAGTGTCCTCCCCTCTGCTGAACGGCCGGTGGGCGGCGCCGCACTGTCCCCCTGCATGACTGACATGCAGGGGAAGAGGAACGAAAGTAGGCCGCGGCCGAAGCCGGGGCCTAAATTTATCCATGCGGCCGACGAGCAGGCACCCTCGGCGCGGTTCTCAGGAAAAAACCAGAGAACCGGCCGGAAATCACAGCAAAGGAACCCCTGGTGCCGCCATGCTCAAATAACACACTCTCCCCACACAAGGGACCCCTGAATAACGTCTCATATACTTAGCTTTTTGAGACGCAGGGCCATGTCCCTGAGGGATGAGCGCTCCGTCCAGCAGGGGCCTGAAAGGGCTGCGGATGGAGACCGGTCTCCTGCAGAGCAGTGAGAACCGTGAAGGCTCCCACTTCAAGCCAGAGCCAGAGGGGATGGTGAAGGAGCGCGGCATGGAAGGCTCCCGCCTTGAGATCAACCTTAACAGCACCGCCGACACAGTGGGGTGAGAAGGGACATGCCGGGAGTCCAGGATGGACCCGCTTTTCTTCCAATTCTTTAATTAAAAATCAAAAGAGGATGCATGTGTGTGTGTGACCTCCTGAACACAAAGCATTGAACTGGTTGGATTCTGTCATCCAGGGGGTGTATATGCTCGGAGGGAGGAGCTACACTTTTTAGTGTAGTACTTTGTGTGTCCTCCGGAGGCAGAAGCTATACACCCATGGTCTGGGTCTCCCATAAGGAACGATGAAGAAATAAAGAAAATAAGAATAAAGCATGCGCGTTATAACAATAACAGCCCACAGCCACTCAGGATTGTCACATCCATTAGATGTGACAATCCTGGCACTTTACCCGATTCTTCCCGATTCCCCTGGTGCGGTGGCAATCAGGCTAATAAGGGGTTAATAACAGCTCACATCTGCCACTAAGCCCTAGATTAGCAATGGCAGGGTCTATGAAAACCCTACCCCCATTACTAATCTGTAAGTGAAAAGAAATAAACACAAACACAAAATAAGATAAAAACAACACCCTCTTTCACTCCTTTATTAACCCCAAAAACACCCAGGTCTGATGTAATCCACACGAGGTCCCATAACGATTCCAGCTCTGCTACATCTGAAGTGACAGCGCATAGAATATGACCACCCGCTGTGATCTTAAGGCAGAGAATGAGTCGCAGCGATGTGTGGTGACGTAACGTAGGTTATTTGCGGTCACAGCTGGAGGTGCCCATTGTCATCCACCTATGATCGCAGGTAACCTGACCTCATTGAACTGAGTGACCACTACTGGGTTGGGTTTGTTATTCGGTATGAATACACAAATGTAGAAATGATTGGATTTGAACAATCCGAACCCGAATATTTTAGCATTCGCCCATATCTAGTCATCACTAATGATAATTTTAAGGATGTCTAAAACTGATCAACTAGGAAAAGGTTGTTGCATTACTCGTAAATCAAATGCCATGTCCTTCAATTTGTCCAATTATTAATACCAGGTTTTGGTTAAAATGAGGCTACCATTTCAAGGTTCATTTTTCATCAAGGAGAAACTAAGCTGAAAATCTATCTTTTGAACCATGTGCATTGAATATTTTTTTGGTATGGTATCAGAGGACTCAGGAAGGAAAAATGTATGTAACAAAATTAAAACATTGTCGTCCATTTGGCTTATCCCTAATCTATTAATTTTACATCTAGGTGGTAAGATAGATGACATCTTTATTATCTTGAGAAGTACCGGTCCTGAACTGCAGAGCTTCATGACTTGGTTGAACAATAACCCATATAACATCAAACTAACCTATAAGGCAGATCGGGAGGCAATTGATTTTCTGGACTATAATATAAAAATGGGGTACCAGACAGAAAAGGGTACTCCACGGGTACAATTATTATCAACAAGTAAGAGGGAAGAATCTTTTCTCTTTCGTTTCATTGGGGGACACAGGACCGTGGGTTATGCTGCTGCTGTCACTAGGAGGCTGACACTAAGTAGACAAAAAAAGTTAGCTCCTCCCTAGCAGTATACACCCTGAGCCGGAGGCGGACTCAAATCAGTTTTTGCTTAGTGTCGTAGGAGGCTGATGTGGGCCATCTCGGCCCCCCTCAGCTACATTTTTCTTGCGTATTTGTCATTTTTTTCGGCGATGCTCATCGCTCTCATTCTCCTTTTTCTCTGTTTCTGCAGGTGTCGCCTATGTTCACCCTCATTCCCTCCAGCCCTGTGGGTACTACTCCCCAGGGTCGCAGAGGTTTGAGGTGTCGGGCCCTCTCCCCCGTCCATTCCCGTGGTACCACTCCCGGGAGTGCATGTGGGGCAGATCCTACATGGGCACCCCTGATCCACCGTGCGGTATTACTCCAAAGGGCGCACAGGGACAAGCTAAAGAGGTTGGACCCCCGCAGCGTTTTCACCTTTTCGGATGGGGCCCACATCGCTGCCTACAGTCGCAGAAGAGCTTCTTCCCTCCATCAGGCGTCCACCTCTCTGCCTCTCTAGACGCCTCTCCCCGCGTCCCTGAAGCCCACAGCCTTACCTTCAGGTGTGCGCTGCACACAGGCAAGTGCAGAGCCCACTGCCTGCACACCGGACCATCCCTGGAGCGGCACCGCAGATGTCAGGTAGGACAGTCTCTCCCCTACCTTCTCCCCCTCGGGCGGCTGAAAATTTAAGCCCCGGTCTCGGCCTAGTCTCCCTGCATCCCAGCCACGCCCCCCGCTGCAACGGTATTGGCTTGCCGGCCGTTCCGCCCCCGACTCCGCCCACCGCTCAGCCTCCAGGCATCACAGTGTGGGCGGTGGATGCCCTGTTTCCCGCCCTCATACGGCCCCTCCCCCAGCCAACTCCAGCTTCTCTTCACCATCTTGTTCTGCCTCCCAGTCTGCCTGTGTAGCCCAGCTTATCTATTAGCAGAGTTGCTTCTAGGTACTTTTGCAATGGCCTCATTTTGTATGATGAGGTCTTGAGAACTATAAGCTTTGTTACACAGGTAGATTAGCTTTAATCTGTCACTTTATGTGGATGCAAGGCAGAGTGTACATTGTCTTATAATAATAATGATAAATGCTTCCCCTTAGCAAGGTTTACTTATATAGGAAGGTTTGTGCTTAGATGTGGGTCAATTTAGCTCATTATGCTATCAATCAGCTATCTTGAGACAGAAAAAGAGAATTTTGTTACTTACCGTAAATTCTTTTTCTTATAGTTCCGTCATGGGAGACCCAAACCATGGGTGTATAGCTTCTGCCTCCGGAGGACACACAAAGTACTACACTCAAACGTGTAGCTCCTCCCTCTTAGCATATACACCCCCTGCTAGCCAGTCCTAGCCAGTTTAGTGCAAAAGCTGAAGGAGGACATCCACCCACAAGTAGAGACAGAGTAAAACCCGGAACAACCGGAACCTCTGTCTGCAACAACAACAGCCGGTGAAGACACACGGAACAAGAAACCTGCCAACAGGCAATAGGGAGGGTGCTGGGTCTCCCATGACGGAACTATAAGAAAAAGAATTTACGGTAAGTAACAAAATTCTCTTTTTCTTTATCGTTCCTATGGGAGACCCAAACCATGGGACGTTCTAAAGCAGTCCATGGGTGGGAATAAACAGACAAACTGAGAAGTAGGCGAAACCTAACTTCACAAATGGGCGACAGCCGCCTGAAAAAAGCGTCTGCCCAAGCCCGCGTCTGCCGAAGCATGAGCCTGCATTGGGTAGTGCTTCGAAAAGGTATGCAGACTAATCCAAGTGGCAGTCTGACAGACCTGGTGAGCCGTAGCCTGGTGCTTGAAAGCCCAAGAGGCACCGACAGCTCTGGTCAAGTGTGCCCTGATCCCAGGCGGGGAAGGCACTTGAGTACACTGGTAGGCATCGGAAATGGCCGACCTAAGACGAACCAGGGTCGGCGTAGATGCCGAGAGACCGCTACGCTGACTAGTGGTCAGCACCAGAGAGAGGTGCACCGCCTAATAACAGACACAAAGACACAAGACACAACGAGACACAAAGATCCGAAGCGCCCGCACCAGATCTAGGATATGCAACGCTTTTTCAAAGCGATGAACAGGAGCCGGACAAAAGGAAGGCAGGGAAAATGCCCCGGTTAAGGTGGAAGCAGCAACCACCTTAGGGAGAAAGTCCGGAGTCGGACGGAGACCACCTTGTCTTGATGAAAAACCAAAAAAGGGGGTGACTCAGAAGAGAGTGCAGCCAAAACAGAGACTCTCTTGAGGGAAATTATGGCCACTAGAAAGACCACTTTCTGTGAAAAACGAAACAAAGAAACCTCCCTGAGAGGCTCAAAGGGGGGTTTCCGGAAACCGTGAGGACCGGATTAAGGTCCCAGGGCTCCATAGGCCGCCGGTAAGGCGGAATAATGTGAGATGCGCCCTTGAAGGAGCGCACCTGAGCCAGCCGGATGATACGCCGCTGGCACACACTGACAGAGCCAAGAGCTGTCCCTTAAAGAGGGATAGTCCTAAGCTGTAGACCGGACTGTAGAAGGGACAGGAGGGTCGGCAAGGCCAAAAGGCCAAGGACACTTCGGAGCTCGAGTCATAGTGGAGATGACTTCAGGAGGGATACCAGAAGTCGTCAAGATCCAGGACTCAAGAGCCACGCCGTCAATCTGAGAATCCAGAATTCTGGCGGAAAAAACGGACCCTTTGAGAGAAGGTCTGGACGGTCCGGAAGATGCCATGGCAACACTACGGACAGATGGAGCAGGTCAGGGTACCAAGCTTGCCTGGGCCAGTCTGGAGTATGAGAATGACCCGACGGCCCTCCTTACTGATCTTGCGCAGGATTCTGGGCAAGAGCTAGAGGGTGAAACACGTAAGACAGACGAAGCTGGGACCAAACATGCACCAGTGCGTCTGCCGCAAAAACCTGAGGATCGTGGACCGCGGATGGACAGCTGAGATAATCTGCCTCGCAGTCTTCACGTCTGGGATGTGGGCTGCGGATATGGTGGACTAGGAGTCCTTCGTCCACTGAAGAATGCGTTGAGCCTCCAACATTACCAGGCGGCTGAGTGTGCCGCCCTGGAGGTTGATGTAGGTAAACGCTGTCACGCCGTCTGACTGGACTCGAATGTGCCCAGCCGCCAACAGATGGTGAAAGGCTTAGAGAGCTAGAAACACAGCTCTGATTTCCAGCACATTGATCCAGAGGGCTGATTCGGACAGAGTCCAAGCGCCCTGCGCTCCATGGTGGAGAAACACTGCTCCCCAGTCGGATGGACTAGTATCCTGGTGAGGATCACCCGGGACGGGGCCAGGAAGGAGCGTCCCTGAGACAGAGTGGCCGAAGATACCACTGAAACGAGCCCCTGGTCTGTGGCGAAGCCACCACCCCGTGGAAGGAGGAAGTTCGCTTGTTCCAACAGCGGAAAATATCCAGCCTCCGAGGAGGAGAAACTGGGCAAGGGAATCGCTTCCATTGACGCCACCATATGATCCAGTACCTGTATTCGGTGCCTGATGGAACGACGTCGACCGCCAGCAGAGGGACTACTGTTTGACTAAGGGCAGCTTCACAAGTGCCGACAGAGTCTCGAATTGCGTCCCTGGGTACGTGAACTTCTGGTTCGAAGTCAGAGTGGTCTTGGACAGAATGACAAGCCACCCGAATTGGTTAGCGTGGCGAGAGTGAGCGAGGCACTCTGCTAAGAGTCTGCACTGGATGAAGCCCCGACAAGAAGGCCGTTCAGGGCAAAAGATCACTGCCAACCTCTAGGGGTGCAGGACCCTAATCACAGCTGCCCCAACCTTGAGAGTACTCGAGGGGCCGTGGCTAACCCCAAGGGAAGAGCCACGAATTGGACCACTCCGATTGCAAAACGTAGCCAACGCTGGTGAGAAGCTGCGATTGGCACATGCAGATAGACATCTCTGATGTCGATGGATGCTAGGGAATGTCCTTGGGTTATCAATTGATCCGGTGAAAACACCCGGAACAAGACCGAGACTCCATGTGAAAACGCCGCACCTGAACATGCTTGAAAAGCTTGAGATCCAGGTCGGAAGTACCTGCCCTCTACGGGGACTAGGAATAGATTTAAGCAGAAATCTCAGAACCGTTCCCAATTGGGAACCGGTACAATTACTCCATTGGCCTGCAAGAATGCCACGGCCTGTGAGAAGGCGGCGGCCTTGGAACAGGGGGGAGTTGACAGAAAAAATCTGTTTGGCGGGTGGATAGAAATCTATCCTGTAGCCATGGAGATGTAATCCCGCCCCCACTGATCGGAGACGTGATAAAATCATACGTCGCCAAAGTGGAAGAGCCTGCCACCGACCAAGGACGTTGCTGGCGTGGCCAGATAGCCCAGAGGAAGCTGACTTAGTGGCAGCATCTCCTGCGGTTTCTGAAGACGCGGCTTCGAGCGCCATTTGGGTTTTACGATCCTTGGCCGAACTAGTGGACGAGGCCGAGGGCTTAGAAAACGCTCAGATGGAGGAATGCAAGAACGAAAACCTCCGCTGAATCCTGCCCTGGACAGGTTTCCTGATTTGGGATTGTGGCATGGAAGAACTCTTCCCGCCAAAAGCTTCCTTAACAATTTCATCCAGTTGTTTTCGAAAGACTGGTCCCAACAAAAGGGAGCCCAGCAAGGAACTTCTATAGAAGCATCTGCCTTCCACTTCCGAAGCCACAGGAGCCTGCGGATAGCGAGGAAATTAGCCGAGGCCACCGCGGTGCGGTGAGAGTCTCCGGCATGGCAGACATGGCATAGGATCAAAAGGCTGAATCTGGAAGTTCAGGCAACCATTTCGGGCATAGAGTCCCTGTGAGGGAACGCATCTCCTCTAAAGAAGCAGAGAAGGCTACGAAAGCCCGCACTGCTATAAAGCTGAGGAGAATGAAGCTCCTGCCGCCCCTAAACAGATTTGGCCAGAAGGACAACCTGGTGGACAGCAAAACTATAAATGAGGAGCCATCAGCCACTGTTATAACGGTCCGGGCTGAGCCACCCTTGGTGAATGAGCCCACTCCTTGACCACCACTGGTGGAAAGGGAAACAGTCATCAGAACCACGCTTCATGGGAAGCGTCTGTCAGAGCAGACTCTGGGCTTGGTCACAGAGGCCTGAAAAACTGGAGTGGTTAAGGAACACACTCCTTGTTCTCTTAGGCAAGGTAACTCCGGCGGATTAAGGTCCAGTACAAAAGTAATGTACAGTGGGATCCCTATAGAGGTGCCGTCAGCCACTGATACAACTATCCGGGCTGAAAGTCTAGACACCGGAGGGACCACCCTTGGCGAATTAGCTCACTCCTTGACCACCACTGGTGGGAGGGAGAAACAGTCATCAGAACTCCGCTTTGGGGTCTGACAGGACAGGCTGTGGGCCTGGACACAGTGGGCTGAAAACTAGAGTGGTAAGGAACACACTCCTTCTTCTGTTTAAGGTATACTGATGCCTTTCTGCCAGCGGGGAGTGCTCCCCTGATACAGGCGGATGGAGGTCCAGTACAAGTATAATGGACGCAATCCAATCATTAGCATCTGCGTCACCTTCGGACAGATCAATGGTACATAAAGTAGCGTCCGAGCCCCTGGTAGAGACATCCTACTCGTCCAGTGAGTCAGCTCGTGAATCAGAGCTGCGGGACGGGGAAGGACAGGGGACCCTGCGTCTCCATTTTAGGAGGACGGGGTCTGAGACCAGAAGGAGAGTCCTCCGTGAGCTTTGCTGAGCGAGTAGCAGCAGAAACACCCTGAGAAGGGGGCTAATGCATGCTCCGCAGAGTCCGGGACAGTCATCCCCTGGAAAGAGCGGATTCTGCCCAAACCGGGGGTTCAGCCACCGAAGCCGGAGCAGCTGGAGGGACCACTGATGAGCCTCCAGGCTAACTCTGCGTCTCCTGTGTTTATGTGCTCGGTACAGGCCGTACGAGTCTTCATACAGTGCAAATTAAAAACAGCCCTGCAGCCTTGCTCTGATGTGAGACATGCTGCAGAGGTGGGGGCTCTGACCAGAGTGGCCCCCAGCAGAGTATATAACAGATAAATAAGCAGCTGCACAAACCGGAGGTTGTGGCTGCCAGGCCGTTTAATAGACATTTTTGTGCCCCCAGTCCCTCAGCCCAGGCCCCCACTTGTCACAATGTGGAATCTCTGTGCCTATGCAGGCACAGAGAACGCTGAGAAAATGGCGACCGGAGCGAGGAGAGGGGGTGGGGCCTACTCTGAGAGCGGCAAATGAGGTAGACAGGGGAGGGAATCCTTCCTCAGTGAGGAGTGTCCCTTCCCTGTGCTGCACAGCCGCTGGGCGGAGCCATCCTGTCCCTCTGCGTGACTGACAAGCAGAGGCAGTGGAAACCGAAACTAGGCCTAAGGCGAAGCCGGGGCCTAGATTTAAACATGCGGCCGGCGTGCAGGCACCATCGGCGCGGTTCTCCAGTGAAAACTGGAGAACCGGCCGGAAATGTTAACACAAACATAAAACACACTCTCCCCACAAAATAAAGTATAAAGGACCCCTGGAAAGACCACTTTCTGTGGTAATAACGTCTCATGTACTTAGCTTGTGAGACGCAGGTGCCAGGTCCCTGGGGGGTGATCGCTCCGTCCGACAGGGTCCTGAAAAGGTCTGCGGATGGAGACCGGTCTCCTGCAAATCAGTGAGAACCGTGTTGGCTCCCACTTCAAGCCAGAGCCCCAGGGGATGGCGAAGGAGCGCGGCATGGGAAGGCTCCAGCCTTGGAAAATCAACCTTAACAGCACCGCCGACACAGTGGGGTGAGAAGGGACTTGCCGGGAGTCCAGACTGGACCCGCTTTTCTTCCAAATCTTTGATCCAAAGAAAAAAATCAAAAATCAAAAATCAGAGAATGCATGTGTGTGTGACCTCCTGAAACACAAAGCATTGAACTGGCTAGGACTGGCTAGCAGGGGGTGTATATGCTAAGAGGGAGGAGCTACACGTTTGAGTGTAGTACTTTGTGTGTCCTCCGGAGGCAGAAGCTATACACCCATGGTTTGGGTCTCCCATAGGAACGATAAAGAAAGAGGCAATGACTTGTAATAACAAACAGGCTGGCATGCTAACAGGATCATAAAACTCATAACCAAGTGAGATACATTTTCTACATCTACATCAGATCTACATTAGACGTTTTTTCATTCTCTCCCTCCTGGTTCTCCCGTGCGTGTTCGCGTATTCCTCCCCTTCATGGAATCTCTCCTCCACTCTGGAGTTGCGGTACCAGTCCCTTCATCAGAACTCTTCCAGCGTTTTTACTGCAGCCTCTTTGTGGTCCCCAAGAAGGTCGGCTCGGTCCGCCCCGTCCTCGACCCGGAGCTTTCTCAGCAGGTCGGTGAGCCCTCGAGCATTTTGCATGGAGTCCCCCCGCTCTGTGATCACCTCCATGGAAGTCGGCGAAGTTCTGCCGTTGCTGTACATTCAAGATGCCTACCTAGCAAGGAAGGTCTCGCTTCAGGCGAATGGTCCCTCAACAGGGAAAGCTTCAACCAGATCGGTGGCAGATAAAGGACTCCGAAGGTGGTCCTAATGGCCTCTTGATTCGACTGTCAGTTTCCATGGTTCATCGCGGGCTACCGCGACCACCTGGCACTAGGGGTCGACGAGTGGACCCAGTGCAGGCTCCCGTACTTCTTCCCGCTGCGTTGTCCATCCAGCTCCGCCGTATCGTCGTCCACTTGAACAGTGGGACCTTATGCTAGTGCTGGGTTCGCTTCAAGGTCCACCATTTGCACCTTTCGAGATTCTTTCCTTCTCACCTGTTGTGGAGAGTGGTGTTCCTCGTTGACATCTCTTCTATACGAAGATCATCAGAGCTAAAAGATCTTTCGGTCCTTACCCCTTTTCGGGTCTTCCACCAGGACAAGGTGGTGCTCCGGCCAGATCCCTCCCTTCTGCCCAGGGCGGTCTCGCCGTTCCAGCCAAATGAGGAGATTGTCTTCTCTGTCCTCCGATCCTGGTCCTTCTCACAGCCTTGAAAGGGCCTTGCATACTCTGGACCTGGTGCGAGCCCTCAGACTCTATACCTCCAGGACCGCACCTTCCCGTAAGACGGTCGGTCTGTTCTTCATTCCATCCGTACCCAAGAGGGGCATGCTGGTACCCAGGGCCTCAATTGCCAGATGGATCCGTTCCGCCATTTCCAAGACCTCTGGGATAAAGGACAGCTCTCCGTCTCGGAGAGTAAAGGCGCACTCTACCTGTGCGGTGGGAATCTCTTGGCCGTTTACGCATCAGACGTCGGCCGACCAGGTCCGTGGAACCGCCACCTGGTCTAGTCTGCATTCCTTTACCAGGTTCAACCAGGTTCACACCCAAGCATCGGCAGAGGCCAGTCTTGGGAAATAGGTTTTGCAGGCGGCAGTAGCACACCTGAACAAGGTAGGTGCATTCACATCTTGGGCAAGCCCGCCGAGGGAGGCCGTTTCCATCCTATCCGTGGGGCTTGCCTCTTCCCACCCAGGGACTGCTTTTGGACGTCCCACGGTCCTGTGTCCCCCAATAAAACGAAAGAGAAAGAAGGATTTTTGTGTACTCACTGTAAAATCTCTTTCTCTGAGTCTTCACTGGGGGACACAGCACCCACCCTGCTTGGTTTTGGTTTATGGTTTTGTTTTTTTGTCATTTACTTATTGCCTGCAATGTTTCAGTGGTCCATGTTCCTCGGCCACTCTTAGCATGGCGACTTTATTGTAGTAGTTACCTGGATTTGGGTATGGTTGTGTTTGTATTTCTCCTACTGCTTGTGCACCAAACTGATTTGAGTACGCCTCCGGCTCAGGGTGTATACTGCTAGGGAGGAGCTAAATTTTTTTGTTTACCTAGTGTCAGCCTCCTAGTGACAGCAGCAGCATAACCCACGGTCCTGTGTCCCCCAATGAAAACTCAGAGAAAGAGATTTTACGGTGAGTACACAAAAATCCTTCTTTTCCTCACAGATACATTTCATCTCCAAGTTAACAGTCAGAGGGGGGCGATCAGGCAGATCTTGAACAAACACTGGTCGTTACTGAAGACCGACCAGAGTTTGAACGACGTTTTACTCATCGCCCACTCTTACCTGTTAGAAGGTGGAAAAGCCTAAAGGATATGCTGGTGAAGAACCATTACGTACCTAGGGTGGTATCTCGCTTTGAGAAAGGGAGTCCCAAATTTGGTTGTTTTCCTTTTGTCTGCCCAGAGATGTTGTCAGCTTGGGATGGACCTAAAGAGTATAAAATAAAAAGTTACAAATCATGCAGTAAAAGTCACGTTATCTATTATGCAGTATGTGACTGTAGCCTAATTTATATTGGGTTACATCAAGGGAAAAACGCATCCGCACGAGGGAACATGTTAGGGAATAATTGCAGTGTGTGATGTTGTGGATCTTGATTCCCTGAGGATGATCCAGAGACATTACAAGCTGCGCCATGACTGTGGTCCCACAGGATTGAAAATTTGTGGTATTGAAAAGGTCTATTTAGAATCTAGGGGTGTATATATATATATATATATATATATATATATATATATACACATATTACTATATGAATTTTGTCTCTGCATGATATAGGGACATTAGAAAATCTTTTAAGGACTATACATGGTCATATTCTTTAGGCTAACACTGATTCTCCTTATCTTTGGATGATTTTCTTACCACCCTGGTCGTGCCCTTTCACTTGCCAGTAGTAGGTGGCAGTAGTAATATGGTCTCGTTGGATGCGCATGTGCGTGGCTGCCTCAGCATGAGTCCCCGCCGAGGGAGCTTCCTTAGAAGGATGCATGGGTTAACTGCTTCCCCTGGAATGACCGGATGAGGCGGACTCTATGTGCGGCGTCCCACCCCCTGCACGCGCCCAAACAGCGACGATCTCGCCCAAGACACCACATATAAAAACATGCACATTACACTTTCCTCAAGCAAGGAATCCAGGTGAGAAACGCGTGTCAGGGCTACTCAAAACATCCAGTTATAAGTGCACTTTATAGGTGAGTCCTGATCACGATGATTCATGGCTGTTAGCTCTATCGGTAATAGTAATGGTAGCCTTTGAGGCTTAGGCTGCGTTACATGGGTGATATTAGATTTTTGTGTTGTTATAGCGCCACCAGGTGGCCATCTGTATTAGTACATGCAGTGGTACCTGCAATGTATTTCAATGACCCCGATCCTGCTGTACCGGAAGTCGCCGGATCCTGATAGACAGAATCCTGTTTTTTGTACTGAGCATGCCCAGAAAGCAGCTTGGCATGGTCAATACAGAAATCTCCCTCTCTCTCAGACAGAAGACCAGGATCGTGAAGGGGTGAGAGGGAGTAATAAAGATGGAGTCCCTAAGTGTGTCTGTGTATTTATTTCTAATAAAGTGTCTGTGTATTTTTTTCTAATAAAGTATTTTTTCTGTGTGATGTCTTTTTTTTAACCCTTTATTGGAGATTCTTAATGGCCGGGTCAAACTTGGTCTGACATTAGCAATCTCAGGCTTTATACCAGCAGGTAAAAAAAAGCTGGTATTAACCCCTTATTACCCAACGTGCCACCCGGCACCATGGCCGCTGGGAGAGATGTTGGACACAACGCCAGATAGCGCTTTTAAGAAAGCGCCATATTCTGGGGTGACTGTTGACTGCAATTCGCAGCGGGGGGGCCAAGAAAGCTTGGGCCACCCTGCACTGCATATTCCCATCCCCAGCTGCCTACTTGTACCTGGCTCATCACAATAATTGGGCGAAGCCCATGTCGTTTTTTTGTTTTTTTTTAATTATTTCATGAAATTCATGAAATAATTAAAAAAGGGCTTCCCTGTATTTTTGGTTCCCAACCGGGTACAAATAGGCAGCTGGGGGTTGGGGGCAGCGCGTACCTGCTTGCTGTACCTGGCTAGCATACAAAAACAGGGTGAAGCTGTCTTTTTTTTTTTAGTTTTTGGGCAAAAAACGTTAAAAAAAGGGTTTCCCTGGATTTTCCATTGCCAGTGAAGGTCATATAAGCAGTGGGGGTTAGCAGCCAGTAGCTGCTTGGGTTACCTTAGCAATAGAAAATGCAGCGGCAGTCCACACATTTTATTTTTTTACCCCCTAACCCTAGAGTTAGGGTTATGTGTTTGGGGTTTTTGTTTATTTTTTAATGAATTTAAAAAAAAAAATACTCATGGGCTACCGAGAACCCGAGCATTTTAGTGCTCACTCATCCCTACTTCTAACCATACAGCCAGCAGATCAAGTAATCTGATCAGCTGACTCCAGTGTTGGCCGATTACTTGTTCTGGGTCCCCCTGCATCCATCGCAGCGTGTGCTGCCTTTGAGGTCAGCTGAATTCGTCCGACACTGGGGTCAGCTGATCTGAACTCTGTTGAACTCCAGCCCGCACACTCTGCGATGGATGCAGGGGGACACAGAACAAGTAATCGGCCGACACTGGGGTCAGCTGATCTGAACTCAGCTGAACTCATGACCACACAGCCCGAACATGGTCACACGTGATCGGCAGCAGGCAGTGATTGCTGTTAACCTGCATCCATCACAGCGTGGGCGGGCTGTGAGATCAGGAGTTCAGCTTATTCCCGATCAGCTGACTCCAGTGCAAGCCGATAAATTCTGTGTTCCCCTTCATCCATCACAAGTAGAAGTAGAAGCATACAATAAAATAACAATAAAATAACAATTGCGGTTGCATGCGTTGCACATTCAATCCACAGGATCCGGTCATATGCGGTTTGCATCCTGTCAAATGTGAAAGTAGCCTTACAGCTGGAGCAGGAAGAAGAAAGACAAGATGGCAGACTTACTTTGGGAGCTTACAGGAAGAAATCGCACAGACCAATTTTTGGGGCTCCACTCAAGGGGATCTGGGGCTGAGAAAAAAAGGAGACCGTCAGCTGATGATGAAATAGCTAGCAAAGTTATTGATCATTATCTCAAACCCATTGCCTCCTCTCTCTAGTCCGGCATTTCCTCTCTGCGGCGATCGCCATCCTCCTTTTTCTGAGGCCCATGTGCATGACGAGTCCTACATCATGCTCACTAGCTGGCATTGAGGTCCTGCGCAGGCGCACTTTGATCTGCCCTGCTCAAAGCAGATCCATGTATTGTAGTGCATATGCGTAAGAGATCTTTAACCCCTTAACGATCTGGTGGCTATCATGATAGCCAGGGGCGGACTGGGCTGTCTGGGGCCCACCAGGAGAATTGACTCTAGGGGCCCACCCTACAGCTAAATATAAACACCCATTAGTGTTATTGCCATTATTGTGTTGCTTTGACTGTATACACAAACGGCTCCTGCACATCTATATTGTGCACCATAACTGGGATGTACAATTATAGTAGTTTGCAGTAATGAGGTCTTTAGTGAAAACAAGTTATCACCGATCCACAGGGTAGGTTGGTGATAACTTATTGATCGGTGGAACCAGACCAGTGGAAACCGCACCGATAGGAAGATTGGGGAACTTTTTGCAGCAGCAGGTGGAGTGTGTGACCGCAGCTCCATTCATCCTCTGTGGGGTGGGATGTGTGACCGCAGTTCCACTCATCCTCTGTGGGGTGGGGTGTGTGACAGCAGCTCCATTCATCCTCTGTGGGGTGGGATGTGTGACCGCAGTTCCATTCATCCTCTGTGGGGTGGGGTGTGTGACCGCAGCTCCATTCATCCTCTGTGGGGTGGGATGTGTGACCGCAGCTCCATTCATCCTCTGTGGAGCAGCCAGATAATAACAAGCGCAGCGCTCGCAGCCACTGAGGGAATGAATGGATCAGGGGTCGAGTCGGACACGAGCTCCAGTGTAATGGGGGATAAAAGTTGCACGATCGGTGCAGGTCCCAGCAATCGGTCCACACAGATGAATAAGTTATCACTTATCTTTAGGCTACGTTCACACACTTTTTCTCTGATTTTACTGCTCCTGGTTTTGGCTTCAAATACTGAGGTAAAAAAACTCACTGAATACTCAGTGTGTGCACGTGGCCTTAGTAAAGGTGATTACTTGTTTTCACTGGAGAATCTCTGTAAGTGCATATTTACTGCAGTGTAATAGTCACAGGACAGGGCAGGACAGGGAGGGGAGGGGTTAAATGTTTAAGTATTTAATTTCTACTGGAAAAAATCTCCCCCTTATAGAGAGAAAAAGTAACCTCCATACACAACACAATCCACTATACCAAAATCAATAATACCATATACAAGGGGGAAATACCGCCACACCGCGACCAGACAACATATTACCACCACATAGTGACCAAATACAACCACATACAAGGGATAAATACCACCACACAGTGATCAGACAACATATTACCACCAAACAGTGACCAAATACAGCCACATACAAGGGAGAAATACCACCACACCGTGACCAGACCACATATTACCACCAAACAGTGAACAAATACAGCCACATACAAGGGAGAAATACCACCACACCGTGACCAGACCACATAGTGACCGAATACAACCACATACAAGGGAGAAATACCGTGACTGACTTACCAGTGACGTCTCTAGCTGACTTTATTCATCTTCGCTTTTTCTCTTCATCCGGCGCTGACCGTCATCACTTCTTCCTGCCAAGACGCGACTCTGCAGAAAATAACAGTCACCTATAGCCGATCACTCCCAGAGTACATTCTTCACTATTTCCCCAATTTCTACACCACGTCAGACTCTTGTTCCCCCATTGGAGACAGTATCCTCAAAATGAACTTATATTTCATCAGTAATAATGTCCCCTAATTTGCCCCTACAGTAATTATGCCCCACGTGCCACCATAAACTAATAATGTATGTCCCTCATTCTGGCCCCATATAGTAATTATGTCCCTCATCCTGGCCCCATATAGTAATTATGTCCCTCATCCTGGCCCCTTTTATTTAATAATGTCTGGGGAAACAAGTGGAATCAGAAGGGGTTGTTAATTGCTTCCTGCACAAAATATCACCCCACAATCCTGCTCTCCAGAATAGCCCCACAAAGTGCCCCTTTCCAAAATGTCCCCCCAAAAATTGCCCTTTCTATAATATCTCTCCCAACTACATCCCTGTATAAATCCCCCCCTCCTCATTATACTATGCTGCCTTCCAAAATCTTTGATGCCTCATAATGTCCCCCATTTCCCTATAATGTTCCAATTTCTTTCACAATGTCCCCCACTGACCTATAATGCCCCAATTTGCTTCATAATGGCCCCCATTACCCTATAATGTCCTTCCACTGCCCTATAATGTCCCCCGCTGCCCTATTATGTCCCCCGCTGCCCTATGATGTCCCCCGCTGCCCTATGATGTCACCCACTGCCCTATCATGTCCCCCACTGCCCTATCATGTCCCCCACTGCCCTATCATGTCCCCCACTGCCCTATCATGTCCCCCACTGCCCTATCATGTCCCCCACTGCCCTATAATGTCCCCCACTGCCCTATTATGTCCCCCACTGCCCTATTATGTCCCCCACTGCCCTATAATGTCCCCCACTGCCTATAATGTCCCCCACTGCCCTATAATGTCACCCACTGCCCTATAATGTCCCCCACTGCCCTATAAAGTCCCCCACTGCCCTATTGTGTCCCCCACTGCCCTATTGTGTCCCCCACTGCCCTATTATGTCCCCCACTGCCCTATTATGTCCCCCACTGCCCTATAATGTCCCCCACTGCCCTATAATGTCCCCACTGCCCTATTATGTCCCCCACTGCCCTATTATGTCCCCCACTGCCCCATAATATGCTTCATAAAGTCCCCCACCGCTTCTTAATGCCACTTGTAAAATAACACTGCTCCTCCCCCACCCGCAGCCCCTCATATAAAAGTACATCTTCGGCTCCTCTGGAGCGCTTACCTGTGCCTGCGCGTCCTCCTCTTCATCCCTGCAGCTGCGGCCTCGGTGATGATGATGTCGGTGCAGGACTGAGGCGCGCTCCTCTGCAGCCCTGGCGATGACGGTACGTTGCGGGGCTGAGCAGAGCTGCTCTCCCTCCTGTCACCGGCAGCACTGTACAAATGTATTGCGCGCCTGAAAGACGCGCATACATCTGAATACCGACGCGGTCGGTGAAGGCCTGGGGACTCCCGCAGTGCACCGCTAGGACCTTTGGTGAGTCACATGACACATGTGATGTCACTAAAGGTCCTGCAACTGCGAAAACTTCAGTGATCATACAGAACTTGTACGATCACTGAAGTTTACGATTGAAAGGCTGGGTGCCGGGGCCCACTCAGGCCTGTGCATGGGCGTACCCAGGATCAAAACTGGGGGGGGGGGGGCAAGCCATGGTCGTTCACACTGTAAAATATTAGAACGGAAAAGGTGAATGAAACGAAAATTTTGAGAATTAAATGTAACTATAGCTCGATTAATGACTCCGCGCCCCTCTCCACACACACACACACACACACACACACACACAATACAATACATCCCCCCATCACCCACTACATACACACACCCAAATACCATGTACCCCCCATTACCATCTCCCCACGCACACAGTACAATTCACCCCCCATCACCCCCTACGCACACACAATGCACCCCCGATCACCCCCTACACACACACACACTACAATGCACCCCCATTACCCTCACACACACACACACACACACAATACACGCTCCATTACCCCACACACACACACACAATACATCCCCCCCTTCACCCGCTACACACACAAATACAATGCACCCCCCATCACCCCCTACACACACACACCCACAATACAATGCACCCCCACTACTCCCCACACACACACACACACAATGCACCCCCATTACTCCCTACACACACACACACACACACACATAATGCACCGTCCATAAGCCCCTACACACACACAATGCACCCCCCATCACCCCCTACACACACCCACCCACAATACAATGCACACCCACTACTCCCTACACACACAATGCATCCCCATTACTCCCTACACACACACACACACATAATGCACCGTCCATCAGCCCCTACACACACACACAATGCACCCCGCATTACCCCCTACACACACACACACAATGCACCCCCCCATCACCCCCTACACACACACACATACACACACACAATGCACCCCTCCATCACCCCCTACACACACACACACAATGCACCCCCCAATCACCCCCTACATACACACACACACACACAAAACAATGCATGACCCCCTACACACACACAATACAATGCATGACCCCCTACACACACACACACACACACACACACAATACATCCCCCCATCACCCACTACACACACACACACACACACACACACACAATACCATGCACCCCCCATTACCATCTCCCAACGCACACAATACAATGCACCTCCCCATCACCCCCTCCAACACACACACACACACAATGCACCCCCATAACCCCCCACACACACAATGCACCCCTCCATCACCCCCTACATACACACACGCACACACACAATACAATGCATCCCCATCACACCCTACACACACAATACAATGCATCCCCCATCACACCCTACACACACAATACAATGCATCCCCCATCACACGCTACAAACACACACACACACAATGCACCCCCCATCACCCTACACACACACACACACACACAATGCATCACCCCCTACACACACACACAATACAATGCACCCCCCATCACCCCCTACACACACACACACAATGCAGCCCCCCATCACTCCCTACACACACACAATACAGTGCACCCTCCATTACCCCTCCCGCCCATACAATACAATACACCCTCCATTACCCCTCCCCAGACATAATAAATTGCACCCCACATCACCACTCCCTGCAGACACAAATTACACTACCCCATCACTACACACTCCTGCCTCCCCCCCTCCCTCGTAATACAGTACTCCTCCTCTGCCTGTCACAAAGCTGTGTCTCCTTCACAAATGTTCCCCGTTATGTGTTCTCAGCCCCTCCCCACACATCTCCATTAATTACACCTGTCTCTTCGGCTCCTCCATGGAGCGCTCGCTTCCTGATGAATCCAGTGTGGCGCCCGCAGCACTGTGATGACGTCGGCAATGTACTGATCTCTTCACGTTGCTACACGTCGGGGGCGGGGCCCAGTCCCGGCGCGCTGTTCAAATGTATTTACATCTGAAAGACGCAAATACATTTCAATAGGAAGAAGCTGCGGTCACCGGCACCGGCGCGTTCCTCATCAGTGTGTGCATGTTGGGCACACAGCAGGGCCGGAACAGCACAGCGCGCTGCCTCCTGCTAGTGTGCCCGGCATGCACACACTGATAGATACAGGCAGGTGACTGGTAAGAAGAAGAGCCCCCCCGCACATACCCCCGGGGCCCCTCCTCGCTCCCCGGGGCCCCCGCACCCCCCCCCCCGGCCCCCACACACGCCCCTGCACACCCCCCCGGGGCCCCTGCTTGCCCCCCTGGGCCCCCGCACCTCCCCCTCCCCCCGGGCCCCCACCTTCTATACTCACGCACTCCTGCAGCTGCCAGCACCTGCACAGGAAGGAAGCAGTCAACCCTCTGAGACTGCCTCCTCCTGCAGTGTCGCTGCGCAGATGAGTCAGAGCCACGCGGCACTGACAGTGACAGCAGGCAGAGCAGGGAGATCGCTCTCCCTGCTTGCCGCTGCAGAGGAAATGGGATTGTCACTAATCATATCAGCAATGTGCCAATATGATTAGTGAAATTACCGGCGGGGGGGGGGCCCTCTCACACATATCCATAGGGGCCCAGGGGGGTAGGGGGGCGGGACCTAGGGGGCGTGACCATCAATAGCAGGGGCCCACCGGGGGTTCTTCCGACCTCCTGGTGGGCCAGTCCGCCCCTGATGATAGCACAGGGTCATGTGATGACTCCTGTAGCTCACATGACTCAGGTCCTGTAAGAAAAAGCCAAATACTGGCTGTTACAAGAGATGATAATTTCTCCCAGTCTAAATGGTGCTGCTCTGATCGGGATAAATAAATGACTGATCAGACAGCTGATCCTAATAGCCCCCTAGGGGTACTAGTCAAATTTAAAAAAACATTTAAGAAAAAGTTTTGAAAAAGTAAAAAAAAAAGTGAAAACACCTAAAAGTTCAAATCACCCCTCTTTTGCCCCACTGAAAAATAAAGGGTTAAAAAAAATATATTCACACATTTGGTATCGCTGTCTTCAGAAATGCCCGATCTATCAAAATATAAAATCATTTGTTCTGATTGATAAACGGCGTAGCAGCAAAAAAATTCCAAATGCCAAAATTACGCTTTTTGGTTGCCACAAATTTTAAGCAAAATGCAATAACAGGCAATGAAAACATAGCATCTGCGCAAAAATGATACTGTTAAAAACGTCAGCTCGAGATACAAAAAAAGCCATCACTGAGCCATAGATTTAAAAAAATGAGAACGCTATGGGTCTCAGAAAATGGCGCAAAACGTCCGTCACTTTTTTCGGACAAACTTCTGATTATTTTTTTTTTTAACCCCTTAGATAAAAGTAAACCTATTCATGTTTGGTGTCTACAAACTTGCAGTAACCTCAGGCATCACAGCAGCACATCAGTTTTACCATATAGTAAACACAGTGAATAAAATGTCTCAAAAACAATAGAGCAATCACACTTGTTTTTTTCAATTTCTCCACATTTGGAATTTTTTTGCCATTTTACGTACACTGCATGGTAAAATTATGGTTTCATTTAAAATTACAGCTCATTGTGCAAAAAATAAGCCCTCACATGACCATATTGACTGAAAAATAAAAAAAGTTGCGTCTGTCAGAAGAATGGCAAACCTCCCCCCCCAAATACCGGAAAGTGTAAAGTCGGCCGATCGTGAAGGGGTTAACCTTTCCTCGCGCCTGCACATTACAGTACTTTGATCTGCCCTCAGCAGCGCAGATGAATACACCTGCGCAGGACCGCAATGTCGGCTCGTGTGGATGACGTAGACACATAATCCACACCGGACTAGGAAGAAGGAGGCCGAAGATCGCAGCAGAGAGGATGAGTAAGACCTGAAAGAGGAGGCACCGCACTGGAGAGCTGCGACACCCATTGGACTGGACCCACCCTAGGTGAGTATTATAAAAGTACTTTTTCCGTTTTACAGAGCGGCCTAGGCTCTTATATACAGTATTTTGGAATGCTGTATATAAGAACTCAGTGGTATTGGACACAGCTTGTAGTCCCCAAATCTGGTGACAGATTCCCATTAAAAAATCGGAAGGAACACAAACTTACACAATAAATCACCAACATATTTGTGCTTCTAAGGGCGTGATTTATTACGCCCAGTATCCATG
This sequence comes from Anomaloglossus baeobatrachus, assembly GCF_048569485.1. Classification (NCBI taxonomy): domain Eukaryota; kingdom Metazoa; phylum Chordata; class Amphibia; order Anura; family Aromobatidae; genus Anomaloglossus; species Anomaloglossus baeobatrachus. The sequence continues at coordinate 45,771 of NW_027442040.1, read as the reverse complement.
CCAGAAAATCTACATAGGAATGACCACAAGGGACTTAACCTCTTACAGACATTGGACGTACTGGGTACATCGTAGATAATGGCGGTGTAATCACCGTCGGCTGCTGCAGTAAACCGGCACCGATTCCCGCACGTATATGCTGATCTGAACAGCAGACATGTGTAGCTTACAAGCAAGGGTGGATCCACGATTCACCCATGCCTTTTAATCCCTTAGACCGTGCTGTCAAATACTGACAGCGCAATGTAAATGGCCATGGCAGGGAAATTTCCTTTCCTCGACGCCATCGGAGTCCCCGTGACGCGATCACGGGAAGCCGATGGTTGCCATGGTAGCACAGGGTTATGTCATGACTCATGTCGCTATCATGACTCACATCCTGTTACAGCCAGCTGGTTGTAACAGGACAGCAGCATTTCAGCTGATCAGAGCTCTGCCGCTCTGATCAGCAGAAATGAACAAGCGATCAGACAGCTAATCCTTACCCCTAGAGGGACTATTAAAATAAAAAAAGTTTAAAAAAAGTTGTAAAGAATTAAAAAAATACAACTAAAAGTTTAAATCACTCCCCATTCGCCCCACTAAAAATCAAAGGGTTAAAAAAATAATAAATATACACTCATTTGGTATCACAGAGTTCAGAAATGCCCAGTCTATCAAAATATAAAATGAATTAATATGATCGGTAGACGGTGTAGCCGAAAAAAAAATTCCAACCGGCAAAGTTAAGTTTTTTTGGTCTTCGCAAATTTTGAACAAAATGCAATACCAGGGAGTCAAAACGTAGCATCTGCGCAAAAATGGTTCAGCTAAAAATGCAAACAAATAAGCCATCAGTGAGCCCCATATCCCGACAAATAAGAACACTACAAGTTGCAGAAAATGGCGCTGAAAGTGCTCCAATTTTTTGGACAAACCTTTTTTTAACCCCTTAGATAAAAGTAAACCTAAATATGTTTGGTATCAACGAACTCAAACCAACCTGAAGTATCACACCCACCCATCAGTTTTACCATAAAGTGAACACGGTGAATAAAGAACCCATAAACCATTGTCCAATCACACTTTTTTGTAATTTTTCCGCATGTGGAAATTTTTTGCTGTTTTCCAGTACCATATATGGTAAAACTCATGGTTTCACTTAAAAGACCAATACGTCCCGCAAAAAACAAGCCCTCTTATGGCAAGATTGAGGGGAAAAATAAAAAAGTTACGACTCGGAAAAAGGGGAGCAAAAAACAAAAACGGAAAAATCGTCCAGGGGTTAGGGGGTTAAAGGTGTGAGTCCGTGAGCACATCAGGGACATTGAGAAAACATAGACTCTGCATGAGACGGAACACCTAAAAACCCTACCAAAACATTTCCAATTGTACCATAAATCTGACTCAAGCAAATTAATTATAAAGGCCATAGATCAGAGGTTAGAGGTGGTAACCTATTTAAGGCCCTTGCGCAACTTGAGTCACTGGATTTATAGATTGGACACAAGGACTCCTATTGGGCTCAATGAGAGCTTTGGCTGCTTTCTTTAATTGGGTATTTTTATGTGGTGTGAGAATGGGACTGTTTGTGTTACAATTATTTTTAATTGTTTTTTTTATTCATAATTTAGAGATCTGTATATGCTAAAACCATACCTGTGGTGGTCTGCAAATTTTGAGGTACTTCACTCGACCCGCTCAGTGACTTAGATGTTGACTTTGATTGGGTATTTTTCCTGAATGAAGTGCCTATGAGAAAATAAGAAAAAAGATTATTATCTAAGAAAAGTGGAGAACAACATTGTACAACAATTTAATTATAGTTAGGATACAACTAATATTTAATACATTTACTCAATAATTTAGTTTTTTGTATTTCTTGATTTTGCTTGCCTTATGGCATGTCATGTTTAATTTTACATATCATATTTCTGTTTACACAACAATATGAGCACTATGCACTTTTTGTTTGTCTATGGATTAGTGATGGACGGACTCGTACTGTAAAGGCTGCTTTACACGCTGCGACATCGCTAGCGATCTCGTTAGCGATGTAACACGCCAGATCACATACGATCTGCCGAGATCGCACATGTGACCGGCGCTACAAAAACGACCTATGTGCGATCTCAGCAGATCGTATGTGCGATCTGGTGTGTTACATCGCTAACGAGATCGCTAGCGATGTCGCAGCATGTAAAGCACCCTTAAAAGATAACTTTCAATCTAGATGCACATGCTGTCTACATCTAGATTGGTGTAAAAATAAATTAAAAAAAATGGCGTAGGGTCGTCCCAACAAGGACAAGGCATACAGCTGCAGGCTGCAGTCCCCAACTTTGCACGTTATCTTGGCTGTGTATCAAAATTAAAGGAACCGCATGCAGCTTTTAAAAATAAAAAATATTTAAATAAATAATTTTTTTAAAAAATGTTCTGCGGTCCTTTCCCCGCCCATTTTGATACCCAGTCATGATTAACCGACAGCTTGGAGCTGGTATTCTCAGGATGGGTCGGTCCATGGTTATTGTGCCCCCCCAGCCTAAAAAAAGCAGTCCGCAGCCATCCAGGACTGTCACATCCATTAGATGTGACAATCCCGACACTTTATCCAACTCTTTCCGAATGCCCTGGTGCGGTAGCAATTGGGGCAATAAGGGGTTAATAACAGCAGTCATTAACCTTCCCTCACACCTACGCATTACAGTACTTTGATTTGCCTCAGTAGGGCAGATCAAAGTGCACCTGGGCAGGACCGCAATGTCGTCTTTTGTGGATGATGTAGACGCGTCATCCAAACTGGCTGGGAAGAAGGACAGAGATCGCAGCAGAGAGCAGGCGTCGGATCGGAGAAAGGAAGTGCCGGGCTTGGACAGCAGCAACACTCATCAGACCAGACCGCCCCCCCCTCCCTCCAGTTATTAAAAAAATATTTTTTACATTATACAGAGGTCTCTGGGCTCTTATATACAGTATTGTGGAATGCTGCAAAAAAGGACTCAGTGATAGTGTCCACAGCTTATAGTCGCCAAATCTGGTGACAGGTTCCCTTTAAAAAAAATCAGAAGGAACACAAACTTACAAAAAATCACCAACATACTTGTGCTTCTAAGGGCGTGATATATTACTCCCAGTGTCCATGCCAGAAAGTCTACATAGGGATGACCACAAGGGATTTAAAGGTGGGAGTCCGTGAGCACATCAGGGACATTGAGAAAACAAAGACTCTGCATGAGACGGAACACCTAAAAACCCTACCAAAACATGACTGATGGATTAGTGAATTGCGCTCCTGGTAACCTAATAAATAAGACACCACACACTGCGTGACATGGATTAAAATTTTTGGCCACAGCAGCCCTTTATTTTATAAGAAAAACATCAACAAGAAAAAACAAGATTATCGGCCCAGAGATGTGGTTGTTATAAGTCCCAGCCCCATATCCCCCTCCGCCGTGTACACCTAGCTCAAGGGGGAATCTGGGTATACCCCTTGATCATTTTCCTTGTGTCCGCTGAGCTACTCCCCAGGGACCCATCTATTCCACTGTCCACTGAGCTCCTCCCCAGGGACCCATATTCCACTGTCCGCTGAGCTCTGGCCCAGGGACCCCATTAAAAACATAATTCTCCAACCAACAAAGAGGGGGTTTAAACAACCACATCCCGCCAAGACTCGCTCTTGTGACACCTTACAAGAGTGAGTTCCTCCACAACTTAATGGCTCGTTCTACTCCTTCTTGTATTCCCAACATCCATATATCAATGCCAATGTCATTAAGATGTACCTTATCATCTCTGCAAAAATGTTCCTTTGTATTTTCAAGCATCTGGTGACGTATGGCCACCCCTCCATTTTCCAACACAAATTTTGTTATTTTTTTATTAACCTTTATCCTTGTATTATTGATGCGAGCCACTGATCGCGCTGTTCTCCACATTTGTCTAGCTACTATATCCGACCAGACCACCACTGTTTCTGGGTAAGACCTCCATAAATTCAACATATCGAGCTTTATGTTCCTAACTAAATGTCTTGATGTTCTTATTGCTAAATCATTACCACCTAAATGGATAAGTAAGACGTCCGGGAGGCGGTAGAACTCCACATGATACTGGATTTCTTTTAACAGCTGATGCCACTGCATTCCCCTCTTTCCTATCCATGTCACCCGTGCCAAGGAACTGGGCAACCCCAACTGTTTGCCATTAGGCCTGACTGCTGCACGTAAGGCCCCCCAAAAAACAAATGAATGTCCCATGATCCAAACCAGGCATTGCTGTTCAGCTAAAAACAAAAACAAAAAACACAATTATCACACAATTATCTAAATGAAGACACAACTACTATAAGATTACCAAAATGTACACATATATATACATGTACGCCATTTATAATAAATGCAATCTAATGTAGCTCTTAAATCTGCTCGATTCCCATCTCCCGATTTTTTTAACTATGTCTGGCCCTAAGCCCCATCTAGCAGCTTCTGTTGCTGCTCCTATCCTAAATGAGTGTGAAGTGAATGCATTTGGAGACTCTCCCAATATTGTCAGGCATTTTTTAAGAACTGCTGTGAATTGAAATTGTGACAATGACTTACCCATCATGTACGTTACGGCTATCTGCCTTCACTCTGCTTTTCCAATTGTACCATAAATCTGACTTAAGCAAATTAATTATAAAGGCCATAGATCAGAGGTTAGAGGTGGTAACCTATTAAAGGCTATGTGCACACGTGTGCGTAATTCATGCAGTTACGCTGCGCTTTGTAGCGCAGCGTAACTGCATGCGTCCTGCGTCCCCTGCACAGTCTATGGAGATTGTGCAGGGGCCGTGTGCACATGGCGTTTTAGAGCGCAGCGCTTCGGCTGCTGCCGAAGCGCTGTGTTCTAAGAAGCGACATGTCACTTCTTCCGTGCGCTTTGCCGGCAGCCCCTGCTCTGTCTATGGGAGGAGCTGCAGGCAGAGCGCATGGAATCGGCTTTTTTTTTTTTCACTACGGACATTTCTGCAGCGATTTAAAGCGCACATGTGCTCTTCAGATCGCTGCAGAAATTTCTGCAGGGACAGTACGCAACGTGCGCACATAGCCATAGATCAGAGGTTAGAGGTGGTAACCTATTTAAGGCCCTTGCGCAACTTGAGTCACTGGATTTATAGATTGGACACAAGGACTCCTATTGGGCTCAATGAGAGCTTTGGCCCTTTAATTGGGTATTTTTATGTGGTGTGAGAATGGGACTGTTTATGTTAGAATTATTTTTTAATATTTTCTTTTATCCATAATTTAGAGATCTTTATATGCTAAAACCATACATGTGGTGGTCTGCAAATATAACGCAATGCTAGTCTCTCATATAGGCCCTTTGGAAAAATAATTGCTCACCCCTGATCCATGCTCTTTTATGATTTTATTGCTAATGTTAGAACATTTTTACATGTACCTTTTCCAAAATCTATAAAACAAATTGTGAATAAAATATAAAGTCACAGATGTAATCATACCAGATGTAGAAGAATCCGAAGGAAACACCTCACTGCAGATTAAAAAAAAAAGAAAAACACAACACATTACTACATGCATGTAAAACTTATCAACTACAATAAAAAAACTTTCACAGAACTGCTTTCACATACAGCACTCGTATTTTTGATGTTCTATGGGGCTATGCACATGTCTGATTTTTTTTCCTCATAACGAGTGGTCAGCATGGAAAAAAAAAATCGGTGACATGTCAGATTTTGATCCAAGTGTGGGATCAAAATAGGCAATGTAAGGCCTATTTCAGACATCAGTGATTCTGGTACGTATGTGCTAGTGTTTATACGTACCAGAATCATGGGCATACGCAGACCCATTATAATCAATTAGTCTGCGCACACATCAGTGATTTCTCACTGACCGTGTCTCCGTGCGGTGTACACGCATGTCTGTGATTGCCGCAAGGAGACATGTCCGTTTTTCTGGCATCACTGATGTTCCACGGACCACACAGTGGTATGATCCGTGAAACACGTACCAGAAAAACATGGACATTGAAAATAAAAAACATTTTCAACTCACCTTCTCCAGCGACGCTGTGTTCAGCCTGTGCTTTCAGCTTTTTCCTGGCTGGCTCATTATGGTATGCATATTCATTTATGCAGCCAGAGACGGACCCAGAAGAAGCTGCAGAAACTAGAGACAGTGGCAGGCAGATGCTACAGAGCTGGAGACTTCAGCACCATGGACAGCAGCAACAGGACAGGTGAGTATATCTCCATGTGCAATCACGGATGACGGAGCACGGATCACGGATTGCACACGGACAACCCACGTTGAATGCATCACCGAACACCGAACATGGAGGGACATATGCATTTTTTACACGTCAGTGAAAAACATCCGTGATTTTCACTGACGTGTGAAACAGGCCTAAGTCTGTGTGTCCGTGGCAATAATCAGAACTGCATTTTGATGACATCTGACCGATTTTCGCGGTCTGGCAGAATGTAAAACATGGAGATTTTTTTCCTCTCCAACTCTGAGGAAAAACTGATGCAACCCTGTTCATACTCATTGGACTGGTTTTCTCGAGTGTGGAGAAAACAATGGCGTAAACCTCCCCTTTTTGTAAGTTGTGGGCGCTCAGTAACTGCTTTTACTGAAGTCTGTCTTCTTCCCTATAATTTGTGTAGGTTTCTAGAGCAATTATAACACGTTTTTCCTACCATGGTTAGTCATTTTTACATTTTAATTTAGTTTAGAAATGTACTGGACAATTATTGTAGGCATTATTTTATTACCGATATTTTCCTACTGCTCTATAGATATACTGTTACAGCAGGTCAGTTGCAGGAGTTCAATAACGGTCTTTATTAACATTCAATTACAGCATTATACACTTTAATGTTCTTATATATTTTTCAGTTCTCTTCCTTTCTTCTAATTTTTTTCTTCTTTTATTTTTCGTTTACTATATAAACACATCTGAATAAAATTTGGTTACACAACACACGTGAAAACGCTACAAACACACAAAGAAGCCATGAAAAAAAAAGTGCCATTCATCCCAAACAGTGTATTCAGCTGAGGCACACGCATGCATCTGACAGAGTGAGGGAGAGGATTCAATATTCCTCTGTGTTTCCACCTCCTCTTCTAACTCCTCTAGTGAGAATGAACCCCCACCTAGACGCCCCCGGACTTCCGATGAGGAATGCCGACAGATAGTGATCCCCAATGGTCCTCACACCCTGGCAATTAGGAGTCTCTGATTCCCGGTTTTGTGGCTTCATCAGAAATCCAATTTGATACTGCAGGCCTCATAGAAAGAGACTATTTTAGCTCGTTCACCACTCAAGCCCGTTTCCACCAGTTTATAACCTTTTACATGCTTCACAGGAAAAAAAAAAAAAAGCAATATGGAAGGAAAAAATGAATCTAACTTTTTCCCACAAAAATGTTACTATAGCACCAAAATTTTGCACTTTCACAAGGGTAACAGGAGAAAATGCAATGTTCAGTTTGTTGTTCAATTTCTCCTAAATAAACCAATACCTAATATGTGATGGAAAACTACTGTTATGGCACATGGCAGGGCTTGGAAGGGAATGAGTGCCATTTGACTTCTTGAATGCAAAACTGACTGGAATAATTATCAGACGCCATGTCATGCTTGGAGAGTCGCGTATTTGCCTAAGCAATGGAAACCGCCCACAAATTACTCTAATGGACACACCAATTCTTGGGCGATTGCGGGCTGCTATTTTTATCCTGAGGGGGCCCAATAACCATGGAACTCCCCTGCCTGAGAATACTAGCCACTTTATCTTGGCTGGGTATCAAAATTGGGGAAATGTCACAACGATTTTTTAATGTATATATTTAAATAATTAAAAAACGCATGGTGTTCCTCATATTATCATATACTGCCAAGATAAACGCACACAGCTGGGTGCTGCAGCATGTGCTTTATTTATATTATATTATATTAAAGCATCTGCTTTATTTGTGCCGGGTACCAAAATACGAGGGACCATACATAATTTTTTTTTAAATTATTTACTTATTTTTAGTCCACGCTAGGGACCCAGACAGCTAGTGTGATGGCAACCAATCACAGACGCTGGCACAGAGGGTGGGTGGGGGTAGCAAGACTGCAACAAATCACCAACACTGTTACAGAGAGTGGGCGGGGAAATAGTGCATATTCATGAACTTTAATGATCGGACCGGACGCAGTGTGACAGCAATGGGGAAACTCACTAAGCATAATTCTACTGCTTTAATGACTACAAGTCATTTTTTTTCCACTGCGCCTCCCATAATGCCAGTAGTTAAGATGGCTACAGCATTACTGTGATTGGGAAGCAATCATCGCATGTGTAGAGGCTGAAAATCAGGCAACAAATATGTGGTGAGGAGACTCGAAAATCACGAGGCAAGGAGAAAAATACAAAAATAATCAATATGGTGTAAGATTACCCAAAATTTATGATAGAAATAGCAGGGCAATACTGATATGTGGGTGCCAAAAACAAAGTAAAATATAACTTTTATTAATGAATAACAATAAAAAACACACTGACAGACAAACAAATAAGCTGTAATGAAACAGGCAGAGTCCCAAAAAGAATTCACATAGGAGAAAGATCCAATGGGAAAAAAAAAAAAATCCAATTAAATACTTAAAATGTCCATCTAGGATATAGGAGGGGGGGGACAGTCGTATCTTTATCACAACCATAGGGATGATATGAACAAAAAGCAGTAAGAGAAAAAGGTCACCATAAAATAGAGGGGGAGTTCAAATATTATTACCACACCATACTCTCCTTGGTGGCAACCCTTTGACTTCAGTCATCAAAGCTCCTGGACCTCCCGACACAATTTGTTACACTCATCAGGGGAGAGACAGTAGCCAGTAGAGCAGTTAGATCTAAGGCTGGTTTCACACTACGTCTTTTTAACATCCGTTGAAAACGTTTTTTTAACGGAAGTACGGATCCTGCTTTTACAGCAAATAACGTATGCAAACGCATATGTTATTTTGCAGGATCCTGCACTGGATGTTTAGGGGCGGGCATTGGAGTCATGTGATCGGGAGTGAGGGTAACTAGACTGGGAGGAGGCTTCTGACAGCTGCAGACGCTGGTAAGCAAGGTAAACATCGGCCTTGGATACCCGATATTTATCTTGGTTACGAGGAGGGAGAGAGGGAGAGAGAGAGAGAGAGAGAGAGAGAGAGAGAGAGAGAGAGAGAGACACACTCTGGTTCTGGGCATGCTCAGTCCAAAAGCAGGATCCTGTCTATCAGCATGCAGCGTTCACCTGCGTTTGCGTGCGTTATAGTCAGGATCCAGCAATTTGCAGTATTTGGACGGAGCTCAAAAACGCTACATGTTGCGTTTTTGAAACATGTTAAAATAACGCAAAAGGACGGATCCTGCGTCTAACGGACGCAAACGCACGCAAACGCAGGTGGACGCGAGTCCATTGAAAATGCATTGACATGAAAACGGATTTGCACAGGATCCGTACTTCCGTTAAAAAAACGTTTTCAACGGATGTTAAAAAGACGTAGTGTGAAACCAGCCTTACTCATGAATAATGCTGGGCAAATACAGAAACATCCGGGCGGTGTATTTTATTAACCATAGGATACATTCTATGTGTATAGCTCTTCATTTGACCTTCTCACTCATACATGGTTCCTGCCTACAGACTGCCTTTATCCAGGCTTTGAGTGGGATGGGTTGTTTAGGCTATACTCATGAACGTGTTTTTCTCTGCTATGTGTGCTTTGAATTAAGCTATATCTCCCCCTGAATTCTTTTGGGAGGTTTATGACTGCATAATAACAGTTTATTGATTAATAACTGTAATTGGTCCCCCCACCCCCCGGTTATTTCTCTTATGAGAATTCACTTTGGGACACTGCCTGTTTCATTACAGCTTAGGCTAGGTTCACATTTCCGTTGTTTTGCATCAGTCACATGCATTGCTTGACGCATGTGACTGATGCGTTGTACAATGGATGACAAGAATTGAATTGTCGGACTCTGTTGTAAAAGAGAGAACGATCAGCTGATCGTTCACAATAGCCAGCCACCGACTTTTGAGAGCGAATAGATGATCTCCCGGCGGCCGGCTAATGAGAGCGATCAGATGATTGCTCACAGCAGCCGGCCGCCAGGTGATCAGCTGATCGCTCACAGCAGCCGGCCGCTGGGTGATCAGCTGATAGCTCACAGAAGCCGGCCGCCGGGTGATCAGCTGATCGTTTGGCCGCTGAGTATGGTTCCGGGGGGTGGAGTGCGGGGTGGGTGGAGCCGAGCAGGGCCATGGCGTTGAGGACGTCAGTGTCGGGGACTGCATGGCTGGGGACAGGTGAGAGTGTGTGTGTGTGTGTGTGTGTGTGTGTGTCTGTGTACATGCGGAGTGCGTGAGGGGGCAGAGCTGAGCGGGGAAGTGTCGGGCTCCCTGCACACGTAGCCAGGGTAAATATCGGGTAACTAAGCTAAGCACTTTGCTTGGTTACCCGATATTTACCTTGGTTACCAGCGTACACCGCTTAGCGCTGGCTCCCTGCACACGTAGCCAGGGTAAATATCGGGTAACTGAGCAAAGCGCTTTGCTTAGTAACCCGACGTGTACCCCGGTTATGTGTGCAGGGAGCCAGAGAGAGCATGCGCAGCGAAAGCCTACGGATTGCACTGCTCAAAAAACTTTACAGGCTGCATTCCTGCCGCCCGACGGTCAGTCGTTCCATGACTGATCAGTCGGGCGGAGGATGCAACGCAGTGTCATCAGTCACAATCCACCGCTAATACAAGTCTATGGGAACAACGGAATCCGCCAAACGGATTCTGTTGTTTACCAGAGCCGCGGATTGTGACTGATACAAATTGACGGAAATGTGAACCTAGCCTTATTTGTTTGTCTGTCAGTGTGCTTTTTATTGTTAGTCATTAATAAAAGTTATATTTTACTTTTTGGCAGACACATATCAGTATTGCCTTGCTAAGGACCAAAATACTCAACGAGTAACGAATAACGTGAACACTGTACTATTCGTGCGAGTAACAAAAATCACGAGGCAGGGACCGAATGACTCGAGTAACGAATAACGTGAATACTGTACTATTTGTGCAAGTAACAAAAATCCCTCATCACTAATTATAACTAATGTACTCAATGAGTTTATTCGAGAATTTTAGATCTAACAGCATGATCTATTTAGTTTCTATCTTTAGAAAAGATTTTTTTTAATGTCTCCTCCACAGATATAAACATTTAGGGTAAGTTCACACAGTGCGTTTTTCGCTGCGTTTTTGCGCAGTTTTCGGGTGCGTTTTTGCTCAGAAAACTGCATGACTTTGCTTCCCCAGCAAAGTCTATGAGTTTTCATTTTTGCTGTCTGCACACAGCGTTTTTTTTCAGCTGCGTTTTTGTGGTGCCACAAAAACGCAGCATGTTAATTATTCTCGCGTTTTTCACTGCGCTTTTCATCCATTGAGTGCAATGGGATGTTGAAAGACGCAATGAGAAACGCAAATAGCTGCGTTTTGGTGCGTTTCCAAGACCAAAAACGCAGCTATAAACGCAGGAGGTGGGTAGTAAAGTGACATGTACAGGAAGAGGATTCCTTCTGTCAGTAAACACAGAAGCGTGAATCCTCCCGGTACCGTCATCGTCGCGTCCACCTCCAGTCCTGTGCATGTATGCTGCCGTGCGGCGCCATGTCTGGGCGGGAGGTGGAAGCGGCTGCGAAAACAAAAGTAAACAGTAGAAAAAAAAAAAAAAAGTTATACTCACCTGCTTGCAGCCTCCCGGTGCCATGCCCGCTCCCATCTCCTCTCACGGTATCACCGCTCCGGCTGTGTGCAGACAGCCGGGACATCTCCGATAGATGCAGGACCTGGCGATGGATCACCTGATGCAGTCACCTGACGCATCAGGTATTCGTAAGTATCGCGGTGACGCGGGCGCCCAGCCGGTTTAAGCTATCAGCGGATGCGTCAGGAGACTTCATCCCTGATTACCGGCAGCTGCTGCAGCGATCGGACAGGATCAGACTCCCGCCCCATCGCTCCAGGAGCTGCCGGTAATCAGCACATAAGTGAGTATTTTTTTTTTTGCACCGATGCATCTGCTGATTGCATAAACGGCTTTTATACAATCAGCTGCTGTGTGATGTGCTTCAGCCCGTAGAACCTGACACATCATCTGATCGCTTTGCCTTCCAGCAAACCGATCAGATGATATTGGATCCGGATTGGACGGCGCGAGACCCTTGACCCAGGATTACTGCGGAGGGGGGTTCATTATTTCAATAAAGATGGAGTCACTAATTGTGTTGTGTTTTATTTCTAATAAAAATATTTTTCTGTGTGTTGTGTTTTTTTTTTATCTTTACTAGAAATTCATGGTGGCCATGTCTAATATTGGCATGACACCATGAATTTCGGGCTTAGGGCCAGCTATACAGCTAGCCCTAACCCCATTATTACCCAGCGAGCCACCCGGCATCAGGGCAGCTGGAAGAGTTGGATACAGCGCCAGAAGATGGCGCTTCTATGAAAGCGCCATTTTATGGGGTGGCTGCGGGACTGCAATTCACAGCGGGGGTGCCCAGAAAGCATGGGCACCCTGCACTGTGGATTCCAATCCCCAGCTGCCTAGTTGTACCCGGCTGGACTCAAAAATTGGGCGAAGCTCACGTCATTTTTTTTTTAAAATTATTTCATGAAATTCATGAAATAATTAAAAAAAAAAGGGTTTCCCTATATTTTTGGTTCCCAGCCGGGTACAAATAGGCAGCTGGGGGTTGGGGGCAGCCCGCACCTGCCTGCTGTACCCGGCTAGCATACAAAAATATGGCGAAGCCCACGTTATTTTTTTTGTTTGGGGGGGGGGAAAAGAAATCCTGCATACAGTCCTGGAAGGAGGATGCTGAGCCTTGTAGTTCGACAGCTGCTGTCTGCTCTCCTGCATACACTATTGGATGGAGGATGCTGAGCCTTGTAGTTCGACAGCTGCTGTCTGCTCTCCTGCATACACTATTGGATGGAGGATGCTGAGCCTTGTAGGTCTGCTCCCCCTGACTCTCCCTCAAGCATACAGTCCTGGATGGAGCATGCTGAGCCTTGTAGTTCTGCAGCTGCTGTCTGCTCTCCTGCATACACTATTGGATGGAGCATGATGAGCCTTGTAGTTCTGCAGCTGTCTGCTCTTCTGCATACACTAGTGGAGAATGAAGAACACATTGAAGAAGGAAATGACATCAGACCTTTTTTTTTGTTCACTGATAAAAAACGCATAAAGACGCAGTGAGCAAAAACGCAGCAAAACGCAGCAAAAAAACGCACCAAATCGCGGCAAAACACGTGCGTTTTTTGCCGCGTTTTTTTGCCGCGGGTGCGTTTTTGCCGCAAAAAACGCACAAAAACGCAGCGTCAAAAAAACGCAGTGTGTGAACCTAGCCTTATGTCGTCTGTTCCTCCAATATGGAAACTTTTGAGATTACAATGATGGAAGTCATGAAAATGTAGTGGAATTGGATGTCATTTATCACTGCTTTTATATTTTTAACATGTTCAAGGGCACAGACTTTTAGCTATTGAGTCGTTATGCCTGCATATGCAAGGTTGCAGGGACAGGTTGCTAAGTAGATGACTGACGTGGCATTGCAAGTAAGATTATGCACAATTCTATATCTCTTCAAACCTTTTGAGTCAGAAAAAGAGAATGTTCTGACCATGTATAAGGTGGGCCATAAGTATGGATGGATACACTCTGATAAAAAAAAATAAAGTTGAATTAAAAATGGCTGCTTTGCAGATGGCCACCATGGGCATGACCCGGCCTCAAATGTTTTGCCCCTCCCATGTACTAATAAGCCACAAACGGTAAGGTGATATCATCAGGGTGTATCCATACTTATGGCCCACCCTTTATTTACATTTACATTCAGAACAATTACTGCATGCCAGCGGCTGGCTGCCAGATTTTGGCCTGGGGGGAAAGTACACAGGAGTGGCCCATGAATAGCAACCCATTCTTAATAGGAATCTGTCATTAGGTTTTACTGATATATAAAGTACAGCCACCGCCTTTAAGACTTCTTTTACAGTAATCTAGTAAGCTGCATGTATTTCCCCAAGCCCCTCTGCATAGTACAGAAAAAGAGCTTTTATTATACCCACCGCCATTGCGGTCCGGTCCGATGGGCATCTCTGGTCTTGATCCAGTGCAGCTTCTTCTTACAATCGCCATCGCCATTAGGCTGAGGAAAGTATTGCAGTGTGCATGTGGCGGCTTTTTTTCTGGGTAATCAGCACTCTTTAGCCTTACCCAGCCCTTGCCACATCAAAGAGAAGTATGCCTGTGCAGGAGCGAGGTCGGGAAACACATGTGGATGACGTAGGACACATCCGCTACACAACGCAGGGAAAGGCAATGGCTATTGTAGGAAGAAAAAAGGCTCCAGATCAAGACCAAAGGTCCCCATCGGACTTGGTCGCCAGCTGTGGATATAAAAAAAAAAAAATCCCTTATTTGTGCTATGCTTGGGGTCATACACGCAGCTTACTATAATGCTGTAAAAGCGGATTTAAAGGTAGTGGCCGTACTTTATATTAGGAAAAACCTTGTGACAGGTTTATGTTCAGCTGCTTCATAGGCTGTATTCACTCAGCCATATTGTCTGTGAGTACGGCCTGTGGAAAAAACTGACAGCACTTGGACCGGTTCCTATGAGCTCTTGCACTTCTCAGGTGTCATACATGGGTACGTATTACAATCTTTAAGCCAGATATACGCTTTCAAATATGCAGTAAAGCAATGTACACTGTGCTTTTCTACACTCCTCAAAAAAACATATCCTGAGTAACAGTGGTCACACATAAGCATATGTAGCACCCCATGGGGCAGGCGGATTAACCTACTCATCGCCGGGCCGTCGACTGGGACGGTCACGGGCGGCCTAGCCCGCTTCCGTTGCCCCGTGGTGTACAGAAGATGGCAGGGAAAGATGATGGGTGTACTTGTGAGGTGGTTGTCGTGACGCCACCTGGGGTATGCGGCCAGGGAATGGGCCACCGCTGCTGTCACTGTCCTCTGGAGCAGATGGTAGTAGCAGCCAGGGATGGGATTGCTCTCCACAGGTAGAACGGGCCCCAGGGAGGATGATGAGGGGACTAGTAATGGCAGCAGGGAGCAGCAGTACGGTTAATAAGGAGTCAGAGTCTATAGCTGTGGTTCCACGTTGTTTACTCACTTTTGTACAATGCCGCTCACTCAGATAATATCGGTCATGTGCTATGATGGGCTCAGTCTAACCTGAATCCCTTTAGAGATTAGTCCGGTTTGGTGTTTGGTTGGTTTCTCCTTGTAACGGCTGTCTGTGGATCCCCTGGCTTGAAGCTACGAGGGGACCCTGGGTTTCACAAGATGCACTCTTGTCCCTATCTGCAGGTGCCGCAGTTCCGATGTGGGGTCCGGCTTGAAGCGAGGCCCCGGATCCTATATGGCACTGTGCTGTCGGGTGCTGTGTGGGCAAGGAAGCTTGAAACTTTCCCCGACCGGACAGATTCTGGAAATCCAACGTGAAGTATGATATTCCCTAGGGTCCTGCCGCCCTGTGTGGCACTGACTCCGTGGGGAGCAGGTTCACTCTCCCCATGGCAACCGTGTGAGCTCTCTCCTCCTTCCCACCGGAGCACCTGTAAGATGCGACTGCTCCCTTCCTCTCCTGCTGGAGAACTCTCTAACTGTTGTGTAGAGTTGAGCGATGTTCGATTCAAACGGTTCGCCAATTTCAAATTCAAATGATTTGGGGCGGTGTTCGACGAACTCAAACGATTTGCTTCAAATTCGGCAGTTCGAGTTACATTCGATAATGGTTCGATCACCATAAAGCGTAGCTAGTTACTAGCTGGCTTTTCACTGTATTACTGTGAGTCACTGTGAATCATGATATTATCAAAATTCAGCGTATAGTGTGCGGGGGGGGGGCAGGGTTTAGATCAGTGCTGCTGCTGAGTGCTGAAAGAAAGGTGATCACCATTTTTTTTTTCCTAACCGTGCGTACAGTGGGGCGGGCCAGGCTGTCAGCCAATCACAGACACACACACAGCAAAGAGGATTTTTGCCAAACAAGCAAGGGCATGCGTCATTGGCTGTGCATGTCACATATCTTTGCCCTATAAGACCTGGTCATTTTCCCCGTCGCCACCATTATCTCTCTGCTGCGGGTGGGTGTCAGTCACCGCTCCCGCTGCTGCTGTGTGCGCTATAGACATACAGTGCAATCTACGCATCGCTTAAGGGATTAGGGACTACTTGTAATTTCAGTCCTTTTCAGGGCTACATTACAGCCGTTCATAACAATTTTTGCTAGGCAGGTTTGTGCCAGCGCTGTGCAGGGGTTTATATCACAGCGTCTGGCTAAATCAGCTCAGGCAATTCCTTGGGGCATTGTTTCATTGGCAGGGATAGAAATTGAGGCTTCCTCTGCTGACAAGCTAGCTACAGCACCTGTGCATTCTACACACCTCTCCATTTTTGCTTTGCAATTTTAATTGCAAAAATTGCTGCCACTTTTAGGGGCATACTAAAATTGTCTGGGATACTAACTTAGGGTTCCTCTGCTGTCAAGCAAGGTACACCAACTGTGCATTCTACACACCTGTCCATTTTTGCTACGCAATTTTAATTTCAAAAAGTGCTGACACTTTAAGGGGCATAGTTTCATTGTCTGTGATATTCAGTGTTGGTTCTTCAGCTGTCAATAAAGCTAGACCAACTCTGTATTGTACACCACCTCTCCATTTCTGCAACGCAATTTTTAACTGCAGGTAGTCCATCAATCTGTGACGAAGGTACAGGCGTGGATATAATGTTGCCTTCATCCAAAAGGTGGTTCTCTCAATGTCTGAGAGAGCTCAACACCAGCAGCTGTTTCCACTTCAAAAACAACTGATGACCTGCCAATGACACTGCTTGTTGCGGGTAAAGGGGTGGAAGGTCAGCGTCAAAAAGCATATGTGACTGCTGTCCCCACAGTCCCAGAGGATGAAGAGCACACAGATGCCATTGATGGGGCAGACGGTGGTTGCACCGCCCCGCTAGGCCGCATTGTAGCATAGTGACCCTTCCACATAGACTTATGCTTCATTTAAAGTAGTGTATAGGGTGGGCTCCCCAGTATACAGCAAAACCACGCAACAGGAAAAGGACTCTAGGCAGTTGGGTTGATAAATGATTGTTTAACTCTCCCAAAACAAACAATAAGGACCATGCATAAAACTGAAAGAATAGAACAATCTATTCACAAGTCCAAAAGCCTACACCCCTATGCTGCAACACTCGTAATGGCAATTTATAGCCCCTTCTCACCAACCTTTGCCTAACCAAGGGACTGTCTAAACTGTTGCCGCCTACCTGGTAATCCCTCTGCGTAGCAGTAGTAATTGTGTGTGTGTGTGTGTGTGTGAACACGACTTACCAGTGGCGCATCACAAGAGCTTACAACTTATCTACCTAAACATAGACAAAACCCATTAACCCCCCTGAATACCCTTGTTAGCTGAAGCCTCACAGATAAGGCAGATGATAACAGTGGTGAGTCAAACCACACAGCTCAGCAACACAGTCCTGGAAATCTTGTAAAGCAACAGTCAGTGCAAACATGTGTTGCTGTCCCTCTAGAATTTTAACTGTAACTGACAAATTGACAGAGCAGAAGCAGCAAATCTTATTGTCTATATAGTCTGCCTAAGCAGAACAGATGTGTTTTGTTAACAAAAGTGTTGCGTGCACGCATTACTGTCTGGGCCCAGCCTACCGTACCCGGGTACTGTGGTGTCCAGTTGCCATAAATACAGAGTTTACAATCCTTTCACGGTAAACAGTATAGACAGCACCGGAAGAATGTCGGTCTCCGGCACAGGATGCTGCTCACATGCATTACGGTCCTCCTCACCAAACTCCAACACGAGTCTCCTCACAATCCACCATAGTGTTTCCGCGGTGGCTACTTGCTGTAACGCACACCTTTAGCGTTTTCTTAAGTTCACAGACAACACCTAGTCCGGTCTCCAAGTCCACAGCCGAAGACCGTTTTGCTATTGCTATAGTGACCAAACAGTCAAAGGCAGATGCAAAAAAACAGCCGCCCCTTGTGGGTAGTCTGCAACAATGCATACAATGAACGGCAAATAAGCATGTTGCATTCACAGTGGATAAAGCTCATCAATACACCCTCACACTATCACTTCATATCCATGTGACAGTTCATGGACGAAGTACTCAAAGTAGTGAGTTTTTGGCCTCTACTTAGAGATTGGTGACAAATCTTACAGATGACGTGACTTGGGTGATCTTTTGCGATGTAAAAAAAGCACCAGGCTAGGCAAGGCTTACAGCCCATGCGACCTGCAGAGCCACCATGACTTCTGCTCAGAGGCAGAGTTATGGCTGAGAATTCAGTTGTTGACGTGCTTCCAGTACTTTGTCTCTGTCCAGGAAGACGCAACCTAACCTCGTCGTCAGTAGCATCCTCCTCCAACTCCTCTGCTGACCTCATCGACTGGCTGACTGTGGTTTGACAGTAAGTGGGGTCTCCAACCTCATTATCACCCTGTGTGTTTTCATTCCCCTCGTCCAGACTCCTCCGAGCCAACCTCTTCCTGCCCTGACCGAATAGTAAAGTTGACGTTCCAATCAGGTATCGGAGTCTCATCAGCATGTTCTCCATTGTCTCCACCAGGAGGATTTATAGTTTGGGAATGAGGGTGTACATTATGCTCAGAACCTTCTTCATCGGGGCCTGGATCCGACTCACAAAGCTTCTGGGCATCAGTGCAGATCATTTCCTTGTCTGGACTCACTGCAGCTTTGGAGCAGACCTCTGATTCCCAGGCTATAGTGTGACTGGACAGCTCTGCAGACTCAACCATCTCTGTCACCCCATACTCAGCAGGGCTGGTGGAAACTTGAGAGCTGTTAGGAAGCAAGTGCGATTGGGTTGACACCACAGAGGAATGGAGTATTTTGGATATTGAAGTTGAGGTGGAGAGGCCACTTGATGGAGCACTTGAGATCCATTGAAGCACCTGCTCTTTTGGTGCCTCATCTACATTTGGTAGCGATGGTCGTGTCCGTAAGAAAGGGATCATATCAGATTATCCATGGGAAGAAATACACCTCTTATTTTGGCTGGTAGTTGGTATTACGAATCGGTACCGCCGTTGACGCAAGCAGCCTGCTGCGGTTCCAGTTGCGCCCAAGCGTCAGCTGCCATTTTTGGCCATGCCTTTGGTCGTCCAGCTGGCTGCTTCCTCCTCCACGTCTAAGTGTGGAGAGACGGCTAGTGCGGATGCGTGTGCCGATTTACCCCAGACACAGCCTAAGTCCAGTGTTTCGCCTAGTGAGCATGCTTAGCATGACTGTGCCATTCCTGAGCCTAAGTCCTCAGTTCGTGCTACAGAGCATGCTCCCACACTTAATGAGAAAAGCCTCTTTGCACAGGTACTTGGACTCCGTGCCGTGTCTAAGTCCTGTGTTGTGTCTACAGAGCATGCAGAAGCTGATAGTCTGTTTTCTGAGACTGTTGTTCAGGCTCCTGAGCATGCTCAGGCACTTAGTGCATCAGAGGCTAGGTACATTAAGGAACTCACTGGCCATGTCCATGAGGTGGCAGTCCATGCTAGTCCAGAGGACATCAGGTGTCCTGATGATGTGGCCACTCCGGACTGGCTCGCAGAGGCCCGCCCCTATGATTTTGCACCTCATCATTGTTCGTCAGACGATGACTGGTGAGGTGTTTGGGGCGTGGCTGACATGAAGTCATCATTGAAGTGGCGGTTCCGGATAAGCTGCTGGTTATGTCACTGATGACGTGGCACTCTGCTATTGGCTCCTGGAGGTGCCTTGTGGTCCACCCTGCGTTGGGGCGGACCCAGGTTATAAAAGGAGCTGTAGACAACAAGGAGGTGCGCATTCTTCTATTATGCTGAGACAGAGCACACGTCCATGTGTTGAACCCATTGCGGCTTTAGGCCAGAGGTAGGCAGGGATAGGGCGTCGGTGCAGGACGCCACCACACTTGGTAACGCAGAACGGTTACGACCAGCTCCTGTCCTACCAATCCTGCTAGTGCAGCTCAGTGGCATTAACTGGGCTGCTGCTGCGCCTGCTGTCCAGAGGTGTGCCCCCTACGCACACAGACAACGTACCCAATAGCCCCTGTGTTGTTAACAGGGAGTTCCTGGGCTGGGTGTGTGGACCCTGTGACGCTAACAGGGTTCACAGTCTCCAGAACCGAGTGTCGTCTAACTCAGTTCAGGCTACTATTAGTTTGAGAGCCACCCAGCTCTGTATCCTCCGCCTAACCTTCGGGTTGCCAGCATCTCCTTCTCCATCTGGGAGCACGGTGGACCCCGACTGGCAATTGGGATATATACCACCTTATCCAAATCTGTTAGTCCCCCCGTAACAGATGGTGTTTCTTCAGAAGATGTTACTGTTGCTTAACCACCAAACCCACGGACACAAACTTTTTTCCCCTTTCCAACACACGTGTTCCCCTTTCCACCAGCATCTGTCCTTTTTCCACCTTTTTGACCAAATTTGCAACTCTGCAGGGACACCCTACTCAACGCCGTCTCAGCACAGCAGCCAGCCCTCGGTCCCTTAGATGTGGACAAGTAAAATACCATTTCCTCTTAGCCATGACAAAGCGTTGAGATTCACTCTGTGCAGCACTGGTGTTTAATGTAAAAGCAGATCAAAGATTGAGTACCAGCTTCTGCGGATACTCCTGCATACGTGCGTCCCTTTCTATGGAAGGGCTTATTTCGCCAAATTTTGTCTTGTACCGGGGATCTAACAGTGTGGCAACCAGTAGTCAGCATTACTTCGAATTGTGACAATCCGAGGGTCATCTTGTAGTGTAATGTAGTGAAACCGGGACTGACCTCCTCAGGAGGTAATGGCAGATACTATAACAGCTTTTAAAAAAGGGCTGGATGATTTCCTCAGTACACACAACATTGTTGGTTATAAGTGACTTAATGTAACTTAAATGTAGAATTGGTGGAGGAAGGTTAAAGAAGTTGTCCAGTTACCAAAACTGATTTTTTTTTTTTCTGATAAATCTTGCTAATATGTGCCCCTCAACACATCTATTATGTTTTTTCCGCAAAATTACCTTTTATTGTGCACTAGCAGCACATGCTCCTTGCTGGCTCCAGCTCTGATGGGGTTAATCTCTCCTCTGACTTCCTGGGTTCAGTTACTACAATTTCCATAATCCTTTGCAGTAACTAGCAATCTATCTCCCAACCCTCTCTGACTGTTCCCTCCCCTCAGATCTCCACCACAACAGTTCCCTCCCCTCCTTCCTGTGTGCACTGCCTAATCATGGTAATAGAGCTTTTATCATTTGGTCTTTCTGATCTATTTCATAGTATCTATTTCAGGATATATTTATAAGCTATATATATATATATATATAGAGAGAGAGAGAGAGAGAGAGAGAGAGAGAGAGAGAGAGAGAGAGTTATCTAACTCCACACATGTTTCTCTATGGCTATATATGCTTGTGTATATGTGTGTTTATATATAATGTATATACACACACACAAATATAGACAGTACATGTGTGTGTAGCTATATCTTTCTACATATACTTGTATGCGTGCTTATAATATTATATATGTGTGTGTTTTTTACATGATGGGTTGTGTCAGCCAGAAGATGCACCTGTCCTGGAAGAATATTTTAGTAGCCCCTCATACTACATAATTCCTCCTGTTTTGGAGGTATAAGTGGCCCCCTCACCTTTTGTACCCCTGTGCGTGGAATGTGATCCCTGATATACACACAAGAATTTTTTTTCCTTATACATACTCAAGGAACACGTATACAGTCTCAAGGAACACAATACTTTTTCCGGTGTGTGGCCATGAAAATCTCAGTGGCGAACATGGCCGTGTATCAGATCCCTACGATCACATAATGATGTATTATACTAAGGATACACCATCAATATAACAATATTGCTCTAAACATTTATTGTTACAGAATCTAATCTCCAATCCTCTAATGATTGCAGGGATTATCACAACTTGAGCCACTCTGGGACTTGTTGTGCAGTTGAGAGTGGAGAAAGTGTGTCCCATGCATCACAAGTAACAGTGTGGATTTCGGCTAAGTTCACACACTGCGTCGTTTTATTTAAGCGGCGTTTTTGTGAGTTTTTTTGCGTCAAAAAACGCACAAAAAAGCATCCGTGGCAAACAACAGACGCGTTTTTATCGTGTTTTGGTGCGTTTTTTGCTCTCTGTGTTTTTATGCTTTTTTTATCAGAGAAAGATTGTTGAAAGAAAAAAAAAATAAAAAAGGTCTGAAGTAATTTCCTTCTTCAATATGTTCTTCATTCTCCACTGGTGTATGCAGGAGAGCATATAGCTGCAGAACTACAGGGCTCAGCATGCTCTATCCAGGACTGTATGCTGGAGGGAGAGGCAGGGGGAGCAGAACTACAAGGCTCAGCATCCTCCATTCACTAGTGTATGCAGGAGAGCAGACAGTAGCTGCAGAACTACAAGGCTCAGCATCCTCCATCCAATAGTGTATGCAGGAGAGCAGACAGCAGCTGCAGAACTACAAGGCTCAGCATCCTCCATCCAATAGTGTATGCAGGAGATCAGACAGCAGCTGCAGAACTACAAGGCTCAGCATCCTCCATTCACTAGTGTATGCAGGAGAGCAGACAGCAGCTGCAGAACTACAAGGCTCAGCATCCTCCATTCACTAGTGTATGCAGGAGAGAAGACAGCAGCTGCAGAACTACAAGGCTCAGCATACTCCATCCCGGACTGTATGCAGTTTTTTGCCAAAAAAGAAAAAAAAAATGACATGGGCTTCGCCATATTTTTGTATGCTAGCCGGGTACAGCAGGCAGGTACGGGCTGCCCCCAACCCCCAGCTGCCTATTTGTACCCGGCTGGGAACCAAAAATATAGAGAAGCCCTTTTTTTTTTTATTTCATGAAATAATTAAAAAAAAAAATGACGTGAGCTTCGCCTAATTTTTGTGTCCAGCCGGGCACAACTAGGCAGCTGGGGATTGGAATCCACAGTGCAGGGTGCCCAAGCTTTCTGGGCACCCCCAATGCGAATTGCAGTCCGCAGCCACCCCAGAAAATGGCGCTTTCATAGAAGCGCCATCTTCTGGCGCTGTATCCAACTCTTCCAGCTGCCCTGATGCCGGGTGGCTAGCTGGGTAATAATGGAGTTAGGGCTAGCTGTATATTATCAGCTAGCCCTAAGCCCGAAATTCATGGTGTCACGCCAATATTAGACATGGCCACCATGAATTTCTAGTAATGATAAAAAAAAAAAAAAACAACACACAGAAAAATATTTTTATTAGAAATAAAACACAACACAATTAGAGACTCCATCTTTATTGAAATAAAGCACCCCACTCCGCAGTAATCCGGGGTAAGGGTCCCGCGCCGTCCAATCCGGATCCAATATCATCTGATCGTTTTGCTGGAAGGCAAAGCGATCAGATGATGTGTCAGGTTAAACTACGTGAATCACATGACACATCAGCTGATTGTATAATCTGCTTTTATACAATCAGCTGATGCATCAGTTGAAAAAAAAAATAAATAAATACATACTCACTTATGTGCTGATTACTGGCAGCTCCTGGAGCGATCGATTGGACAGGAGAATGATCCTGTCCCATCGCTGCAGGAGCTGACGGTAATCAGCTGATGAAGTCCCCTGACGGCAGGAGCAGCTGATAGCCGGACGGGCGCGAAAAAGCCGGCAACACCGCGAGAATCGATGAGCTGATGCGTCAGGTGACTGCATCAGGTGATCCACCGCCAGGTCCTGCAAGCTTCGTACGTGCCCCGGTGAGACTGCACACAGCCAGAGCGGCGGTACCGAGACAGGGGCTGGGAGCGGATATGGCACCGTGACCCTGCAGACAGGTGAGTATGACATTCTTTTTTTCTACTGTTCACTTTGGTTTTCGCCGCTGCCTCCACCTCCCGCCCAGACATGGCGCCGCACGGAGCTGACATGGCACCGGGCGGGTTGTGGACGCAGCGGTGACGGTACCGGGAGGATTCATGCTTCTGTGTTTAACAACAGAAGGAATCCTCTTCCTGTACACGTCACTGTAGTACCCACCACTTGCGTTTATAGCTGTGTTTTTAGTCATAGAAATGCAGCTATATGCGTTTTTCATTGCGTTGTTGAACATCTCATTGAACTCAATGGGTGAAAAACGCAGTGAAAAACGCAGAAATAATTGACATGCTGCATTTTTGCGGTCAACACAAAAACGCAGCTACAAAAAAACGCTGTCTGCGGACAGCACTTATGAAAACCCATAGACATTGCTGGGGAAGCAATGTCACTGCGTTTTCAGCACAAAAATGTTGTAAAAAACGCCGCAAAAAACGAAGCAAAAACGACTAGTGCGCACAAGGGCATAGACTTTACTCGGGAAACAAAGTCATGCAGTTTTCTGAGTTAAAACGCACCAGAAAAACGCGCAAGAACGCCACGAAAAACGCACTGTGTGAGCTTACCCTTAGTTGGTGACATGCAGCATCGCAGGTGACAGAGCAGAGCAAGTTGGTGACATGCTCTGCTCTGACACATAGTGTGCTGCATGTCACTGTATCCACTCTGAGACTTGTTGTGCAGGTGACCGGATGCTACATGTCACTAACTGTCTCCACTGTGGTACTTGTTCTGCAGGTGAGAGTGTATACAGTTGGTACTATGCAGCAGAAATCACAGAGTGGAGACAGATAGTGACATGTAGCATCCGGTCACCTGCACAAGTCCCAGAGTGGATACAGTTAGTGACATGTAGCATCCGGTCACCTGCACAACAAGTCCCAGAATGGAGACAGTGACATGCAGCACACTATGTGTCAGAGCAGAGCATGTCACTGTCTCCACTCTGGGACTTGTTGTGCAGGTGACCGGATGCTACATGTCACTGTCTCCACTGTGGGACTTGTTGTGCAGGTGACAGAGTGGAGCAGATTGGTCCCATGCAGCGTCCGGTCACCTGTGCTGCTGGTGGGAGTATATGATCACACTGCCGACACCGCCCGCTCTCCTGACAGCTGAGCACAGCGGGCGGGTGGACAGTGTGATCACATACTTGCGTGACAGGGGGGATTTCAGTGGAGGAAACCCCCCCTGTACTCCACACTGGAGCCCATACCTCCCACAGCTGAATGATGGTAAGCGCGCGCTCTGCCTTCACCGCTCCACACACTGGCGTCCTCCGGATCCTCCCCTCGATGCTGGGCTGTGACGTCAGGCAGTGACCGCCCACAGCCCAGTCAATCACTGTGAGTGGCGCCGGCATCCTCTGACGTACCCGTCCAGTTTGAGAGCCCGGAAATGCCGGGACGTCAGAGGATGCAGGCGGCCACAGCTCCAGGGGGTCATGTGACCGGCACTGAGCGTGCAGGATAGCGCCGCTCAGTGCCAGAACTGGAAACTGAAGCCAATGCAGAAGCTGCAGACAATGGTAAGTGGCAATCATTGGGGAAAAAAAAAAATGGGTGAACCACCCCTTTAAACTAGATGGACGTAGGTCATTTTTTTAACCTATGTAACTATGTAAAAGGGAACTGGGTTTAGCATTACACCCAATGTTAGGTGCAATACTCTGAAGCCTCAGGGGCGCCACACATGCGCCTATGAATATTTTTTTGTGTATTTTTTCAGATGCTTGATCAACCAAGTCACCAATGTAAACTTCAACACCACATCAACAAATAGTGGTTATAGTATATGATGTACCAGTCACTTATCCTGTGTATACCATATGATGTCTAGATATTCTACCAGTCACATATTACCTGTATATAACCTGAGATATCTGTACATACAGTATATTACATAGAGTTTACAGTATAATACATTTCTAGCATACATACAGGGGTGAAATAAGTATTGAACATGTAACTGATTTTAGTAAATGCTACTGAAATGCATTTCTTACCAGATGTTGCACACATGAAATGTAATTAATATTTTGCACAAAAGCCTTTTATTATTTGCTTCCAAAGTGTTGGTCTCATCTGACCAGACTATGTTCGCCCATTATTTCACAGACTTGTCTAAATGTTGTTGAGCAAACTTTAAACATTTCCACAGAAAAGAATTGCCGCATCTACTGACCCACTAGCATCAGCCTTAATATACAAAACGGAATATGGACAGGGATCCTCCACGTAACTGGCTGGGAGGAGCACGTCCAAAGTGACTTATAGTTCATAGGCAGAATCCAACTCAGAGAAGGGACGGCACTCACCGGAATCTAGCAAAAATTCTTTATTGAAGTGCGGTGCAATAAAAAGACAGGAGCAGAGCTGACAGCGAGCCTTCTCACGAACGATGGCCGTTTCGCATATGGATACGCTTCATCGGGTCCATGTGGACAGGCATAGACCGGCGCCTTATGAGAGGGCTGTGTCAGGACTACGTCACTGCCAATTAAAAACAGATGAGGAGTGCAACAAGTAACAGCATAGTGCATGATACTGACAATGTTATACAAAATACAATTAAATTCAACATGGTAAAAAACCATTACAAACAGACACATACAAAAATATGCGGACACATAGAGATGTGCAGAAAACCGAGAGATCATTTTTGTCATTTAACCCCAAATCCCCTTGGGCTCTATATTTAATAATAAGTCTTGCCTCGGTTTGTAGGAGCAATTTGTGTAAATCACCTCCTTGAGGGGGAGAGATACTCTCTCTAAGCCTGCAAACCGCAGTATATTCGGATCACCATTATGCACATTACAAATATGCTCAATTAACTGAGGAGAGCCTTTACCAGACATCACAGAGTTAAAATGTTCTTTGAATCTCACATACATTGTCGGTCTGATGGTCTAACCCAGACCTGGGCAAGGGGCGGCCCGCGGGCGACATCCGGATCGCCTACTCTCTGTGACCGGCCCGCCTGGTTCAGGGCGTCCTTGCTGGCCGGTCAGTGATCAGATCGCCGTCATCACACGCTGCGTGCCGGGCAGGGAGCGATCCTGCAGCACCGCACAGTGTAGGCAGCGGAACGCAGGAATCTCTCCTCTGTTCCCTGCCCAGCACCTTTCTCTGTGACACACGCGCGCCCTGATGTCGTCAGTACGGCGCGCATGTGTCATTTGAAAAGTTCCCGCCCGGCAGAAGAAGAAGCTGCAGCAGCCGGGGCCGGTACGGAGAGAAGCAGCGGCAGGGGCTCCTAGGAATACAGCATCGGCGCAGCCAGGGCATGTAAAAGAGAAGCAGCTCAGCGGGGGGGGCACATACGGATGTGCCTGAGGAGGGACAGTAAGAAGGGAGAGGTGAGTGGTTACTAGTAACCTGCAGTGACAATGGGGTGCGGTGGGGAATTGGGGGAGGAGGTAACTGTTGACAAATATTTGGGGTGTAGTGATGTACAGGGGCGGACTGATCATTGACGCAGGGGGGCCGGGCCGGTCTATGAGCAGCAGTTTCGGGAAGCCCGACTATCTGTCTCATTGGTGTGTGCGGCCGCTCCGGCCCTGAAGCTCCCTGTCTGCAGTGACAGGAGGCCGGCAGCCGCACACACTGCTCTACGGAAGCTGCATTCAGCCACTCACACGGAGCAGACCTGGGGGCGAGGCCGGAGCTTCACTTCAAAGAAGCTGATTCCTGACTTCCTGCACTGTTTCTGCTCTCCGCTGAGGCCCTCCACTGCTTGTAGAGACACTTTTTTTGAAGGTAAATATACATATGTATACACACACACACATATATATAATGCCGGACTACTATCATTAACTCGGTTCTACATCTTTTTTTTATATATATATATATATATATATATATATATATATATATATATATATATACTAGCTGTATTAATTAACTGCTGTTAACAAAATAGAATGTATTAACAAAAATTTATTCTGCACACAAAAACCACAAAACAAATAGATAGAAATGTAATTATAATGTCTGTCTCCCCCTCTGTATATATCTCTCTGTTTCTCTCTCTCTCTTTGTCTGTCTGTCTGTCTCTTTCCCTGTCTGTCTCTGACTGTCTGTCTCTTTCTCCATCTGTCTCAATCTCTTTCCCTGTCTGTCTATCTCTTTCCCTGTCTGTCTGTCACTTTCCCTGTCTGTCTCTTTCCCTCTCTTTCCCTGTCTGTCTCTTTCCCTCTTTCTCTTTCCCCGTGTCTGTCTCTTTGTCTCTTAACCTGTCTCTCTCTTTCCCTCTCTTTCCGTCTGTCTCTTTCCCTATCAGTCTGTCTCATTGTCTGTGTCTGTCTCTTTGTGTCTGTCTCTTACCTTGTCTATGTCTGTTTCTTACCCTGTCTATGTCTGTTTCTTTCCCTGTCTGTGTCTGCCTCTTTCCCTGTTTGTGTCTGTCTCTTTCCCTGACTGCATTGTGACACGCCAACATTCCATATAAGGGCATGGCTGCGCATTCTTCTGAAGTTCTGGCTGCACTGTGGCTCCCAGCTCAATTCGCTTTAATGGAGGCAGGTTTTTTGGCGAATAACTGTAAAGAGCGGGGTTAAAATTTCCCCTCAAAACATAGCCTATGATGCTCTCGGGGTTCAGAAGTGTGAGTGTGCAAAATTTTGTGGCTGTAGCTGCGACGGTGCGGATGCCAATCCCGGATATACACACACACATACACACACACATTCAGCTTTATATATTAGATATATAATGATGTAGAACCCAGTTAATTATAGTAGTCCGGCCCTCTAAAACCATCACAATTTCTTATGCGGCCCCATGTAAAAATTAATTGCCCACCCCTGGTCTAACCGATGTAAAAATCACCGCAACTGCAAAATACAATGTAAACAACAAATTTTGTCCTGCATGATATAAAACGCCTGACATGATGCACAAAAGAACCGATTGTTATCGGATTACCCGTAAAATGCAGTTGACAAAATCTGCAATTACCGCACCTGTAGTTACCGACCGGGCTACTCCTCTCTAGCCACGTAGACAGCTGAGTTAATCTGTTTTTTACCAACACATCTTTTAGGTTATTACCCCCAGTAGGTAACTAAAGGTTTAGCAGCAGTCATTTCTTTTAGGTCACTATCTTGTTCTAAGATGTGTCAATTTTTGTACAGGGTGTTTTTTATTACTGATTCCAGTGGGCCGAATTTAAAATTGAAAATAAACCTACGGAGCTGCATCCTCCTAGTCGATCGGTCAACGAAGCCAGAATCCCTTATTGGAGCATAATTTGATATACATTTATTAACCTCTTAACGACCGCGGGCAGTAAAATTACGTCCTAGCGGTCGGCACATATCTCAGCTGATTTTCACAGCTGAGATGTGTGCCTGCTAGGCACCAGCAGAATCGTTATCTGCTCGTGCCGTTTAACCCCTTAAATGGTGCTGTCAATATGTTACAGCGCCATTATAAGCGCGATTGCGGTAAACTTTTACTTACCGCCCGATACCGGAAGTCACGTTACGTGATCACGTGACTTTCGGTAGTTGTCATGGTAGCACAGGGTCATGTGGTGACTTCTGTACTGCACATGAATTGCTTTCACTTTCACTGTGCCCGCAGCTCAGTGAAAGAGAAACTGAGCATATCTGCCGTTTACAGCGGTGTAGCTGTGATCAGCAGATAGTGCAGAGCGATCGGATTGCTGATCGCTATAGCCCCCTAGGGGGACTAGTAAAATTTAAAAAAGAAGGGAATTTTGTTTACTTACCGTAAATTCCTTTTCTTCTAGCTCCAATTGGGAGACCCAGACAATTGGGTGTATAGCTACTGCCTCCGGAGGCCGCACAAAGTACTACACTTAAAAGTGTAAGGCCCCTCCCCTTCTGGCTATACACCCCCCCGTGGGAGCACGGGTCCTTCAGTTTTAGTGCAAAAGCAAGAAGGAGGAAAGCCAATAACTGTTTCAAAAACAAATTCAATCCGATAAACAATATCGGAGAACGTAAGTTATTAACATGAACAACATGTGCACCCGAAAAACAAATACCCTCAGAAAAAACAGGGCGGGTGCTGGGTCTCCCAATTGGAGCTAGAAGAAAAGGAATTTACGGTAAGTAAACAAAATTCCCTTCTTCTTTTTCGCTCCTAATTGGGAGACCCAGACAATTGGGACGTCCAAAAGCAGTCCCTGGGTGGGTAAAATAATACCTCGCGATCGGGCTGTCAGGCAGCCCTTTCTTACAGGTGGGCCACCGCCGCCTGCAGGACTTGTCTACCTAGGCTGGCATCCGCCGAAGCGTAGGTATGCACCTGATAATGCTTGGTGAAAGTGTGCAGACTCGACCAGGTAGCCGCCTGGCACACCTGCTGAGCCGTAGCCTGATGCCGTAATGCCCAGGACGCACCCACGGCTCTGGTAGAATGGGCCTTCAGTCCAGAAGGAGTCGGAAGCCCAGCAGAACGGTAGGCGTGAAGAATTGGTTCCTTGATCCACCGCGCAAGGGTGGATTTGGAAGCTTGCGACCCTTTATGCTGACCAGCGACCAGGATAAAGAGTGCATCCGAACGGCGCAGAGGCGCCGTGCGGGAAATGTAGATCCTGAGTGCTCTCACCAGGTCCAACAGATGCAAACCCTTTTCAAATTGGTGAACTGGATGCGGACACAAAGATGGTAAAGTGATATCCTGATTGAGATGAAAGGAAGATACCACCTTGGGAAGAAACTCTGGAATTGGACGCAGTACTACCTTGTCTTGGTGAAACACCAGGAAGGGAGATTTGCAAGATAACGCCGCCAGCTCTGACACTCTCCGAAGAGACGTGACCGCCACCAGAAAAGCCACTTTCTGTGAAAGCCGAGAAAAGGAAATCTCCTTCATAGGCTCGAAAGGTGGCTTCTGGAGAGCAATCAGAACCTTGTGCAGATCCCAGGGTTCCAATGGCCGCTTGTAAGGGGGAATGATATGACAAACCCCTTGCAGGAATGTGCGTACCTTAGGAAGTCGCGCCAGGCGCTTCTGAAAGAATACGGATAGCGCAGAGACTTGTCCTTTAAGGGAGCTAAGCGACAAACCTTTTTCCAACCCAGACTGCAGGAAGGAAAGAAAAATAGGCAATGCAAATGGCCAGGGAGAAACTCCCTGAGCAGAGCACCAAGATAAGAATATCTTCCACGTTCTGTGGTAGATCTTGGCGGAGGATGGTTTCCTAGCCTGTCTCATGGTGGCAACAACATCATGAGATAAACCTGAGGTCCCTAGGATCCAGGACTCAATGGCCACACAGTCAGGTTCAGGGCCGCAGAATTCAGATGGAAAAACGGCCCTTGAGACAGCAAGTCTGGACGGTCTGGTAGCGCCCACGGTTGTCCTACCGTGAGATGCCACAGATCCGGGTACCACGACCTCCTTGGCCAGTCTGGAGCGACGAGAATGGCGCAACGGCAGTCGGACCTGATTTTGCGGAGCACTCTGGGCAACAATGCCAGAGGTGGGAACACATAAGGTAGTCGGAACTGCGACCAATCCTGAACTAAGGCGTCTGCCGCCAGAGCTCGGTGATCGTGAGACCGTGCCATGAAAACCGGGACCTTGTTGTTGTGCCGTGACGCCATCAGGTCGACGTCCGGCATCCCCCAGCGGCGACAGATCTCCTGAAACACGTCCGGGTGAAGGGACCATTCCCCTGCGTCCATGCCCTGGCGACTGAGAAAGTCTGCTTCCCAGTTTTCCACGCCTGGGATGTGAACTGCGGATATGGTGGATGCTGTGTTTTCCACCCACGTCAGAATCCGCCGGACTTCTTGAAAGGCTTGTCGACTGCGTGTTCCCCCTTGGTGGTTGATGTACGCCACCGCTGTGGAATTGTCCGACTGAATCCGGATCTGCTTGCCCTCCAGCCACTGTTGGAAGGCTCGCAGAGCAAGATAGACTGCTCTGATTTCCAGAACATTGATCTGAAGGGTGGACTCTCTCTGAGTCCACGTACCCTGAGCCCTGTGGTGAAGAAACACTGCTCCCCACCCTGATAGGCTCGCATCTGTCGTGACCACCGCCCAGGATGGGGGTAGGAACGACTTTCCTTTTGACAATGAGGTGGGAAGAAGCCACCATCGGAGAGAGTCCTTGGTTGCCTGAGAGAGGGAGACATCCCTGTCGAGGGACGTCGACTTCCCGTCCCATTGGCGGAGAATGTCCCATTGTAGAGGGCGCAGATGAAACTGCGCGAAAGGGACTGCTTCCATTGCTGCCACCATCTTCCCTAGGAAATGCATGAGGCGCCTCAAGGAGTGGGACTGGTTCTGCAGGAGAGATTGCACCCCTGTCTGCAGAGAGCACTGCTTGTCCAGTGGAAGCTTCACTATCGCTGAGAGAGTATGAAACTCCATGCCAAGATATTAGTGATTGGGTCGGGGTTAGATTTGACTTTGAAAAGTTGATAATCCACCCGAAACTCTGGAGAGTCTTCAGTGCCACGTTCAGACTGTGTTGGCATGCCTCTTAAGAGGGTGCCTTTATAAGTAGATCGTCCAAATACGGGATCACGGAGTGACCCTGCGAGTGCAGGACAGCTACTACTGCTGCCATGACCTTGGTGAAGACCCGAGGGGCTGTTGCCAGCCCGAAAGGTAACGCTACGAACTGCAGGTGTTCGCTTTCTATAACGAAGCGTAGAAAACGCTGATGCTCTGGCGCAATCGGCACGTGAAGATAAGCATCTTTGATGTCTATTGATGCTAAGAAATCTCCTTGAGACATTGAGGCTATGACAGAGCGGAGAGATTCCATCCGGAACCTCCTGGTTTTTACGTGTTTGTTGAGCAACTTTAGATCCAGGACGGGCCGAAAGGACCCGTCCTTCTTTGGCACCACAAACAGATTGGAGTAAAAACCGTGACCTTGTTCCTGAAGAGGAACGGAAGTCACCACTCCTTCCGCCTTTAGAGCGGCCACCGCCTGCAGCAGAGCATCGGCTCGGTCGGGCGGTGGGGAAGTTCTGAAGAAACGAGTTGGAGGATGTTGAATTGTTCTTTTGGTTCATGGTTTGCAGTTCTCCGAACATCCTTCGGATTGCATTTACCCTAGACCAATTTATAAGTTTTCTCCTTCCTGCTTTTGCACCAAAACTGAGGAGCCCGTGATCCACGGGAGGGTGTATAGGCAGAGGGGAGGGGTTACACTTTTTAAAGTGTAATACTTTGTGTGGCCTCCGGAGGCAGAAGCTATACACCCAATTGTCAATTGTCTGGGTCTCCCAATAGGAGCTAGAAGAAAAGGAATTTACGGTAAGTAAACAAAATTCCCTTCTTCTCAATGTCCCTGATGTGCTCACGGACTCACACCTTTAACCCCCTAACCCCTGGACGATTTTTCCGTTTTTGTTTTTTGCTCCCCTTTTTCCGAGAGTCGTAACTTTTTTATTTTTCCCGTCAATCTTGCCATAAGAGGGCTTGTTTTTTGCGGGACGTATTGGTCTTTTAAGTGAAACCATGAGTTTTAACATATATGGTACTGGAAAACAGCAAAAAATTTCCACGTGCGGAAAAATTACAAAAAAGTGTGATTGGACAATGGTTTATGGGGTACTTTATTCACCATGTTCACTTTATGGTAAAACTGATGGGTGGGTGTGATACTTCAGGTTGGTATGAGTTCGTTGATACTAAACATGTTTAGGTTTACTTTTATCTAAGGGGTTAAAAAAAGGTTTGTCCAAAAAATTGGAGCACTTTCAGCGCCATTTTCTGCAACTTGTAGTGTTCTCATTTTTCAGGATATGGGGCTCACTGATGGCTTATTTGTTTGCATTTTTAGCTGAACCATTTTTGCGCAGATGCTACGTTTTGACTCCCTGGTATTGCATCTTGCTCAAAATTTGCGAAGACCAAAAAACTTAACTTTGCCGGTTGGAATTTTGTTTTTACGGCTACGCCGTCTACCGATCATATTACTTCATTTTAGATTTTGATAGACTGGGCATTTCTGAACTCTGTGATACCAAATGAGTGTATTTTTATTATTTTTTTAACCCTCTTATTTTTAGTGGGGCGAATGGGGAGTGATTTAAATTTTTAGTTGGTTTTTTTAATTCTTTAAAACTTTTTTTAAACTTTTTTTATTTTAATAGTCCCCCTAGGGGTAAGGATTAGCTGTCTGATCGCTTGTTCATTTCTGCTGATCAGAGCGGCAAAGCTCTGATCAGCTGAAATGCTGCTGTCCTGTTACAACCAGCCGGCTGTAACAGGATGTGAGTCATGATAGCGACATGAGTCATGACATAACCCTGTGCTACCATGGCAACCATCGGCTTCCCGTGATCGCGTCACGGGGACTCCGATAGCGTCGAGGAAAGGAAATTTCCCTGCCATGGCCATTTACATTGCGCTGTCAGTAATTGACAGCGCGGTCTAAGGCATTAAAAGGCATGGGTGAATCGTGGATCCACCCTTTCTTGTAAGCTACACATGTCTGCTGTTCAGATCAGCATATATGTGCGGAAATCGGTGCCGGTTTACTGCAGCAGCCGACGATGATTACACCGCCATTATCTACGATGTACCCAGTACGTCCAATGTCTGTAAGAGGTTAAGTCCCTTGTGGTCATTCCTATGTAGATTTTCTGGCATGGATACTGGGCGTAATAAATCACGCCCTTAGAAGCACAAATATGTTGGTGATTTATTGTGTAAGTTTGTGTTCCTTCCGATTTTTTAATGGGAATCTGTCACCAGATTTGGGGACTACAAGCTGTGTCCAATACCACTGAGTTCTTATATACAGCATTCCAAAATACTGTATATAAGAGCCTAGGCCGCTCTGTAAAACGGAAAAAGTACTTTTATAATACTCACCTAGGGTGGGTCCAGTCCAATGGGTATCGCAGCTCTCCAGTGCGGTGCCTCCTCTTTCAGGTCTGACGCATCCTCTCTGCTGCGATCTTCGGCCTCCTTCTTCCCAGTCCGGTGTGGATGATGTGTCTACGTCATCCACACAAGCCGACATTGCGGTCCTGCGCAGGCGCATTCATCTGCCCTGCTGATCAAAGTACTGTAATGTGCAGGCGCGAGGAAAGGTTAACCCCTTCACGACCGGCCGACTTTACACTTTCCGGTATTTGTGGGGGGTTTGCCATTCTTCTGACAGACGTAACTTTTTTATTTTTCAGTCAATATGGTCATGTGAGGGCTCATTTTTTGCAGAATGAGCTGTAATTTTAAATGAAACCGTGAGTTTTACCATGCAGTGTACTGTAAAATGGCAAAAAAGTTCCAAATGTGGAGAAATTGCAAAAAAAAGTGTGATTGCTCTATTGTTTTTGAGACATTTTATTCACTGTGTTCACTATATGGTAAACGTGATGTGCTGTTGAGATGCCTGAGGTTACTGCAAGTTTGTAGACACCAAACATGAATAGGTTTACTTTAATCTAAGGGGTTAAAAAAATAATCAGAAGTTTGTCCGAAAAAAGTGACGGATGTTTTGCGCCATTTTCTGAGACCCATAGCGTTCTCATTTTTTTAAATCTATGGCTCAGTGATGGCTGTTTTTAGTATCTCGAGCTGACGTTTTTAACAGTATCATTTTCTTTATCGTTCCTTTGGGAGACCCAGACCTTGGGTGTTTAGCTTCTGCCTCCGGAGGACACACAAAGTACTACACTTAAAAGTGTAGCTCCTCCCTCTGAGCTTATACACCCCCTGGTGAGCAGACCCAGCCAGTTTATCGCTTTGTGTTCAGGAGGCATACATCCACACATGCATTCTCATATGATTTTTTCCTTTTTGGAATGAGATTGAAGAAGTGCGGGTCAACGTCTGGACCCCCGGCATGTCCCTTCTCACCCCACTGTGTCGGCGTTGTTATAAGGTTGATTTCCAAGGCTGGAGCCTTATATGCCGTGCTCCTTCACCATCCATCCTGGGTCTGGCTTGAAGTGGGAGCCAGCACGGTCTCCATGCCTGGCAGGAAACCGGTCTCCATCCGCAGCCCTTCAGGACCCTGCTGGACCGGAGCACTCATCCCCAGGGACCTGGCCCTGCGTCTCAGCAGCTAAGTACCTGAGACGTTTATATATTGGGGGTCCCTGTGCTTTATTGTTTGGGGAGAGTGTGCTTACTGTATTTATTGGCATTTCCGGCGGGTTCTCTAGCTGTCGCCCGAGAACCGCGCCGATGGTGCCTGCGCGTCGGCCTCGCCGCTCAAATTTAGGCCCCGGCTTTGCCGGAGGCCTAGTTTCTGTTCACTACCCTCGCATGTCACTCATGCAGAGGAACAAGCTCGGCTCCTCCCGGCGGCCGTTCTGCACAGGGGAGGGACACTCCCCACTGCTGTGCGTGTCTCCTCCCCTGTAGGTCTCTATGGCCCTCCAGATCCCGCTCTCCAAGCCAAGTCCCGCCCCCTCTCTTCGCTCCGGCGGCCATTTTCTCAGACAGAGTTCACTCGGCGCTGGTCTGCACTCTGCATCCCTGCTGAGGTGCTGTGCTTGGGGGTCCGGGCTTCGGGATCTGGAGGGCACACAGCACCGCTCCAGCGGTCTGGTAAGCCACAACCGGTCTCTGGTTCTGGACCTCTGTATATACTCTCTGGGGTTCATTCTCTTGCAGAGCCCCCACTCCAGCAGCATGTCTCACACGAGGAGCAAGGCTCCAAAGCTTTATACTGTATGCGCTGCATGTAAGCTACTGCTGCCTGAACCGAGCACCTATCCGCATTGTGATGTCTGCTCTAACTTGGCGGTGCCACAGCCTGGAGTCTCACCCCCAGTGGTCTCTCAGGCTGCTCCTGCACCTGTGGCTGAACCCCCGGCTTGGGTAGAATCCTTTTCTAGGTCTATCTCCCAGTCTTTTGCTGAGTCCATGGGACTTCTGTCCAGGACTTTGATTAATATGCATCAGCCCCCTTCACAGGGTGCCTCTACTGCTAAGGGTCCCTTAGGACCGGAGCTCACAGAGGATTCATCATCAGGGCCCAGACCCCGTCCTCCTAAGAGGAGACGCAGGGTTTCCTCTGCCTCCTCCTCCCGCGGCTCTTATTCAAGAGCTGACTCGCAGGATGAGGAGGATGCCTTTACAGGGGGCTCGGAGGCTAACTCCATGTACCCCATTGATCTGTCCGAGGGTGACTCAGATCTTAGTGACTTGATTGCTTCCATTAATTCTGTACTGGATCTCAATCCGGCAGTATCAGAGGAGCAACCCTCTCTGGCAGAAAAACACCAGTTTACCTCGCCTAAGAGAGCAAAGAGTGTGTTCTTTAACCACTACAGTTTTCAGGCTGCTGTGACCAAGCCCAGGGCCTGTCCTGACAAACGCTTCCCAAAGCGTGGTTCTGATGACCGTTTTCCCTTTCCACCTGAGGTGGTCAAGGAGTGGACTCATTCCCCAACGGTAGACCCTCCGGTGTCTAGGCTCTCAGCCCGGACCGTTGTGTCGGTGGCTGATGGCACCTCCCTTAAGGATTCCACTGACCGTCAGATTGACCTTCTGGCCAAATCCGTGTATGAAGCGGCGGGGGCCGCGTTTTCCCCGACTTTCTTTTTCGCTCCTAATTGGGAGACCCAGACAATTGGGTGTATAGCTACTGCCTCCGGAGGCCGCACAAAGTACTACACTTAAAAGTGTAAGGCCCCTCCCCTTCTGGCTATACACCCCCCCGTGGGAGCACGGGTCCCTCAGTTTTTTGCTTTGTGCGAAGGAGGTCAGACACGCACGCATAGCTCCACTGTTTAGTCAGCAGCAGCTGCTGACTATGTCGGATGGAAGAAAAGAGGACCCATACTAGGGTCCCCAGCATGCTCCCTTCTCACCCCACTTTCTGTCGGTGGTGCTTGTTAAGGTTGAGGTACCCATTGCGGGTACGGAGGCTGGAGCCCACATGCTGATTCCTTCCCCATCCCCATTAGGGCTCTGGGCGAAGTGGGATTTTACCGGTCTCCAGGCACTGAGACCGTGCTCCATCCGCAGCCCCTGGAGAAGCCGCTGGATATGGAGCTGAGTATCGTCAGGGACATGGCCCTGCTCCGTCAAGGTACTCTGTGTCCCCGTGCATACGCGCGCACACCGCAGCATTGCTGGGTGTGTTAGTGCGCCGGGGACAACAGCGCTGCTGCGCTTGTGCCATTTCCTCACTTCAGCTTAGCTGAGTGGGTAGACTCAGGGAGAACGGTCGCGCCGGCCGCTGGGACTGCGACGCGGCTGGGACTTGTGGTGCGCCGGGGACTTCCGCGCTGGCCATGCATATATCACGGCCGCGCTTATTACTACAGTCCCCGGCTTTTGCGGCCTAGTTCGTTCGTTCCCGCCTCCGCACCTGCCAGTCAGGAGGAGGGCGGGACGCTGTACAGAGCATCAGTGCTGAGGGCTGGAGTCGTTTTTACATACTCCAGCCCTCACACCAGGCACAGTAGGACGCAGTTTCCCGCTCTTTGTTTGTGGCACGCCCACGGTCCGCCCCTCTTCACAGGACGCCGGCAGCCATTCCTGCCTGCAAGCTGAGCTGCAGAGGGGAGACGGGGAGACCCAGACACGGGATTCTACGGCCTCATACCCGCTGTTCAGCGGGCGGTAAGCAGCCTCAAGGGCTCACCCCCACTTGTGCCGTTTGTATACTGAGTATTTTGCATTTGCAAATACTTTGTACTGTACAGTCGCTGGTGATTCTCGGCTATACCCCCTCCTAGATTACAAGGAGGCAACAGCATGTCGTCCGCAAAACGCAAGGGTGCCAAGGCACAGACATTATATGCTGCCTGTACCGCATGTGGGGCTGCTCTACCGGCAGGTTCCACTGACCCCCATTGTGTGCAGTGCTCGGCTCCTGTGCAACTTGCACAGCCGGGGCCTCTGCGGGACGTGACCCAGGGTGTACCACCTGTGAATGCTGTCCAGGTGACAGGAACGGAGTTTGCAGCTTTTGCTGACAGATTGTCTATGACCATGTCAAAGATTCTTGAAACATTGCAGTCTAGACCAGTAACTCAGACCATGGACACTGTGGCATCATTGCCCCCTGGTCCCCCTCAGCTGGAACACTTCCAAGCTCCGGGGGTGTCACATGCACCCCAGGGTGACGATTCTGACTCGGACGACAGTCCCAGACAACCTAAGCGGGCTCGTTATGAGGGGCCCTCAACTTCGTCTCACTGGTCAGGATCCCAGCGGGACGAATCTATGGGTGATGAGGCGGATGTAACTGATCAAGATTCTGATCCTGGGTCCGCTCTCAATCTGGATACACCGGATGGTGACGCCATAGTGAATGATCTTATAGCGTCCATCAATAGGATGTTAGATATTTCTCCGCCAGCTCCTACTGAGGAGGAGGCAGCTTCACAGCAGGAGAAATTCCATTTCAGATATCCCAAGCGTAAATTAAGCACTTTTCTGGACCACTCTGACTTTAGAGATGCAATACAGAAACACCACGCTTTTCCTGAGAAGCGGTTTTCTAAACGGCTTAAAGATACACGCTATCCTTTTCCCCCTGACGTGGTCAAGGGTTGGACCCAGTGTCCCAAGGTGGACCCTCCAATCTCCAGGCTTGCAGCTAGATCCTTAGTTGCAGTAGAAGATGGAGCGGCACTTAAAGATGCCACTGACAGGCAGATGGAGCTCTGGCTGAAATCCATCTATGAAGCTATTGGAGCGTCGTTGGCGCCAGCTTTTGCAGCCGTATGGGCACTCCAAGCTATTTCAGCTGGGCTTATACAAGTCGACTCGGTCACACGTACATCTGCCCCGCAGGTGGCACCATTGACCTCTCAAATGTCTGCATTCGCGTCTTACGCGATTAATGCTGTCCTGGACTCTACGAGCCGTACGGCGGTGGCGTCAGCCAACTCCGTGGTTTTGCGCAGAGCCCTGTGGTTGAGAGAATGGAAAGCAGATTCTGCTTCCAAGAAGTGCTTAACCAGTTTGCCTTTTTCTCGTGACCGATTGTTTGGGGAGCGTTTGGATGAAATCATTAAACACTCCAAGGGTAAGGACTCATCCTTACCTCAACACAGACAAAACAAGCCCCAACAAAGGAGGGGTCAGTCTGGTTTTCGGTCCTTTCGAGGCTCAGGCAGGTCCCAATTCTCCTCGTCCAAAAGGAATCAAAAGGATCAGAGAGGCTCAGATTCTTGGCGGACTCAGTCACGCCCAAAAAAGACAGCAGGAAGAACCGTTACCAAGACGGCTTCCTCATGACTTTCAGCCTCCTCTCTCCGCATCCTCGGTCGGTGGCAGGCTCTCCCGCTTTGGCGGCGTTTGGCTGTCACAGGTCAAAGACCGTTGGGTGAGGGACATTCTGTCTCACGGGTACAGGATAGAGTTCAGTTCTCGTCCTCCAACGCGTTTCTTCAGAACTTCCCCACCGCCCGACCGAGCCGATGCTCTGCTGCAGGCGGTGGCCGCTCTAAAGGCGGAAGGAGTGGTGACTTCCGTTCCTCTTCAGGAACAAGGTCACGGTTTTTACTCCAATCTGTTTGTGGTGCCAATGAAGGACGGGTCCTTTCGGCCCGTCCTGGATCTAAAGTTGCTCAACAAACACGTAAAAACCAGGAGGTTCCGGATGGAATCTCTACGCTCCGTCATAGCCTCAATGTCTCAAGGAGATTTCTTAGCATCAATAGACATCAAAGATGCTTATCTTTACGTGCCGATTGCGCCAGAGCATCAGCGTTTTTAGAAGTCCGGCGGATTCTGACGTGGGTGGAAAACACAGCATCCACCATATCCGCAGTTCACATCCCAGGCGTGGAAAACTGGGAAGCAGACTTTCTCAGTCGCCAGGGCATGGACGCAGGGGAATGGTCCCTTCACCCGGACGTGTTTTAGGAGATCTGTCGCCGCTGGGGGATGCCGGACGTCGACCTGATGGCGTCACGGCACAACAACAAGGTCCCGGTTTTCATGGCACGGTCTCACGATCACCGAGCTCTGGCGGCAGACGCCTTAGTTCAGGATTGGTCGCAGTTCCGACTACCTTATGTGTTCCCACCTCTGGCATTGTTGCCCAGAGTGCTCCGCAAAATCAGGTCCGACTGCCGTTGCGCCATTCTCGTCGCTCCAGACTGGCCAAGGAGGTCGTGGTACCCGGATCTGTGGCATCTCACGGTAGGACAACCGTGGGCGCTACCAGGCCGTCCAGACTTGCTGTCTCAAGGGCCGTTTTTCCATCTGAATTCTGCGGCCCTGAACCTGACTGTGTGGCCATTGAGTCCTGGATCCTAGGGACCTCAGGTTTATCTCATGATGTTGTTGCCACCATGAGACAGGCTAGGAAACCATCCTCCGCCAAGATCTACCACAGAACGTGGAAGATATTCTTATCTTGGTGCTCTGCTCAGGGAGTTTCTCCCTGGCCATTTGCATTGCCTATTTTTCTTTCCTTCCTGCAGTCTGGGTTGGAAAAAGGTTTGTCGCTTAGCTCCCTTAAAGGACAAGTCTCTGCGCTATCCGTATTCTTTCAGAAGCGCCTGGCGCGACTTCCTAAGGTACGCACGTTCCTGCAAGGGGTTTGTCATATCGTTCCCCCTTACAAGCGGCCATTGGAACCCTGGGATCTGAACAAGGTTCTAATTGCTCTCCAGAAGCCACCTTTCGAGCCTATGAAGGATATTTCCTTTTCTCGGCTTTCACAGAAAGTGGCTTTTCTGGTGGCGGTCACGTCTCTTCGGAGAGTGTCAGAGCTGGCGGCGTTATCTTGCAAATCTCCCTTCCTGGTGTTTCACCAAGACAAGGTAGTACTGCGTCCAATTCCAGAGTTTCTTCCCAAGGTGGTATCTTCCTTTCATCTCAATCAGGATATCACTTTACCATCTTTGTGTCCGCATCCAGTTCACCAATTTGAAAAGGGTTTGCATCTGTTGGACCTGGTGAGAGCACTCAGGATCTACATTTCCCGCACGGCGCCTCTGCGCCGTTCGGATGCACTCTTTATCCTGGTCGCTGGTCAGCATAAAGGGTCGCAAGCTTCCAAATCCACCCTTGCGCGGTGGATCAAGGAACCAATTCTTCACGCCTACCGTTCTGCTGGGCTTCCGACTCCTTCTGGACTGAAGGCCCATTCTACCAGAGCCGTGGGTGCGTCCTGGGCATTACGGCATCAGGCTACGGCTCAGCAGGTGTGCCAGGCGGCTACCTGGTCGAGTCTGCACACTTTCACCAAGCATTATCAGGTGCATACCTACGCTTCGGCGGATGCCAGCCTAGGTAGACAAGTCCTGCAGGCGGCGGTGGCCCACCTGTAAGAAAGGGCTGCCTGACAGCCCGATCGCGAGGTATTCTTTTACCCACCCAGGGACTGCTTTTGGACATCCCAATTGTCTGGGTCTCCCAATTAGGAGCGAAAAAGAAGGGAATTTTGTTTACTTACCGTAAATTCCTTTTCTTCTAGCTCCAATTGGGAGACCCAGCACCCGCCCTGTTTTTTCTGAGGGTATTTGTTTTTCGGGTGCACATGTTGTTCATGTTGATAAGTTACGTTCTCCGATATTGTTTATCGGATTGAATTGTTTTTGAAACAGTTATTGGCTTTCCTCCTTCTTGCTTTTGCACTAAAACTGAGGGACCCGTGCTCCCACGGGGGGGTGTATAGCCAGAAGGGGAGGGGCCTTACACTTTTAAGTGTAGTACTTTGTGCGGCCTCCGGAGGCAGTAGCTATACACCCAATTGTCTGGGTCTCCCAATTGGAGCTAGAAGAAAAGGAATTTACGGTAAGTAAACAAAATTCCCTTCTTTGCAGCAGTGTGGGCTCTCAAAGCCATCTCTGCTTCTCTAGAGGAGATGCATTCCCTCACCAGGGAATCTATGCCCGAAATGGTTGCCTTAACTTCTCAAGCTTCAGCTTTTTCATCTTATGCCATGTCTGCCATGCTGGAGGCTTCTCACCGCACTGCGGTGGCTTCGGCTAATTCCCTCGTTATCCGCAGGATCTTGTGGCTTCGAGAGTGGAAGGCAGATGCTTCTTCTAAGAAGTACCTTGCTGGGTCCCTTTTGCTGGGTCCCGGCTGTTCGGAGAACAGCTGGATGAAATTATTAAGGAAGCTACTGGCGGGAAGAGTACTTCCATGCCACAAACCAAAACCAAGAAACCTGCCCAGGGTAGGAGTCAGTCGAGGTTTCGCTCCTTTCGTTCCTCCAACTGGTCGTCCTCTAAGCTCTCGGCCTCGTCCGCTAACTCAGCCAAGGACCAGAAATCCAACTGGCGCCCAAAAGCGCGTCCATAGAAGACCGCAGGAGGTGCTGCCACAAAGGCAGCCTCCTCGTGACTCTCTGCCCGCTCCGGCGACGTCCTTAGTCGGTGGCAGGCTCTCCCACTTTGGCGACGCTTGGTTTCAACACGTCTCCGATCAGTGGGTGAGAGATATCATCTCCCACGGCTACAGGATAGAATTCTCTTCCAGCCCGCCAAACAGATTTTTTCTCTCAACGCCCCCTTGCTCCAAGGCCGCCGCCTTCTCACAGGCCGTGGCAGCCTTGCAGGCCAACGGAGTAATTGTACCAGTTCCCGCCCGGGAACGGTTCAGAGGTTTCTACTCAAATCTCTTCCTAGTTCCCAAAAAGGACGGTACCTTCCAGCCCATCCTGGATCTCAAGCTTCTCAACAAGCATGTTCAGGTGCGGCACTTTCGCATGGAGTCTCTGCGATCAGTCATTGCCTCAATGACCCAAGGGGATTTCC
Organism: Anomaloglossus baeobatrachus; assembly: GCF_048569485.1. Lineage (NCBI taxonomy): Eukaryota > Metazoa > Chordata > Amphibia > Anura > Aromobatidae > Anomaloglossus > Anomaloglossus baeobatrachus. Next base: position 2,108 of record NW_027442040.1, on the reverse strand, counting down.
TGGCATCCATCGACATCAGAGATGCCTATCTGCATGTTCCAATTGCAGTTTCACACCAGCATTGGCTACGTTTTGCAATAGGAGAAGATCATTTCCAATTCGTGGCTCTTCCCTTCGGGTTAGCCACGGCCCCTCGGGTATTCACCAAGGTCATGGCAGCAGTGATTGCGGTTCTGCACCTCCAGGGGTTGGCAGTGATTCCTTACCTGGACGACCTTCTAGTCAAGGCTTCATCCAGCGCAGACTGTCAGCGGAGTGTCTCCCTCACTCTCGCCACTCTAGCCCAATTCGGGTGGCTTGTCAATCTTCCCAAATCTACTCTGACTCCAACCCAGAGTCTCACGTACCTAGGGATGCAGTTCGAGACTTTGCCGGCACTTGTGAAGTTGCCCTTAGTCAAACAGCAGTCACTCCAGCTCTCTGCTGAGGCCCCGCCGTTATACCCTCAGGCGTCTGATGCAGGTGCTGGGTCAAATGGTGGCGTCCATGGAGGCTGTTCCCTTTGCCCAGTTCCATCTGCGCCCCCTGCAGCTGGACATTCTCCGCTGTTGGGACAAGCGGCCTTCCTCCTTACACAGGTTAGTGGCTCTGTCGTCACGGACCAGGAGCTCTCTTCAGTGGTGGCTTCGGCCCCTCTCCCTGTCCCAAGGGCGCTCCTTCCTGGCCCCGTCCTGGGTGATTCTCACCACGGATGCCAGTCTATCCGGCTAGGGAGCGGTATGTCTCCACCACAGAGCGCAGGGCACTTGGACTCCGTCCGAGTCAGCCCTTTCAATCAATGTGCTGGAAACCAGAGCCGTGCTTCTAGCTCTCCTAGCTTTTCACCACCTGCTGGCGGGCAGGCACATTCGAGTCCAGTCAGACAACGCGACAGCGGTTGCCTACATCAATCACCAAGGCGGGACACGCAGCCGCCTGGCAATGATGGAGGTACAACGCATCCTTCAATGGGCAGAGGACTCCAAGTCCACCATATCCGCAGTCCACATCCCAGGCGTGGAAAACTGGGAGGCAGATTATCTCAGCCGTCAAACCGTGGACGGTGGCGAGTGGTCCCTGCACCCGGCAGTGTTTCAGTCAATCTGCCGCAAATGGGGCACTCCGGACGTGGACCTAATGGCATCCCGTCACAACAACAAAGTTCCTGTTTACGTGGCTCGCTCCCACGATCCTCAGGCCTTCGCCGCGGACGCTCTGGTTCAAGACTGGTCCCAGTTTCGTCTGTCCTACGTGTTTCCCCCTCTAGCTCTCTTGCCCAGAGTCCTGCGCAAGATCAGAATGGAGGGCCGTCGAGTCATCCTCATTGCACCGGACTGGCCCAGGCGAGCTTGGTATCCAGACCTGCTCCATCTGTCCGCTGAGATGCCGTGGCATCTCCCGGACCGTCCAGACCTACTCTCGCAAGGTCCGTTTTTCCGCCCGAATTCTGCGGCTCTCAAATTGACGGCGTGGCTCTTGAGTCCTGGATATTGACGGCTTCTGGTATCCCTCCTGAAGTCATCTCCACTATGACTCGGGCCCGTAAGTCTTCCTCCGCTAAGATCTATCACAGGACTTGGAAAATTTTCCTGTCCTGGTGTCGCTCTACCGACCATCCTCCTTGGCCATTCTCCTTGCCGACCCTTCTGTCTTTTCTACAGTCCGGTCTGCAGCTAAGACTGTCCCTCAACTCTCTCAAGGGACAAGTCTCAGTTCTGTCAGTTCTGTTCCAGCGGTGTCTCGCTCGGCTGGCTCAGGTCCGCACCTTCATGCAAGGCGCGTCTCACATCATTCCGCCTTATCGGCGGCCCTTGGATCCCTGGGACCTTAACTTATTTCTCACGGTTTTGCAGAAACCCCCTTTTGAGCCTCTTGGGGAGGTTTCTTTGTATCGTCTTTCTCAGAAGGTGGCCTTTCTGGTGGCCATAACTTCCCTCAGGAGAGTCTCTGATTTGGCTGCACTCTCTTCGGAGTCACCTTTTTTAGTTTTTCATCAAGACAAGGTGGTTCTCCGTCCGACTCCGAACTTTCTTCCTAAGGTGGTCTCTCCTTTCTACCTTAACCAGGACATTACCCTACCTTCCTTCTGTCCGGCTCCTGTTCATCGCTTTGAAAAAGCGCTGCATACT